>NC_041719.1:19771438-20075744 GCF_900700375.1 Denticeps clupeoides | reverse complement strand
CACATACACTTCTTACATTATATTATATTACTCCTGAGCTACTGGACATATGTACATTTACGATGTTTAAACCATCACAATTAGACTGAACATAATAACTGTGAGCCAAACAGGCTGTAGGAGCCAAAACTCAGTAGAGTGAGAAAAGAAGAAGACTTGTGCTTCCCTCATGGTAATACTGCATGTTTATGTGAACCCTGCTAAAATACTAAAGCAGGGTTGTCAAACATGTGCCCTGGGTGGCTCCTCTAGGAGAAAGTCATCCTACCCACACTGAACATCAGACATACACTCACACACACGACACATTGCAGCTCCATCTCAGCTGCATACAGATTACGGCCACTTTTTGGTATCAGCTATAAGCTTCTTAAGCTTCTGGAGAACAGTGTGTATGTGCCCAGAAGTGAATTTCAAATATATCAGAGCCAAATCAAATTGTTACATAATTTTCTTAATAAAAAAAACATATTTAAAGCCAGAATCTGTTTTCGATCAGTTCCCGGGTTTTACACCAATTGTGTTTGCCCCACACAGACTGTGAATACTCTGACACTGTATCCCTTATTTATGATCTGCAGCACTGTTGTGACCTCTGACCACTTTCAACTTTTCCTTGTCTGGCTAAATTTCATTTAGAGCCATACATCACTGGTTTAGAACACTGGGCACTGAGTGTTCCATTTCATTTAAAATATTTTAGATTTTTTTTATTTTTGTGGTCACAATTTATTTTACTGACTCTTGTTACAGTGTAACTACACATGTCAGGTACATATGTGTATACAATTAGTATAAGGTGGAGGGTAAATGAAATGTGTTAATATTTGTTACATTGTACTGTAGCAGCGGTAGTGTTTGGAGGCCTGTAGGAGATCGGGGTGCAGGTGTCCAAGAGAGAGGAACAGTTTGTGAGCTCTTGCAGATATAAGAGTGAGCTCTGAGGGAGCTGCGTTGGGAGCTTGGGTGGATCTTCCGTTAGGGCCAAGTGTGGTCCTGGGTGAGCCTCCAGAGGGGCTGAGCACCACCGGCAAAGCCCTCACACTGACAGAAGGGGCGTGCAGTGGCAGGGGCTTTTCATGTCACCAGAAGGATAGTCCCTGTGGTATGCAAGGGCAGGGTCTGCACATGCCCAGAGGGCACCACCCTGCGGTATGGTAAGCGGTCACCGGAGGGTCCGGGAACTCCTCCCTGCGGGCGGCAGGGAGTGACACAGGGAGTGTCAAAGGGGACACAAAGAGACAGGGTCTGGACATACCCAGAAGGTTCGGCCATGGTTATTGTGTGCCGGTTGCTGGAGGGGCTGATGCCGCCATGCTGGATGACATCTGGGGCTAGCCAAAAGGTCCGGGTCCTCCAATGCGAGGGAGAACCACTGGCGACAGCAATGCTGGAGACCTGTGGTTGCCGGGGCCATTCCCCTGTGAATTTGGGCACATCGGGGACTGCTGCATTAAAGTGGACTCTGTTATTTACTTTATGAATGTTTACAGATCCTGGCAATTGCCATTGTTCCCATTGTTTTAAGATGAATTTTCTTTTAGAAACATTTCACAGTTAAAGAAGGAGCATAATGTATAGATCTAGATTTTGTTCTTGTTTTATTTCTATGATTATTACTATTGAACACACACATATCTCAGCATTTTACAAGATTTCCCTTGCTAGACATCCTCCACTTTCATGACAAATGCCTTTTGAAGATGAGATTAGATTAGATTATCTTTAATTAGTCCCAGAAGGGCAGACACTGAACAGATAAGAGCAGACTTTGCCAAGAGTATTCATTGATGATTAGCACATTTCTTTTTATTTTTTGCATTAAATTAATTTTCTGAACATTTTCTTGTTTCTGCAGTTCCATTGCTTTCTGTTGATAAGAATACTTCATGAGGCTCACACTTTATTTGATTGGAACAATTCCCCAGTGAGATGCAGCAACAACAACAACAACATTTATTTCTTAAATTTGGCCCAAAATCACATACAGTATGTCTCAATGGGCTTTGACAAGCCCTACAGTTGACAGCCCCCACACTTGACCCTTCTGCATACAAAGAAAAACTCCACAGAAAAAAAATTCTAGGAGAGAGAGAAAAAAGAAAGGAAGAAAGTGATACAGAGAGGGACCCCCTTCCAGGGTAAAGTGAGCCTGCAAATGGTGTCAGTGCAGGGCTGGTGATGATTTGTACAATATAATAATAAGTCCTACGGTTGTAGTGTTGGAGAAGTCCAGAATGTAGTCCAGTGTCATGGTCTAGATTACGTGTCCATAATGAAGCTACTGGTCCACTTGAAGATCCCTGAAGCTGTAGTTGTAACGGTGGTCCGGGTGTATGAGTAATACCGAGGTTATCATTATAAATTACTGCGACGCCACCTCTTCTTCAAGATAATCGAGGTTGGTGTACATAGCTGTATCCAGGAGGATTAGACTCGTTTAATGCTACAAATTTGTTTTGTTTTAACCAAGTTTCGGTCAGGCACAGTACATCAAACCCCTGATCTGTAATAATGTCATTGACAATGAGCGTTTTAGGTGTAAGGGATCTAACATTTAATAATCCTATTCTTATATCGGAGGTGCTGGTGGTATGTTCAGAAGGAATGATAGTAACGCGTAATAAGTTGCTGAAACAGACACCCCTTCCAGGCTGTGGAACAGACACAGTGTCAGCATATTTATGAGTTTTATTATTAATGTTTCTTGTAGAATGTCTTGTTTTGTTTTTTGGTTCTAAGACTATGAGCTAAATTTTTAGACAACTGAGTGGCGCCCGCCCAGTTGGGGTGGATGCCATCTCGCCCAAAAAGGAGCCTGATACAGGTCTCGTCACTACGCCAAAACTGCGGTAGTTGGCCAGAGCAGATTACTTTATCCGACATCGTTTTAGCCAGTTCAAGCATCTCTATAAAATTATCTTTGGTTATTTCCGACTGGCGTAGCCGGACGTCACTAGCGCCGACGTGAATCGCTATACTGGAGTACCTGTGGTTATTTTTACATTTGCACGGATCTCTGGCTCCAGGAAAACACAGGATTTTATTCGCTGGTGCCGCTATCCTCACGTTTCTAACTATAGAGTCGCCAATGACTAGAGTTGGTGGTTTGTAGGAACCAGCAGTTGCCTCGCTGAGGGGGGAGAATCTGTTCTGAACGTGAACCGGTGTGTGGTGCCCAGGTGGTGGGGGAGCTTGGCGGGTCGACACGGAAGCTCGCTTGCGTGATTTACGCCGAGCCGTCACCCAACTGCCCTGGTGTCTGGAGGGCGCTACTGGCACCGGCGCCGGGGTAGAGACACTCACCGGCTGACTGGGCTGGTGCGCGTCCGGAACTAGAAAAGACTTCTGTTTCCCTAATTAAATCTAAATTTCGGATGCGTTCCTCTAGCTCGGCTATTTTCTCCGTCATTTCAACTAGTCTCCTACACTTCCCACAGGTGAAATCCTCACTCACGGAGTTCGTCAAGCTGTACATTTCACATACTGCACATGGGATTAGCAAGGGAGCTAATGGTACACTCAAGTCTTGATCTTGATACCCTCCAGTCTCAGCAAAAAATACAAACTACAAAAACAGCCACAAAGAAAAGAACCTGAAGCATCTGCTTAATAAAACACACCTAGCATGCACATGGGTCAGAAATGTCATATGATTAATTCGAACTTATGCTGTTAAGAAATGGTCCATTCTTGCAAAGTCACTTGGTGAATAAGAAATGCTGAGAATACGACCAGCAGGTGAATCCCAATCCTGCTTTGCACAGGGAAATCTGTGCCCATCACGCTGCAACACAAGCAGGTTTTAGGCTTTGTAAACTATAAGCACTTTCCTCACAGTTCTGCTGATAACGCTGCATATTGAAAGCACCCACACCTTTTATTTCTGCCAGCTAATGGATTGCTTATGAGGGTAAATCTTTATCAGTGCTCATGTGGTACGTGGCTTTGCTGATGGCTTTCTCTGCCCCAGTGCATTCGTAGGCATCTAAGAGAGCTAAATGCAGGCCACCTGACACTGACACTTCACCACCTGACAGAGAGAGTGTTAAAGAGCATTACATTCTTGACTCACACGAATAACTTCTTAAACAGGAAGGTTAGTTATGGGTTATATTTGGGCAAATAAAATGTCATTTGTGAAAACAAAATGTGATTTACTGAACAGTCAATCATAACTGACTTGTTCTGGTCTTGTTTTGTGGCACATTTGTAATGCTCTGATAAGAGCTGAGTGAGTGACAATGAATTTGAACACAGAAGTGAGACACTGAGCAAGCAAGTGAAAGAGATTGAGGTAGAAATCAGGGCCATTTTGTAATCGTAAATGAGGCACAATATGACGCCATATATCTAAATCTAAACCTACAGAATCATGTAAATGAAAAGTTGCAGGGGACATTAGGTATGGTTAAAATCCTGAGATGATGTTACATCTGGGTCATTCACAAAATTTACCAGAGAGGTTCAGATCTGTTGGACAACTAGGTTGCAATATGCTTTGTTCAATTTCTATCATTTTTAATAAATAAGGATTCACGAGACCCATGTTTGCCTGCCTATATTTAAATGGCCAAATTTTCATTGTAATACATAAATATGAGAATGGCATGAAATAACAGCCACAGGAAGTATTAAGAAATATTAGGAAAGTATTAGGAAAACCTGTACATGAAAAAAAATCTTCTTCTCATGTTTTCTTTTGTTCTTTTAATCTTTCAGGTGGTACCATAAATGTGTAATTTCTGTGTGGGAGTGGGAATTAAACAAATACTCCTTGCACAGATCAGTACATATATGCTAATAAACAAGAAAACTGTAACGCTTTACTGCAAATAAAAATAAAAAAGATTAATGGCAATATTTTCTTTTCCAATAAATATATATATTTTTTTATTAATACACCCATTGGATAATCAAAACGCTGTACAATCCTGTATGCTATATAGACTAGAGCTGTAACTCCTGTCAATCCTGTAAATCTTCATACTCAATTTCTATCATTTTAGTCGAGCTTGGCTCGAGTTGGTTAGGAAACATGACCTTCTGGTTTTTAGTACTGTCAGGAGAAAGGTTAGAGGATGCAAGTGAGAGGAGGCAGCATCCATTGGCATGGGGATGAAGGATTAGCAATGCGTGAGTGAGTCTTGATGGGTCAGATGGATGGGCCCGTGGCTGGATTGGTAAAGGGCAGAGAGCTGCAGTCCGACTCAGACGCCAGCAAGGTGGAGGTGGAGTACTGGTTTGGGCTGGTATCATCAAAGATGAGCTTGTGGGGCCTTTTCAGGTTGAGGATGGAGTCAAGCTCAACTCCCAGTCCTACTGCCAGTTTCTGGAAGACACCTTCTTCAAGCAGTGGTACAGGTAGAAGTTTGCATCCTTCAAGAAAAACATGATTTTCATGCAGGACAATGCTCCATCACACGCGTCCAAGTACTCCACAGCGTGGCTGGCAAGAAAGGGTATAAAAGAAGAAAAACTAATGACATGGCCTCCTTGTTCACCTGATCTGAACCCCATTGAGAACCTGTGGTCCATCATCAAATGTGAGATTTACAAGGAGGGAAAACAGTACACCTCTCTGAACAGTGGCTGTGGTTGCTGCTGCACGCAATGATGATGGTGAACAGATCAAAGCACTGACAGAATCCATGGATGGCAGGCTTTTGAGTGTCCTTGCAAAGAAAGGTGGCTATATTGGTCGCTGTCAGAGTTCGGGGACGCATTTGCAGGCATGCTGGGAGCAAGGGGACAAGTCGTCGCACGGGGAGGAGGAGGCCGGAGGTGAGTTGGGACGGGAGTGTAATCGTGGACGCGCCGCAGCGCGGCGTGGAGGGAACTAGGGCTTCGTGGGGGGTAGCGGAGAGATCGTCTTGTCACAAGGGTCTGGCAAACTCAGTGTCAGTGGCAGGCGAAGGTCGTGGTGTCGAGGTAGAATCCGTCAGGAGATCGTCGTAATAAAGGGGGCAGGCAAGGCTCGTGGTCAGGAACAGGCAAAGGTCGTGGTCGTGGATTCTAGTCAGCTGGGCGTGGGAAAACAAGGCTAGCGTCTCTGGGAAATAGATTCAACTCAAACAGCTCTCGTTTCCGCTTCCGGGTCGCCGTCTCTCTGTCTGGTCTGGTACTCTCTGGTGGGCTGGAGGTGTATTGGCTGTGACAGTCGCTGATTTGTTTTTGTTTTGTTTTTGAATGTCAGAAATGTATATTTGTGAATGTGGAGATGTTATATTGGTTTCACTGGTAAAAATAAATAATTGAAATGGGTATATATTTGTTTTTTGTTAAGTTGCCTAATAATTATGCACAGTAATAAGTCACCTGCACACACAGATATCCCCCTAAAGTAGCTAAAAATAAAAACAAACTAAAAACTACTTCCAAAAACATTCAGCTTTGATATTAATGAGTTTTTTGGGTTCATTGAGAACATGGTTGTTGTTCAATAATAAAATTATTCCTCAAAAATACAACTTGCCTAATAATTCTGCACTCCCTGTAGAGGTCACGTCTCACCCTGAAACATGCATCAGCCCCTGCAGCCTTAATTAATTCATTACATACCAGCTGATTTAACATTAACCCTCCCAAAACAGGGAGAAAACACATCCCTTTGGCACAACAAAAATGACTGTAGAGACTTGAAAATATTCTTGTACATAAATCCCCTGAGGAAAGACTTTAACACTTCTTAAGAACTGCTACACTCTCAAAGAAAATAAAAGACTTGATTTATCATCCAGAATGTTCGCCCCATTACAAAACTGTTTTGATAGGGAACAAAGCTGAGAGCTAGATCTACAGATGGCTTTTCAACCTTCACACTGCTTACAAAGTCACACTGCTGGAAAGGCATAGGGGGAAAATGCAGAGGCATGTTGGGACAACGTGTAAATTAAGTGAAATGGTGAACAATGTTCTTTAATGCTGATATATCTACAGCCTGACCTTCAGCACACTGCCGTATCATCTCCTTCTATAGAAAATGCTTTTTAAAATTTTTCTTCATTTTCTCCTTTTGGCTGCATTAAAACAGCAATGTTAGTTTAGTAGGTGTCTTTAAGTCACTTTTTTCCTCTTTCTCGTGCTCCAGTTCTGATTTTCACGTGTGTTGTTTTAGGTGCTTTTCATGAGGCACCTGACTGACCTATCGCTTTTTATCCCCATACACAACAAACTGTGAAGCACTGTGTGTTCTGTCAATTTTCAATCCAGAGCAAGGAATACCTGTCCTGGTGTGTTTCAGCTACCAGGGGGACTCTGGGACATTTGGAATGAGTGGTGTGATATGTTGTTTATGTTTTCCTGTCTCTCCACATCATACAGTGGGTATGGAGAGTATTTAGACCCCCTTAAAAATTTTACTCTTTGTTATATTGCAGCCAAGTTCCTTTTTTCCTTATTAATGTACACATAGCACCCCATATTGACAGAAAAACACAGAATTGTTGAATTTTTTTGCAGATTTAGGTGCTGACCATTTCTTCTGATCATCCTTGAGATGGATCTACACCTTCGTTTGAGTCCAGCTGTACTGATTGACCTGAAATTGGACTTGATTAGGAAAGCCACACACCTGTCTATTTAAGGCCTTACAGTTCAGAATTGTGGCAGGGCACAGATCTGGCCATGTTTTCAAAAATATTTCTGTTGCACTTAAGTTTCCTAAGAGCACAGTGGCCTCCATAATCCTTAAATGGAAGGTGTTTGGGAAGACCAGAACCCTTTCTAGAGCTGACCAAACTGAGCTATTGACGGAGAAGAGCCTTGGTGAGAGAGGTAAAGAAGAATGCAAAGATCGCAGTGGCTGAGCTCGAGAGATGAATTCAGGAGATAGGAGAAAGTTGTAGAAAGTCAGGGGGTTTTATAGCAGAGTGGCCAGACAGAAGCCTGTCCTCAGTGCAAGAGACATGAAAGCCTGCATGGAGTTTGCCAAAAAATCACGTGATGGATTCCAATAAGATTCTCTGGTCTGATGAGACCAAGATAGAATTTTTGGCCTTAATTCTAAGCAGTGTATGTGGAGAAAACCAGGCAGTGCTTGAATGAAGTCTTGTCTGCGGTAAATGGCAGATCCGTTTTGGAGGAGAGATTGTGGTTGTGATTAAATTGTTGTGGTTTGTGAATTAATTCTTTAATTAATCAGTGTCTGTCATCACAAATTTTATTTACAGGACTTACTGTCCTCCCTATTATCAATGAAGCACCAGCCTTCATGTGTAGGTCTGCATACACCTATCTCATATTTGGAAACCAGAAATAAGGTGATTCGACATCATCATCTTTGTCTGCTTATCCGGGTCCGGGTCACGGGGGCAGCATCCCACGTAGGGAATCCCAGACAGCCCTCTCCCCAGCCACCTCCACCAGCTGCTCCGGCAGGACCCCTAGGCGTATCCAGACCAGATTGGAGATATAATTTCTCAAGCGTGTCCTCGGTTGACCCAGGGGCTTCCTGCCGACAGGACATTCCCAGGTAGGCGTCCAGGAGCCATCCTAACCAGATGCCCGAACCAACCGGCTACTCTCGATGTGGAGGACTCTACTCTGAGTCCCTCCTGAATGTCCGAGCTCTTAGGCTGCACCCTACTATGCTACGTAGGAAATTCATTTCGGCTGCTTGTATCTGCCATCTCATTCTTTCGGTCATTACCCAAAGCTCATGACCATAGGTAAGGATCGGGACATAGATCGACCAGTAAATCGAGAGCCTAGCTTTCTGGCTCAGTTCCCTCTTCACCACAACAGATCGGTTCAGCCCTAATTTGCCTTGCTCCCTTATTCCCTCACTCGTGAACAAGACCCTGAGATACTTAAACTCCTCCACTTGAGGCAGGACCTATCTCCCGACTTGGAGTTGGCAAGCCACTCTTTTCCAGTCAAGAACCATGGTCTCAGATTTGGAGGTGCTGATCGCCATCCCAGCCGCTTCACACTCGGCTGCGATCCTACCCAGCAAGTGGTCAGAACCTGATGAAGCTAGCAGGACCACATCATCTGCAAAAAGCAGAGATGAGATTCTCCCGCCACCAAACTCAACACCTTCCAACACCACAGCTGCACCTAGAAATTCTGTCAATATAGGTTATGAACAGAACCGGTGACAAATGGCAGCCCTGGCAGAGTACAACCCTTACCGGGAACTAGAGGTGTGAACCTTCACTGGTCTCACGATTCGATTCGATTACGATTATCAGTGCCTCGATATCGATGCATCGCGATGCAACCATGAAATACGACCTTCGCCTGCCCCCGACTTCGAGAATTGCCTGACCCCCTTGAAACCACGAAAGAACCCCGACTGGAACTTCCTGGCCACAACCTCTGCCTGACCCTGACCTTGAGCCTGCCTGATCCTTTGGTTAAGACGTGAATCCATGCTCCCCTACCTTCCCCTACGTCCTCCCATCCAGTCCACGCTCCCGGACCATCCTGAAACCCGCTGTCTTCCGGTTCTCCTCTGCCCTGGTACTTCCCACAGATCCTGAACACACTCCCTGCTGCGCAGCAGCGCGTCCACTGCCCATCCTCATTCCCCACCAGCCTCTCCCTCACCGACCAAACACGTCCAGTGTCCTCTTCCGGTACGACAGCTTGTCCCCCCGCCCATAGTATGTCTGCAAGTGCGTCACCGGATTCCGGAGTCCGAGGATGTCTGACCACCCTATTAGAACCCTTATTCAGAGCGACTTACAATCAGTAGTTACAGGGACAGTCCCCCCCTGGAACAACTTAGGGTTAAGTGTCTTGCTCAGGGACACAATGGTAGTAAGTGGGATTTGAACCTGGTTCTTCTGGTTCATAGGCGAGTGTGTTACCCGCTAGGCTACTACCACCCATTCGAACTAATGCTCCAAACCCGAGTTAGTGAATCGGCCGGTTAATTCCTCCACAGCCGAAAACATGCAGGTGAATATGAATCGCTCGGAGCAGTTTAGTGAGTCCCTCAGAGGGAGATATTTTAAACAGTATTCTTTGCAGAATTCCAGTTTTTTTTTCAAATTCAACTGAATTAAACTAAACATCCCATTTCACACGACTATTATTTTACGACTTTTGAGACTGTGTACAGTTAAAGCGCGGTGCGGTCAGCGCAAAAAATCTGCGTGTTTTCCTAAATGTCGTGTCGTAGATCTCTGGACACTCAGAGAATGGTCCGTTTCTCCTCTGTTCCCGCTTCGTGTGTGTGTGTGTGTTTCGAAGTGGCAGAAAGAAAATGCGGCCGCTGGGGTTCTGTTTGTCGCACGAGAATCTGTCACGTTCTGCATCGATGCAATGTGTGCACCACGGTGCATCGATTATACGATTAATTTCAACACCCATTTACATTTACATTTACAGCATTTATCAGACGCCCTTATCCAGAGCGACTTACAATCAGTATTACAGGGACAGTCTCCCTGGAGCAATTTAGGGTTAAGTGTCTTGCTCAGGGACACAATGGTAGTAAGTGGGATTCGAACCCGGGTCTTCTGGTTCATAGGCGAGTGTGTTACCCACTAAGCTACTACCACCCTACCGGGAACAGGTCTGACTTACTGTGGGTTATGCGGACCAAACTCACGCTCCTCTGGTACAGGGACTGAATGGCCCTTAACAAAAGGCCATCCACCCGATACTCCTGGAGCGACCCCCATAAGGTTCCCCTGGGGACATGGTCATAAGCCTTCTTCACATCCACAAAACACACTCCCATTCCCCCTCCATCACCCCACCAAGGGTAAAGAACTGGTCCACAGTTCCACAGCCAGGACGAAAAGTCCTATAGTTGGAACACACCCTCTGGTCCCCCTTCTTAAAAACGGGGACCACCACCCCAGTCTGCCACTCCACCGGAACTGCCCCCAATGTCCATGCAATGTTGTCAACCACGGCATCCCTACAAAATCCATAGCCATGAGCTACTCAGGATGGATCTCATGCACCACTGTGTAGCTGTTTGACTACCTCAGCAACTTCTGCTCCTGAGATTGTACAGTCCATACCCAGGTATCCCAGCTTTGGTTCCAACTCGGAATGCGCATCGGTGGGATTGAGGAGCTCCTGAAAGTATTTTTTTCACCGCCCAACTATAGCAACAGTAGACATCAGCAGCTCCCCATCCCCACTGTAAACAATATGAGCGAATTGCTGCCTTCCTCTCTTCAGGCGTCGGATGGTTTGCGTTTGCCAGAACCTCTTTGGACTCGATTGGTAGTTTTTTTCCAAGGCCTCAGCAAACTCCTCCCACGCCCGAGATTTTGCCTTGGCGACCGCCACTGCTGCACTCCGCTTGGCCGTCTGTACTGCTGACCCACAGACCAGCCATGCCCTGTAAACCTCCTTCTTCAGCCTGACGACTCCCCTAACCTCTGGTGTTCACCAGCGGGAATGGGGGTTGCCGCCACAACTGGCACCGGCCGCCTAGTGACCTCAACAATCACAGAACAACCTTGACAGCTTCGTCTGCCAGGCACTATACATTTGGGTCTGCCAGGTCTATGTGGCATCTTCCCCTGCCATCTGATCCAACTCACAACCAGGTAGTGATAAGTTGACAGCTTCGCTCCTCCTTTCACCCGAGTGTCCAAAACATTTGGCCGCAGGTCAGACTACAAAGTCAATCATCGACCTGCAACCTAGACTGCACTGGTACCGATGTGTACCAATGGGCATCCTTATGTTTGAATATTGCATTCGTTATGGCCAAACTGCAGCTTGCACAGATGTCCAATAATGAAACACCACTCAAGTTCAGATCTGGCGGGCAGATCCTCCCAATCATGCATTCCTCCACAGTTGGATGAGCCCATGTTTCCGGTTCGAGCTGGGCCCCATTGGTGAAAGCAGGGTCACCAGGCGCTTGCTCATGGGCCCTAACCCCAGGCCTGGCTCCAAGGTGGGACCCCGTTAACCCTCCGGGCTGGGTACACTGACTCTTTGTTGTTCCTTCCATGAAAAATCTTCTGAACCGTTTGTCTCACTCTTTACCTAAGACCAATTTGTCATGGGAGACCCTACCAGGGGCACCAAGTGCCCCAGACAACATTAGCCCCTAGGATCATTAGGGCTCTCAAACTCCTCCACCACGATAAGGTGATGGTTCAAGGAGGAGATGAGGTGATTCATCAGAAATATTATTCATATGCAAAAACATTTTTATATTGCGGCAAAATTCACTCACCATCATAACCCTTTATTTAGCTCAGCATTGTAGCTTCCGAAACTCATATACAGTAGGCTGGCACCCTGTGCCTCATGGATATGTTCTTCTTTTTAATAAAAGAGAACTCATTTTAAATACTCATCATTCAGCTTTGTATTGTGAATGCAGTTCACTCTAACAATCTCAATCATAGGAGATTCAGTGATGGGTAGCCCATCTGTGCATATGGAGGTCGGAAAAGTGAAACAGTGGGTGTAGAGTTACAGTGGGGGCTGCTGTGCTGATGCCCTGGTGAAGGGCTCTCCCACAAAGAAGCACTTAGTTCAGCAGCCAGGAATGTCGCTTGCCGGTGGAATGCAGAACTGAATGCACCTCTCCGAGAGCCAATGTGCAGACACGGCTGATATTTATTTGCTCATTCATCACTCTGGATGAACTCTGACCCAGCGGTGTGTATTTTATTCCTCTACCGGTGGGCTCTGTGGACAGTCCTAGAGGATTCATCTGAGCTTCATATGAACACTCACCAGGGTGCTTCCTTAATGATCCATTCATAGAGAGGACATACATGTGAGTCAGAAAGGCTGCCATTGTTCAGCCTTTCAGTTCACAGGTTTTCCAGTGACTTTTATGCATATGGTGTGGACTACTCTTCTGGTATGACTGAAATGGTAACAAGAATAATAGTAATAGTAATTATTTGCATCTCACATGCAACAGTTTTAATATTTTTGGACTGTAGTGAAAAGTAAGGTTTTCTGGGGATTTCATTGCTTGAGCATTTTACTGGCATGTGACACCAGTATTCTGATTGTATTTACAAAAATATACTGTTTAAAAATACACTGTAGTTATTGGTTATAGAATTAATATTGTCTGCCTTTAGGTGAATGATTTAGATCATTTTAAAATAAACCAAGATTTTGGTTGCTGTAAACTAAGAACGCTATTCAGAAATTTAAATAATATTTATTTTTAACAATTTGAAATGAACACAATGTGAGCAAACACAATAAAAATCTGAATCAAATTATTTAGATTTTATTATTTATGTGGTTTTACTATTCTTTGCATTCAAACCAGCATAAATTATTTTAAGAATGTAGCCTGACCCAGAATAACCCATATGAAGTTCATAGATGAAAGTGAAAGTGAAATGAAAGTGAAGTGAATGTCATTGTGATACACTGCAGAACAGCACATGGTGCACACAACAAACGTGTGTCCTCTGCAGTTAATCCATCACCCTTAGGGGACAGTGTGTAGCCATGACAGGTGCCTGTGGAGCAGTGTGTGGGGATGGTGCTTTGCTCAGTGACACCTCAGTGGCACCTTGGCAGATTAGGATTTGAATTGGCAACCTTCTGATTACCGGGCTGCTTCCTTAACCACTAGGCCATCACTGCCCCTATTTTCAGATTGTCATTAGAATGATGAAAAAATATTTTTTCTAAGATATTTCTGTATGTATTATTGAAGTATTCACCAGGACTAGACTAGACTACACAAAAACCAGGAATATGGTTGAGCGCTGGTGAAAGCGGTCTTCCATTTGTCGCCATCTTGGATGCAGATCAGGTTGTAGGTGGTAGATCCAGCTTGGTGAAGTAGGAGGCATCCAAGAGGGCATTGAGGGCGGTGTTGGTGAGGGGCAAAGGTGTATGTTTTTTGCTGTTATCTTGTTCAGTCCTTGGTAATCGATGAAGGTCCTTAAGCCACCCTCCTTCTTGGAGACATAGAGGAACCCTGACAAGTGAAGTGGATGGACGGATGGATGTTTTGGAGTGCCTCTGCCATAAACTGATGCATGGCCACAGTCTCTGCTTTGGACAAGGAGTACAGGTGTGCTCTGGGTGATATAGTTCCCGGAAGCAGATTGATGGCCATATCACCTGGTCCATGTGGTGCTAGCTGTGCAGCTTTGAATGGACTGAGATGGTGGCAGGTCATGGTAGAAGGTGGGTATGATGTCGAGGGCTGGGAGTGTTGTAGCAAGTGTGGGTGTTGAAGAGGAAGGCTGTGGCTGGAAGCACCGGTAATGACAGTGGGCCCCCTATTCCAGCACTAAGCCTGACAACAAGGACAGAAGGGGCTTGACGACGGCCAACCAGGGAAAACACAAGAGGACAGGGGAGGTGGCGATAGTGGTGACTAGGAAGGTAATGGTCTTAGTGTGTGATCAAGACATAGTCTGAGGGTGGCTGTGTGGTAAGTGATAGGGCTGGAAGTGACAGACCAAGGCTGGAAGCAGTTCCAGGGGAATGTGGTGTTGGAGAGCAAAATCGTGGTCGATTAAACTTCCCGCCAGCCCGGAGTTGATGAAGGCAGTGGTGGTGATGGACTGAGAATCCCACTCCAGGATGGCGGACAGAGTGAGCTGGGAGGAAATTATCTTAGGGGGTGTGGCCTGGGGCCCAGACAATTGCACCACACCAATCAGCTGGTGGGCCCAGCTAAACGAGCCTGTCGAATGTGGTGGGCATCTCCCGGCTGACCATCTCATTGCGAATCCTGGGAGGCAGGCTTTCGTAGTAGATCACCCAGAGGGTGTGGGTGTCCACCTGGGTCTTGGCAGGCAGGGTCCTGAATCTGACGGTGAACTGGCTGACTGATGAAGAACCCTGGCAGAGGTGGTACAGCTGGGATGGCAGAAGGAGGATTTTAGCTCTTTTACGAAGGCCGTGTAGGACAGCAATGCCAAGTTGGGTGAGGAGAGATGCGCCACTGCCCTTTCAGCAGCTGGTCCGGTCAGCAACGAGAGCAGGAGGGTGATTTGTGATTGTGAAGAGGGGAAGCGGCTGGGCTGCAACTCAAAGATGAGAGAGAGGGTGGTTAGTAATGCTTCACCAATCCCCTCAGTGCCAGTCCAGATCTCCGGGTGAGCCAGAGGCTGGCCTTGTGCCGCTGCAGCAGCTCTGTATGCTTGCCAACTGGCAGCCACTTCATGTAACTGCTGCTGCAGGTGATTAATCTCTTGCGACAGACGTTCAGTGATAGTGGTCTGCTGTGTAACCTGATCACACGAAGCTGTGAAATCTGCGAGGTTAATGTGCGGCACAGTCATTCTGTCATGAAAATAAATTGAGACAGGACAGTGAGCAGCTGTACACGGAAATGAAAACCCAAATGCAGAGAAGTGCAAGGAGGCTGGTGAATTTCCACGATGTTAATCTGCAACTCAGCTGAAGCTGCAACATCCACGGATCTCGACACTTGCATAAAAATAACAAAACAAGGAACAAGAAGGCAGGGGGGCAGTACGGGAGAACAGAGAGGAAAAGGTACGGTCTTACTGGCTTTTAGATGAGAAGAGAGCTGAGTCAAAGATTCCTGGAAAGGCACTGAATGACTGATCTTGCCCCTTTAAAGGAGGCACATTGTTTCTGCAGCGCTCATAGTCACTTGCACAGGATCACATGACAGCAACATGCACTTACAGTATATAGTCCATGCTCCTGCTCCTTTAATCCATTCCAAACACTCCATCATATCTCAAGACTAATTGTAGCTGAGAATGAACATTTTTGATAAATTTGATGTAATTTAATATAAAAAAGGACATTCATGAATTACCCCAAATCTTTTAATAGTACATTACAATTAATAGTACATTACAATTAGAGTTAGCAATATGTTACAGTACATTATAATAATTTATCATTTATAAAAATTATTTGTTTAAAAAATGTATAGCAAATCACTCAGGCTGACGATTGTGGAAAATATCAGATTATTAGGATTTTCTACATAAGGCATTGCCTGATGTGTATCTGCCCCTGCTAGTAGAATTTAACTGGAGGTTTGTTCCACCTCTGTCTGTGAAAAAATTTAGGTGAAAGGTGATAAATGCTACACATGATAAAAGCCACTTCCGCTGTTGCTTGACTGACGTTTCCATAAGTCCAAATGTCCTATAACGAACTCCTGTTTCCCAAGAGCCTGCACTTGTGAATAGTTTGTAACAATTACCATTGCACCCCAGCTTAGCCAAATGGTTTTTCAAAGAAAATGATGTTTAAAGCCCAGCTGACATGCTGTATAATATAAACATCATTAAAAAATAAAACAGTTCCCTTGGATGTAAAGAAGGGGCAAAAATGTGGTTTGCATTGCTGTGGAGGACATAGAGTCAATAGAGTTTAAATTGATTAAAATCTTAATTTTTTACATCTCTCGCTGTATGCAGAAACCTTTGGTCAATGTTACCAAGGTGAAATATACAATCTGAAGTCAGATCCTGCTCATGCAAGTTTTCATGTCACAATTCTGTCCACTGCTCCCTTGAAGAATTTTTCCAGAAGCTTTTCATTCCAGCCCCTTCTTATTCATCATCTCTCTTAATGTTGTTTAGATTGCATGTTTCAGAATAACAAAAATGAAAGTAGACTAAACAAAGGCTATCCGTGTCCACAATTGGAGAAAAAACATTTAAAGATTAAAACTTGAAAGTGAAATCTGTTCAAGATTTTTCTGTTCCTCACAGATTTATTGGCCTCACAGAAGTTGTTTTATTTGAATGTCCCAGATTTAGATAAATTACTGTCTCTACAAACATTTGGCGTCTTCACCACGGGATGCCACTTCCATTTCAATATAAACACAGGAAGACCGAATTTGTGAAGCGGTGTCTGAAATGGTTATTGTTCTGTGCACAGTATAGAAACGGAGCTTGAACTGGGTTAAGGAGCAGGTGCTGCTGGAATGTGGGCCTGCTCCCTCTGCCACTGTGGCCCTGGGAATATGGCTTTATAAAGAAGGGCACCATGGTGCAGCAGCCCAGCAGGATCCCTTGCTCTGCTGCTGCCACTGTAGGGGAGCTCCCCAGAGACTGAACATAATTTTCAAATGACAGGCCCCAGGGCAGATTAAATCCTCGTCGAACCTCCCCCTAATCACACAGCATGGTCCCCTTACCCAAGATGGCTTCCCTCAGAAACTGAACCAGAAAAAGGTCAGGTCTGAAGGTAACAGCCATATCCCAGCTGGAGTTAAAGGGGGGTGGGAGGGTCTGGGCTGCTCAAGTTAGAGCTCAACAATGCACACGTGAATCTGAGCAGTAGCTATGATGGAAGTTCAAGGGCAAGAAGGGCACAACTCCAATGTCTAGATATCTCAACGAAGTTATTTAGTCGTAAAACTACATTTGAAAATGCTATTTGAGATAAGCAATGAAAACACCAAAAATGTACATTCTAAAAGCTCAAATCAGTGAAAAAAGAAAAGTTACCAATCTGAAAGGTACCCAAGGATTGGAAGGACCCATCTTACCAGGAAAAGAGCAGTTGCACTCTCACACAGAAAGGGCCACATGAATTTAGGCCTTTTGAGAGACACTAGTTGAATAAAGTCATTGGTGATCAGAGATACATTTTAGCTCCAGACCATTTAGTGCTTTAGAGAATAGTTTGAGTAATTTAAAGTCAATTGTTTTACACACATGGAGCCAGTGCTGTGATTTAATAACTGCTCCACTGTGCCACATTCCATGTCATTCGGGATGAGCAGAAAATACATGCATGCACACTGAAGCACTGTTGTAAAATATCAAATGGTTTCAGCAACAAAGCAATAAAACACACACACACACACAAACGATTAAAAAGTGGTGAAAAGCAGAATCACAGAGGACTCTCCACCCCCCTTCATCTTCAGTAGGAGGCTCTTTGCCTTTTACGCCACTTCCATCCCTCTGCTCGGGCTTTTGGCAGGCGACTGAGGGCCTGGCTTCAGAGCAGCACATAACATTTTTGACCCTGTTGGCTAATTCTGCTTCAGTGTAGTCATAACTCTACTCCAAAACTCTGCTCAGCGCTGTCAAGGGCAGGGTTTTCAGCTGCACTTTTGATTACACACTCTGAAATCTCTGCATGGGCAAATCACCCTGGTCCACTGTGTTTTTCACAATGGACATACTTGTCACTGCAATAGTTAAACAAAGTCCATTATGAAGTGCTATAGTCATTTGTGCATAGTATATAGGACACAAAAAAAAATCAGCATGTGTTACATTGCCTAAAGATATTTGAACATGAACTGCTGTGAGTCAGAAATGTATTTCAGATTTAAACTGCAGGACCAACCCTTTGGTTTTCAGACACCGGTTCAAAAACATTGTCTCTAAAAATAGAAAATAAAACAGGTCTAGCACCCCTGCTGGCTGGTTGTAGTAGATGGAAACAGTGCCAATCCCATGTTGCTTTTCTCAAATAATCTTCCCATCTGTTCCTAACAGTTTGCTTTTTCAGAAATGCTATAAGAATATGTGGTTTCATTTGATTGACAGGTTGGATTGGGAAAACACCTACATTGCAGTGTTTGGGTCCTTTGTATTACTTTTTTGCTCAGAATAGGATTGGCAAAAAAAATCTGTAAAACTGAACCAGTCAATTAATTTAGGGCTTTATTATTATGAAGGAGTAATTATAGTGAATCCTGAGGAGCGCAGTAAGTCCTGCTCAGTTTGATAAGGTATTTAGAATGTTCCAAAAATGAACCTCAGGGTCTGTCCTTTAATCCATGTGATGGACTGTTGTCCTGTCCCATCCTTTCCATCCACAATTTAATTCAGTGTCAGAGGCTCAAGGTCTCCTTAGACCACATGACCATGGCCACCATCTGATTCTAATCTGCTGCAATTAGCTGCAATTAGGGCGGTAGTAGCCTAGTGGGTAACACACTCGCCTATGAACCAGAAGACCCGGGTTCGAATCCCACTTACTACCATTGTGTCCCTGAGCAAGATACTTAACCCTAAGTTGCTCCAGGGGGGAGGGCTGTCCCTGTAACTACTGATTGTAAGTCGCTCTGGATAAGGGCGTCTGATAAATGCTGTAAATGTAAATGTAAATGTAATTAGCCAGAGCAGCCTGAGAATGCAGTTTTCTCTCACCTCTGTATCTATCAGATGGGCCATGCTTTCATAGCAAAAAACTGATCAGAACTCACAATATGAAATATAACATATATCAGTTCGAGGTCTTATAAGCAATAACTGTGCTGTTTATGGTTCGAATCATATTTTAAGTTATTTATGGTAGCTAATTATTCAGAGTTGCACTCTGGGACACTCTGTTCATCACAAGTTTCTATTTTAAGGTATTCATTCATTCTGTATAATCATATATCTTATTTTAAAATATTATTGTCATTATTAAAATGCTACCCCACCTCACTGCTCAGGAAATTGGCTGTCGTTCAGCTTCTGTAAACTAAACTGAATGAAAAATCTTGAAATTACTCTAAATAATATACATTTAACCAGTCATTTCCTAATTTGTAAATAAATATCCCAGGACAGAAGTGTAGATAATTTTTAAATGATTTGTACACTGCAGATATATTTATGTAGTCTGAACTTGGTAGCTGTACAGTAACCATTCGAAAAGTGTTTTTTATTTTTTTCCTAGGCTATTTTTTTTCCTTTGCTGAGCTCCCTGCTCTGGCCGGGTTCTACGTGGAGCAGCCCCGTACATTTCCAACGACAGCTTTACGACTCTGTGGCCAGTGCTCAGCATGACTTAAAGCCAAACTCCACTTACTTCCTGAGTGTTTATTTAATAGTGTGCTTCATATTTGTAGCTGTGGAACATTTGACAAGTCTTTGGGAGGAAAAACAAAATCTCTTTTGTCATCATCTTTTAATTTGTGCTCTTGATGCTTTATGTCTGGGGTTGAACTTGCTACATGGGTGGTGAAGGAATAATCAGCCACTGATGGCCTTAACACAAATCCCTCATACAGGTAGAGTGAAAAGGAACCACAATAAATCATAGCGAACAATCAGACCTGCAGATCACGAGTATCTTCCATGCCCTTCCAGGCTCCTGCACAGAGATTCTTTGCGCATAAGCCTTAATGTTTGTTCTACAGACCCAGACCTCTCGGATTGTTTGTTTTGGATTGAGGGAGCTGGCTAAACCTTCTTCAACTTCCAGACTTCCAGCAACACTCCCCTGGTTTCCTGCAGACCAAGTGTGGTGCAATTTAGCCAGGGCTTTGTGTATTTGCCTAACACTAGTAGCCTAGGGCTTAGGGCATAACCAATGTAGTTTATTTGAAAATTAATTAGCACACTGCATAATAAGAGCAGTCGTTTGCCAATAGAAACAGGGAGAAGAAACAGAGCCTAGCCGGCTCCCAGGAAAGGGGAGGCCATTGTGGAGGTGCCGCTTAGATTTACAGAATAACTGAGCAGGCTTCCAAAACGCTGAACCCTGTGTCATTACCAGGAAAGAAAAATACACTTCTTTACATGAGTCAAGCACTGAGTACAGTACTGTTAAAAGGTGCTCACACTTCAAATTGCAATTCATTTAAATGTTAATTACTTAGTGTGTGTCCATTGTCTCAGGTGTCATGTTTTGTGTTGCAAATTTAAATTTGTAAATGTTTATTTTCCCTCTCTAGCTGGTACTAGTTAGCCATATATTGAGTTATATGTATAAATGATGTATATTTTCAAAAGACTACTTTCTAATTTTAGGATTTTTCCATTAAGTATCATAATTATGTGTCATAATTATGATTTCTGATGTGGGAAAAAAGAAACTTGGATTTGGAAAAAAAGTTTCAACACACAATTTCTTTTTTTATAGAAGCCTGTCTAGCAACCCCCGGCACCTTGGCTGGCAACCTTCCGATTACGGATCCGTTTCTTTACCCACTAGGCATGTTCTCATTGTAAAATCTTTGTTATGTTGCAATACATTTTGATTGACTTTCCACAGTCTTTTCTAAACACTTTGAAGACTTTTTTGTGACTTGGGGAGGGCTATTTTCATAAATAACTGTTTTTCAGCGTATGCTGAGTTCCATGTAAACAGACGAATCAGGAACAGCTGGCGGCCACTTGCAGGGGGTAAATCTTTATCATTTGTTCACTGTGCAATCTGTAAACAGCCCCGCTCTAAGTCAGGACCACGCGTCTCTTGTTAAACTGCAAAAGAAGTATATTGTTCATAAAACTAAGGACCCATTTTCCCTGTCCCCAAGAATACACCATTATTTATTTCTCACAAACCCAATACTTCTAAATATTTGACTGGGAGTCACAGAACCATGCATCATTTCAGTCTGAAGTTGGGTGTGTGAAGGAAGACTGGTTTGCACAACAGGTCTGGCTGAATGAGCAAAGTCTGACAAAAAAAGGGGCAATAAAAGTTTAAGTTGAAGTTCATACACAGGCAATAACAAAGCATATTTGCAAGATAAATCTTGCAATAGGAAAATGAAGATCACATCCAACACTTGCCACAATGGCTGTTTAATTTTAGTTAATTTCTTTGCCATACAATAATAAACATTCATGAAAAACTGTCTTTTTATGTCTTCTTATTATTCCACAAAGTACAAAGAGATGATTTCGCAGTTTTTTTGCATTGCTTGGGAAATATGTGATATTTGGCAATAATTTTGATGTGTTAAAATTGAAGAAAGGACCATAGTTCAGTAAAGACTGTAGGCACATGACTCCAATTTTATTGCTGGTGGTGTGATCACGTCTGTCAAAATTTGGCATAACTGACTTCAATTATGAAAAATAAAATTATACATTTATAAAATTCTACTTTACTCCCAGTGTTTCCAATAACGGGTCCAGCATTGGGAATTAACTGTGAAGTGCATACAAATAAATATTACAGCACAATTTTCCCAATGCTCAAAAACAGATAATAGAGCCATGTATGTTTAATTAAAATAACCAACTGTAGAAAAGCTTTATGCTTGTATAAACAAAAATATTGTTTATTGTAGAATACTTTTTATGACTGTGCATATGATTCCCACCCCCTGAGCAGGGCTCTGGGCCAACATTCATGGGAGACACACCAAAGATTGTGCAGCAGACGCCCAGTAGAGAGATGCAAAATGCAGTCCCACATGGCAAATAAAATGCAGACAGTGAGAAATCTTTAAAACAATGAGATGATTTCCACAGGGGCTCTGAAAGTGCTGGAGATCAACAGTATGTTGGTGCTGGGAGCCAGAAAAATCAACCTCCATCTGCTGCTGTGATTTATGTTGGGTCCCATTCTCTGAAGTGACTTAAAGAGCTGCACAAACTCCTCATTTTTGTTCCTTTTCAGGACACCTCTGGAGCAGCTGAGAAAGGCCAGATCGATACAGCTTTCTCACAGATTTCCACCATGTTTCATCAGTATCATTTTCTTCATTTCAATCAATGATAGCTCCTCTGCTGCTTTTGTCTGATGCATTGATGGAAATGATGATGAGTAGCACAACTCTGAGAGAAAACTTCAGCACAGAGCAGATGCAAACAGCAAATACAAATGTATAAAGTTTGAACAGACCCTCTTATGTTTTAGAATGTAAATCATGTGGTGCTCTTTCAAAATTGTATTACATGACATCCTTAGAAATAGTTCAAACAAATGTAACTGACGGGTTACCACATTTGCTATT
This sequence comes from Denticeps clupeoides, assembly GCF_900700375.1. Taxonomy (NCBI): domain Eukaryota; kingdom Metazoa; phylum Chordata; class Actinopteri; order Clupeiformes; family Denticipitidae; genus Denticeps; species Denticeps clupeoides. Next base: position 20,053,180 of record NC_041719.1, on the reverse strand, counting down.
ATCGCTGCATAGTTTCCAGTAAATCCTATATGCAAAGACTGACCTGATATGTCTTGTTCAGAACCAATACTGTAGCTAAATAATGTTTAACTAGTTACCTGTTATGTATATGGCTTTCAAAGTTAATATGTAAATGATGTGCATTTTTCATTGTAATTATGAATAATTGTAAATTATATATTCATTAAATTTAGTTTTCTAGTAAAAACCACCAACTGATTTATCTATAGCCATCAAGAGGTGAAAGTCTGCATTCTGAATTCAATTTGTAGAACAAAGAACTCAGTAACCTTATTTGACCAGAATAAAATGCTGGCATTCATCGAATGGAATGCAATAAAATAATTTCTTCAAGAAATATTCAAATTATGCAATTTTGCTCAGGGAAAAATGACAAGCAACATTTATCCTTTAATCTTTATTGGATTTGTTTAAGACATTCATTTGATAAGAGCATGATGTGTGGATCATTGAGCTAACCCATTTTGTAAATAACCCATTTTTGCCATCTGTGGGGAAAGCGGACCCTCCCTGTTTTCCGCTTTTTGTGGCCCTGTCTGTGGAACAACAACTACCTCAAAATCCAGGATATCTGTAGAAATCATGTTTCTCTGAGCTGTATTATCATATAACATTTATAAACACCTCAGTGCTGTTCAACATCTAACTGGTACAAAATACCACATGTGGGTTTGCCAACATTGATAAATTTAGTTTTTCTGGGATTTGGAATGACAAAGCAAAAAAGTCCATGGGTAGGAGGGCAAAGTGCATATCGCCGGCCGTGTTAAGGCTAGTGTTGGGGTGTGTGCCATGGCTACGCGAAAGGAGATCTGCAAATATCACACAAGGGTTTAATCTGTTCCAGCCCTCCAGAGGGATGCAAGCACTGGGGTCATGGTTCATCTGGGCTGGTCAGGGTCACACACATGTGAAATAAGACAGGGCTTGTCCCCTCCTCCGCTCCACCACAGACTTTTGTGTTAGCCCACGTAGAAGAATTCATGCTGAGCCCATGGCAAAAAACATGAGCACACCAAAATGCAAGAAGGGCCATTCACCTAAGAAAAACATTTATTCCAGGCCAAATTCAACCTTTCAAGGAGCCAAGCCTAACTAGCACAAAAATCACCTGGCAACTAGTACCTGACAGAAGAAAGTAAAAGTGAACTGATTGTCATTGTGATGCACAGTACTCTGCTTTTAACCCATCACCCTTAGTGAGCAATGGGCAGCCATGAGAGGCTGCGGGGAAGGTACTTTGCTCAGCGGCACCTCAATGGCACCTTGGCAGATCGAGATTTGAACCAGCAAACTTCTGATTATGGGGCCGCTGAATTTGAGGTGCCACTGAGGAAAGAACTGTCCCTGCACACTTCTCCCCGGGAGCCTGTCATGGCTGACTACTGCACACCAAGGGTGATGGATTAAATGCGAGGACACATTCTGTTGTGTCACCGTGTGCTGTGCTGCAGTGTTTCACAATGACAGTCACTTTACTTTTACTTTCATTGTGTTCCATGATGACATTCTCACCCTGAGAGGCCTATAGACTCAGGCCGGGGAATGGAGCTCGTCAGGATCAGAACCGATCTGTCCATCTTCTTCTTTTTGCATGGCTTTGCGCCAATTTGTGACATTATGGGGGTTCTTTACCCTGCAGGATTTGTCAGCCAGCCAGTTGACTCAGAGCTGCAGTGTTTCTATTGAATACTTTTGGGTTTTGGATTAAATTATCCATCTAATTGAGAAATTGTTCTCGAAATATCCCTGTTTCCCTCTCTTTCCCAATTCTCTTCTGCCTCTGTCCTACTTTCCAGTCCTACACGTCTGTTCTCTATAGAGATTCCAGTCCCAACTCTTCTCTAGTCACTTTAACTCTGTGGCATCTGTTCCCGAGTCAAATAAATCATCTCTTCCTCTTTTAACTGACGCCCTGGAACATGAGGGACTTGTGGTGGTGGTATTGATTAAAGTTGCAACTTTGTGTCTCCATCCAGCAACTCCCAACAAACCATGATGCTCTGATAGGAACCAGCCATAGAGAAAAGACCCTGAATGGGCATTGGGTTTACAACAACATCATGGGCAATCGTGCACAATTTTTCTAAACACAATCGATCATATATATAGAGCAGAAACACTGATCTCAGCATTACTGGTGTCATGCTCGACAGACCATTCTAGGTCTTTGATTTACAGCAGATTCCCAGTTCTGTTGTCCCCAGAGTTCCAAGTTCCTTCTGCCAACGGAAACAGACATTCAACCTTCCTGCTCTCTAGTTCATGTCCTGATGCCAGGTGAGTGTAAATCATGGTGCGTTGAATCAATAATGCCACATCTGTAACAATACAGCAGGTTATTCTTAGGAGTCACACAGAGAGGAGTTCCCGTTTCTCCACAGCTGTAGATAAGTTTGGAGCTCATGTTAGTCACATGGCCATGACCACTGCTAAATTCTTTCATGCCCCCAGTTGTCATTCAAAAGTACTTTGTTGAGGCAAAAAAAAAAAATCATATAATGCGATGCTTTGCTCAGTGGCACCTCAGTGAGACCTTGGTGGATCGGGATTCGAAACGACAACCTTCTGATTACTGGGCCACTTCCTTAGCCACTAGGCCGCCTCACTGTGCTAACCTCAGTGTGCTAACCTCAGTGTGCTATTTGAAGATGAAAAAATGGTTATCATATGGATGTTATATGTCATATGGGGAGAGGGGAGTGTAACCTCAGCTCTTGAGAACTGAGAAGTTCAGAAATGCCCATTTGTATAGATTGGGCCTAATGGGACACTGTGACATTTGCCACACTATGACAAAATTAGAAACCAATTTGTCCCACCCCCAAAACAGTTAAACATGTTTTCTCCAAATGTTTAGTGAAATGAAGGTCCTCTTTGAAGTCTGACATACCTGGACTCTGTTTAGTATTGTAACCTCAATTTCTGTTGTCCTTTCTATTGTTATCTTTTTTATACTTATTTGTGTTACACAATTCTTTATTTTGTGATTTTGGTACAAGCATTTCTCAGTGTGGTCCTCACAGTAGCATACTGTATATTTTGGTATAACTCCTGTATTTAACGAATTGCAATACAATGCAACAAATTGCAATAAAAAATATAAAAGACTAAAAATCCAACAAGGCCAAGGGGAACCATGCAATGAGACCTGAACGAGTATATGAGGACACAGGCAAAAACGAGCGGACTTAACCAAGGTCAATTGGTCATTGGTCTTTCCATATTGCCTGAATTATTTTAGGAGTCACATCAATTCCACTGTAATGTTGCATTTAACATGAAATGTTCTGTGTCTTTTGTAGAAAACAGCCGTCTTCAGACAGGCATTAATTAAACCTCAACTGATCGGAATAAAGAGTTTGGATCAGGGTAAGAAAGTCATAAAGAGCAAAAAGTGGGGATTGCGTTTGCACTGTTACAGCTCGTCTTTCAGATGAAAGGCACAGGCTGCAGCACATGAGCAGTGTGGGTGTTTGTATGCGAAAAGTACATTGAAACGCAGCACTATGAAGCTGTCGGGGAATGGGAGTGCTTATGCTGAGGGGTCAGTGCAGCAAAAAATATCAGCACTCATGATAAATATGGATCAGAGAGGTGGCTTACAAGCTGAGATTCTGAGCATCCCTCCTCCCTCTCTTGGTTTAATGGATTTGACTGATGTGGAGCCACTCAATGAAAGATGCTGTAATAACATGGACAAACATTAGGAAAATTTAGGGCCCGTGATATTTGACCATTTATTAATTTTGATTAGTATTCAGTGTGGTCCCAGATTTGTAGTATCCTAATGACTAATGACTGTAACTGTTTCTGGTTTGCCAAGCTCTGAAGTTACTCATACTCTGTGTGGAATGTCAAAGTCAATTTTTAAATTATTTATTAAATATATATTTTTAATCAAACATTGAGAGACTCTAATAACAAACTGCTGATAATGAAAGGTCACATTAATCAGTTAAATAAGACCCAAGCTAGGTGCAGCTTCTGCTTAATTAAGAAGCTCCATTAAGACTCATAGTAGAGATATTATTTCTAAGGATGGCAGTAATTAGTCATTTGAATTAAATACACTCTTGGTAAATGTAAGCAGCAGAGAATTATTTTCCTGTGTTTCAGATTGATGGAATATTTCCATGTATTTCTGTTAATTAGAAATTAATAAGCACACTGTGGTGCTGTTTAATTATTATCTCTGTTATTAAATTATAATGAAAATAAAATGAAATAATGCAAAAGTATTAGATTATAATTGCACTGATAAAAATGACAAAATACAAAAAAAAGATAACTATAGCACAATGGTGTGGAAAAAAGAAAATAAAGTTGCATTTATATTTAATAGTGTTCTGTTGTAAATGTCTTTTGGTGAACTGCATATCAATAAACCTGTATGTACACACATACACAACATCAATGATTTGTTTATTGTGAGTATTATTCATGTTCAGAACATTGGCTATACAGAGCTGCTATAGTTCCGACTGTGGTCAAATTCAGAAAATATATTAGTAAATATTAGTGCAAGATATATGGTTTCACTTAATTTGAATGTGAATCAGTGGCCGCACATTGCACTGATACAACTGAATTCACACATCAACAAATTACAGAATTAGGGTTTTAAATGGTGTAAATATTAAATCTATGAGCTTATATGGTGTAAAATATTCTATTTACTAATAAAAAATACACATAATATTATGTTTTATAATAAAAAAATTGCAACATGATTAATTTAAACAATTCATGGTAAATTTGCAACACCTTTTACAGAAATGTAAGAAAAGTAATTATTCAGGATAGAATGGTAAAAAATATATAGAAAGCACTTGTTAGTTATCTGCATTTTGCTTCAGATTAGGTCCTATTTTTTTTTTTCTTCATTGTGTTCACCTCGTCCCCTCAGCTTAGCCACCATGTGTTTCCATGTTTTTCCTTTTTGTTTATATTTGTGTGTATTTGTATTCTAGAGTGGGAATGCAGACCCTGTTTAGACTGTTTGTAGCTGAACAGTGATCCTGAGCCATTATTAGCAACTACTACTGAACATGAATATAGTTGATTTATGGTATGGGTGTGTTTATTGGAGGTACACCTGAGCGCTTTCCCAGATCCACCGCTTTTGACTTGAAGTCTGTGGAAAAGTGAAAACAGCGAGCGGCAGAGGTCAGCCTATGGCTGACAGAGCGTCCGTCATCACTCTGCAGATGATGCATTGCAGGCCCAGCAGATGTCAGGCGAGTGGGATTAGAGGCTGAAAGTTGTGCTGCACAGTTCTGCTCGGCCCTTCCTGACCCTCACCTGTGCCGTTGCTGTGCCCAGAGAAACTGTCTGAATTGGAGGAAACTGGATCGGCGCAGTCTCCACACAGGCGCATCACGTTTCATGCTTTCAGTCAAACTGACAGACGTCACAGACACACAGCCCACTGTCGCAGCTCAGCTGCAGTCATGCTGAGCGAGGGTGTCTGGAGTGAGACCACTAGAACGGACACGCCAGTGCAAACTGCACAGTCTCTGCTTATCACTCCAGAATTGCAGACATGACGTATCTGTGTAAAAAAGAGAGAGAGAGATTTCACATCTGTAATATAATCAGGGACTCTTTGGAGATTAACCTGTCTCCTAGAGGGAGACGGGGGAAAAGAAAACAGAAAGTATAATGGGAGAAATGGGAGAGGTGACAATCTGCAGCTCTGTGGGATCAGTGCATCTCCAGGGGACAGTGGTCCGACCTCTTCAAGTGGAACAAAGCCAGTAGCTAAAAGCAGGCTGGATGTAAAGCATCCGACAGTCAGAGGCAGGTCTTCTCCTGCCACTGGCTGCGTCTTTTACATGGGAATTTTCACCATTTCTGTCTCAATAAATTCAGTTGGTGACGAGTTAGGAAAAGAAAGAAAGAGAATGGCATTCCCATCACAGTAAATCCCCTCTCAAGCACAAGCTGCGGTCTATGAAATTAAGGCCCTTTTCAAATATAAATTCAGCTCAAAATCAGATCATTCTTCAATCAGGAAACTTAATGGACATAAAAAATCAAACACACTTTGAGGAAAAAAAAAAACCCAAAAACATGAAATATCCACTAAAAACTAGTTGTCAGTGAGTCAATGTTGAAAGGTTGAATACTACAGTGTGTGATCTACTTGTGATATCTGTTGTGAGCTCATTATGTGACGAACATGAGATTCACTGCCATATTGGTCAGGAATATAAAACAGGGTACGTCACAGCAAGTCTCCAGAGTCCTTCTTGCTTGAATTGCTGTCTGGGAGAAACTCAAGACATTTAAAAGATCACATATGTGATTTCCTTTACCTTTGGGAATGTCTGGACAATATTGTTTACAAGTAAACAATTCTTCACAGGGTAGTTGGTTGCTGTTTAAAATGACATCCTGACATCCGGTGTGTATGCGCTGTGTAATAAGAGCACGCCTCTCTCCACTGTAAAACTCTCTCCATGTGCAAAACACATTTATAGAAAAAAAAAAAAAAAAAAAAGAAAAATGAAAAAAAAAAAAAAAAAAGACCCCCAAGTGAAAGGAGGAGACTCTCAATTGAAGAGTACAGTGGAGAGTCTGCTGTGGGGAATTACAGAGAAAGAGTGTGTGCTCCCCCTCTAAAAAAAGAGACGAATGAATGTGGCTTTGTTCTTCCTCCCAGAGCCGGATGGCTTCCCATTCATCAATATTCAGAAACGAAAGATCACCTAAGGAGCAAAGATGTCAGCGCTTCCTATCTGGCTGTGGTAGAGGAGCACTGCACAGTACGCTGCATACACAGACAATGGAGTGTGTTTCCTGCACCCGGCGCTGATGGACCACCACAGCAGTACAACACATTCTTTCCAGGACATTTACACAAATACTATAATTGCAAAAATAAGATCACCATCTACCACCACTGACAATCCATGCATGCACCATGACTTATTGGGTTACTGTATAAATATCACTATTTACACTGTGAAAAATGTTTTACAGTGAAAAGTACAGTAAAATGTAACATGGTATTTGTTTTTTAAAACAATGCTGATAGTTGGTTGACTTTTTGTCCGTTTTGGGAGGAAACTCTAACACCAATAGGGAAAACCCACAAGCTCTCCCACAAATGCACAAAAAAAGAGAAAAACTTCACTTTTACCCCCTTCGTCCCTCACAGATGAGCTTTATGAAACATGTACCCAACCCAACAACATCTCAGGAAGCTAATGCCCTTTAAATAACCAACAGAATAACATCTAACATTCTCTGTAACATGAACAATTCAGTCCCTGACGTTTCTGGGGGACTTTATGTGCCTCTAAGGAGGCCTCGGAGTGGGGGTGAGTTGGGGGCAGAAAGAGGGAGGTGACAGGGTCGCTGTCCCCTGTTTACCCAAGTCAATGTATAAGGCTGGCTGGAGACTGAGAAGAAAGTGCTGTCCCCTTGTATGGAGCCAGTCTGTCTCTAAGATTAGCCACTCTTCACTGTCTAGGGGTAATCCAGGGTGAAAGGCCATCACTTTGTGGGTGTTGGGGCGAGGTCTGAGTTTTTGTGATTGACCAATCAAATGCACATTGAAACAAACACTATGGACTTTCTGAATCTCTGCCCTAATTACTATGCAACAACAACAACAACATTTATTTCTTATATAGCCCAAAATCACATACAGTATGTCTCAATGGGCCTTGACAAGCGCTATGCAAGCTATCTGGCTCCCTAAAATGGCTAAACATTCCCTCCACCAGAGCATCTGTGGATTGGCTGCAGCTTGAGACACACATGGGCCCAATCAGGACAGTGTTTAAAACGCTGCGACATTGTGGACCAATTTATTTATGTGCATAGTTTTTGAGTTCTGGCAATCGGCACATGCCTGCGGGTTAGTTTGTGTTTTTCCCCTTTTGTTTCCACAGTTTTTGACCATCATGCCGTGTTTCTTTATTGTTTAATAAATCCTTGTTCACAGTATGTCTCACCTCTGTGCTTACTTCCCTTGTCAGCTCGCGGACGTGACAGAATGTCACAGCCCTAACCGAAAGCACAGAGAAAAAAAGCAGAGGAGCACTAGGAAAAACTCAGCCAGTCGTGGTGAGTGCGGACAGCAGTGGGGAGTGCAGGATGGTTGCCTGTGGGGTCGGGGAGATCTGCGGCGAGACGCGCCAAGACCTTCAGCTTGAGACATACCTAGGCCTAATCAGGACAGTGTCAGACGTGATATGTTTTCCTTGACAGTTTTATACTAAATCATTTTTTACAGTGCGATGGTTGCTAATGAATACTGCATATTTTCAATAACTGAATAAAATCACTGTAAAAGGGCTAATTATGTCTGATGGTTGTGGTCTTTTGTAGAAATCTGAACTAAAGGCATGTTATGAAATATTAACATAATGTCTACATTTGAATGTGTGCCAAAGGTAAACTATACTTAACCCATGACGTCCAGTTTACTTTTGAAGCAGATGAGGTAGACATGGATTTTAACCGCCATTAGTAAGAATAATCCACTTTACTGAGGCAGACAATGGGAGATCCAGTTACATTAGTGAGAGGATAATGACACAAGTGCCACCTCACTCTGGTGCAGAGCACTGTGCTGGTGGCACCAGGAAGGTTATCTGTACCACTATGGAATCAGATTTGGGCCAAGATTTTAAAACAAAACTTTTTTAATATCAAACAAAAATACGATGCTGAAACATAAAATAAGAGGTGGAATTTTGACAACATACATTTTGCTTACATCTTTTTTCATTTTTGCTTGTGAGGCTTTCAGTTACGCTGCTTGTTTTTGCATTTCCACTGCTGGCTTGAGAATGCATTTGGACTTCTTGCGGGTGGGGCTTAGCCTAATTGGCCAGCAGGTATTTGAGTGACAGCTCTGTTTTCTGGAACTAGTGATGAAGAGTTTGGCTCTTGTGGCATCTGTAGTCTCATATTTTAGCCTAACATGTCAAATATGAATGTTTTGTGTGTGGACATCATATGATGCTCTCTGAAAAGAGTCAAACTTCCTATCACAAGTTCAGAGAAATGGAGCTGGCCAGGTATTTGAAGCGTGGCTAGATTCACCGCACCGTGGTCAACCACCGAAGGCATCCAGGGAGCAGTGTGTGGGGAACCCTAGCACTGCGAGATAAGTGCACCTGTCAATCTGGTCAGAGAAAAATATTTCCCATGACACCAGACTGACTAAACTCACTTTCCATAACCCATCCCAGAACCCATCCCAGAGCCTCAGCCATGGCAAGGTACCAGCCCATTACAAGACACCCATTCCATCACACACTCACACCAAAAGACAATTCAGAGTCACAGTTCACACAGTCATCTTAAGAGACAAATTAATTGCTGATTTGCTGTGTAATCAAAGACACTCATAACCAATTGTGACCAGATATATTGCATGCTAAATATCTAGTGTAGTTGCTGATGAGCTACAGTAAGTGAAAGTGCAGAACATAGGATGATGGAAAGAGGTGTGGAAGTCCAACCTGCTTATCAGGAGGTCATGTTGCATGGACAGTTCAATAAGAACATGAATATAAAAGTCCCTTATTTGGTATATGAAAAATTGGCAAACCTACAGTGGATTCTGATTATGGTAAGACAGTAGGAAACCATGGATCAACATCATTACTGAGATGGTCATCAGCAGTAGGCATGGTTGATTTGACCCAGTGCAAATCAACCATGGGGAGCACATTAACTACATAGCTGTTTCATTTAGTCAGGGAATCCTTCAGCCTTTCATTTGGTACTACATCTGGTGGGTAGCTCTTCTGTATGCATTGGTCAAGAGAGAGCTATGAAAACAAAGCATTGGCTTATGAGGACATTATTATACAGAATGAAACAAATATGCTATATATTTATTCCTCCAAATTCAGTATACAAATCTTAGTGCAGTACAAACTATCAGGTAATTTTTCATCTTCCTTGCCAGTGCTTTCTCATTCAGGTTCTATAACAGCACTACCTCAGCGATAAAAAAAAGCTAACAGTCTGTACAGTCGGTGACCACTTGTTGACAGGGAATCAATAAAGCCACTCTTAACAATAAGGTCAGTTTTCTCTTTTTTTCTGCCTTTTTCTTTTTTGCTCCATTCAGTTGTTCATTAATATATTCATCAGCCTTTTTTCCTCACATAAAAGCTGTCAGAAATTTTCTCTCTGAATCAACATTTCCCTCATGGTATCTAACACAATTATTTTCTGCTGTAAAAACAGAAACCAAAACAGCGCAAATGGTGGAACATTTTGAGCATGTTTAACTCCAGACTCTTCCATATGGAGCCATATGGACCATAAGAGAAAGGGAAACGGCCTCTTTAAAAGTCTGCAGTAATTCTTTCAGTCTGGCGCCACGCCATGCACACGTGACCACCATTGCCTTTTCCTGATTAATAAATTCTCATCCTTCTCATTTCATCTGTGACTCTCCCCCGTGTTTGGTTACAGCTGCACACATGTACCATGACCCTGTGTTGGGTTTCTTTACTGCGTGTGTAACATGACCACAAAACATTTTTATCACTTCCCTCTGCCCCGGTCTCTCCTTCTCTCTCATTAGTGAGTGAGGGGAAATGAGGTATCTGTAAAAACCCAGAGCTTCATTAAACACTACCTAAAAACCTGCACTGAGAATGACAGAAAGGTCTGTATAATCTGGCCGAGAGCCCGGACACTGCTTATTCATTCCTCCAATGGACTCCAATGGAAGCACGCTTGTTTGACCTAAATATTCTTCAACTCAACCAATATTTGGATGCCAATTTATAAAGACATAATTCAGAATTGATGAATTATTGTGAATATTTAGTTCAAACAATATTTGTTTATTCAGTGTTGAGTTTTCAGACCAGCTATCATGCGTAAGTGCATTTATTGCCTGGATACTTGCACAGGGTAAAACTAAACTGCAGATACGACAACTGCAGTACAATTTGTCCATACTTTACCCACCCATGCACAGCCTGACCAAGCATCTTCAATTTTTCTACCCTCCTCATTCCATCAGGACTTATTCATCTTCCATATTTCATAACACTGAGCGAGTAACTGTGACTTCTGGCCAAGTCTGGGTAATTGAAAAGTTCTGCAAAAATGCCCTAATGCCATGGTCTGACTCTAGGTTAGAGAGTAAGAGAGAGAGCGAAAGAGAGAGAAAACGTGATAAAGAACAGACATTCGCAAGAGAGAAACAAGGTCTCACAAAATACATGTACCTTTAGCTCACCCAGTCATTCATTTCATTTTATTTCTATTCTCATTTAAGTGAGAGCGCAGTAAACCTCTGTTTGCCTTGTGCCCCTTCGAACTCATTTCAAGCATATCGCCTAAATCATTGGTGCTATGGCAGAAAAACAGGACACCCCATAAAAGTGCCGTAAAAGCCCCTGCGCCATGCAGGGCTCCTGGGAAGCCAAACTGGAGTCAGAGTGAAAAGCACTGTTATATCAGGTTTTAGAAGACAGAGGAGCACAGGCAGAGTTCACTCTCTTTTTACAGGCCTGCTAATGTTTTTTTTTTTCTTCGGGCTACGTGTGTTTGTGTGTTATATCTGAATAAGGATCAAATGTCCTGTCAAAAAACATAAGGTGGGTCCCCACTAGTAAATATGCTTATTTAAAAAAGATAAAGATTGACCTAGGTTGAGTTTAGGGATAGGATCACAAAAGAGTTGCCAATTTTATTTATTACAGAACCTCACATTTCATAGTCCTTTGTCTTCAGTTTGGTAAAAATGCAAGACACATAAGTGAGTTGGTGTGTCCAAACCTTTGACGCATTACATGGCCTGGCTGTAAATGTCAGACTACACGTGTGAAGGATTATTCAAATGTTCCCATTAGGCAGTGCTTTTACACCTGGACCAGAAAGAATACCAGTGGCATTCACCAGGACGCAGTGATGGCCATGAAAATGTCAGCAGTTTTACATTTCCAGTTTTGCCCAAAGTGACTCAGAAGCCAGCTTTACATATTTGACTGGATAGCAAATGCCAACCTATAAGTGATCACTGTACGTTCATAAATGAATTATGTCTCATTAATCAACACAGATACACACAACACCACTCTATTTTAAGCACCGGCCACCCAAACTGAGTGAACAGGAGGAGAATTGTCTGAGTCACGGAAGTGACCAAGAACTCGATGGTCACTTTGTCAGAATGACTCTGTGAACATAGGAGAAAAATCGAAAGGATAACCATCTCTGAAGTAATAGACCAATCAGGCTTGTGTGGCAGAGTGGCCAAGTGGAAACCATTCCTTTGTAAAATGCACATGGTAGCTCACCTGGAATTTACCAAAAGACTCTCGGTCTATGAGAAACAAAAACTCTCTGGTATTTGGTATGATATTTAGCACCGCTCATCACCAGGCCAACACCATCTAACCTGACTGAGAGGTGCTGCAAAGATTAATGGGCAGAACTAGCCAAGAATAGGTGTGCCAAGTTTGTCAACACTATTGGACATAAATTCCCCAAGTGTAAAGCTGACAATGTCCTCGGAAATTATTTAAATAAATAAATCAATAAAACTAGAAAGAATCACTTGGTGGTTGCTGGTCTCTTGGTGTGTAACTAAACCAGTAATTAAACCAGTCAGGCAGAGCATAGTTTTTTTTTAATGACTATTGCAATTTCTTAACATATTCCCAAAATATTCAATACATAACCAACCAACCTGGCAACACCAGATACAAGATCACGTCTCCTCTTTCCTCCTGTCTGCAAACATTCCTGAATACATCCAATGTGCAATTGTTTAAAATATTATTTTAAATATACACTGTAATCGTTTCTTATACTTCACCTAATGACAGAGGCCTTGGCTTGTTTTTTTCTCGGGGCTGGCCTGCCTTAATCCATATTCTCGAAAACTCCAATAAAACTTTTCAGTTTTCTCAGTGTTCTACTCTTCCAACATACTAAGGTTAGGTCCTCCATTTCTCTTGGCACAAGAAGATCCTCTGTACCAAGTAAGACATCAGCAAGTGCTTGGTTAGACTGGCAGATACTGAATCATAAAAGTGATGTTGTTCACATTCCTCCTGGACTCTGTCAGATTTTTGAAAGGCCTGATGAGACACACACACCTTCTTTGATTGCACACCAGATGTCTTCATGGCTGTCAAACCATTGATGGTCTGTTGGATATGGAGACTTGAAACCACATTTTTTTCCTCTGGAGCTTGAGAGACAGACTCTGAAGTTCACCCAGGATGTCTTTCATGACTGCCAAATCTTCCACAACTTTCTGAGTTGGTTTGTTGCTTGTGAAGCTTTTTATAATATAGCATCTCAAGATCAGTTTTATCAACAATTTAAAAAAAATTGTATACAGCTTTTATTGCATCTTACCTTCTGGAAACCTTTTGACACAACTGAATGGGAAGGAGGTACAGAAGCGCAAAGACAGGACATCTGGACAAAGGGGATTTATTAATAATTAATAAAAATGTATAAATACATTATAATTTTTCTTCATCTAGCACCTAACAATCTCTGAGCATGCTCTTCACTGACAAGTCTGAGCCTTATCAGGGCTCTTAGTTTGTAAACTCAATAGTCTATAGAAATCGAACGAGAATTGCTGGTGTCTTCCTCTTGTAAGTCGCTTTGGATAAAAGCGTCTGCTAAATAAAGTAAAGTAAAGTAAAGTAATAACACAAAACAAAAACAGCAGGAGGGCCAAAACAAAGGAAAACATACCAAAACAAACCAGCAGGCTTGATGCACAAGGCCCTGGAACATAAACCAAAAAACAAAGGTGAGGGAAATGTCCACATTAATGCAGCAGCCCTATCTGTCCCAATCTATTAAGCCTGATTAGTACAAGCTGGGAAAGATCAGGACTCCATAAACAGGAGCATTGAAACTTGCAGTGACAGCACCATGGTGTCACAGAAAGAATGGCTCCATGGCCAAAAACAAACAGAAATGAACATAAAACATGCAGTGTGTTGTGTGACTAAAATGTCAGAAAAATGACTCAAAAATCAGAGTTCCACTCTGCAATTAGTTCAAAATTCTCTCCTTCTTCTACATGAGAAATCTTCTTATCTTGCCTTTTGGCAAACCACAAAAAGCAGCCTTTCTTTCTGCTGATTTTTTCTAATCTCTTCTTTCCTCCCAGCAAAACCATATACTTTACCTGGGCTGATAGGGCTTGTAGCTGCCTTTTCACTCTGGAATGATATTAAGAATTCCCTGTCTCTCACCTCATTTAAACACTCCCTAAAATCCTTTTCAAATGATCTTCATTTAAATAATTGTTGACAAAATTCTGGCTACCACTTCACCACTTATGGTTCTACATTGTTTCAGGTTTAACATCTTTGTGGTTCAAGATCTTTATTATAATAATGTATCGTTATTATATTTATTATTACTAATATTAATGCTGAAACAGAAAGTATTGTAATTTTATAATTTACCACTGTTCACACACAAACAGGTTGATCTTTTTTTTTGTTGCACAGAACACCTGACATGCCTTCCTATACTACTGCACAATAGTGACAGAAAATTACATGCAGTGTCACAGACCTGTCACTGACTAAAGAACCTGGTCGGTGGCCATCCAGGATCAGGATTGAGAAGGTTTTCAGTGCTGTGGATGCAAATTCCCCAAATTCCACGCATGACTTTATGGAAGAAATTATAATGGTTAAACTTTCTGCCTCCCTCTACACATGACATTGCTCCAAATGTGTCTCTTGGACAGACCGTTCTCCTGTGACGCCAAGAGCTGCTCTGTGATTTGTTCTTTATCACATCTGAAAACAGAACCCTCTTTCTGCTAGAAACTCTGACTCACTGAATCTATTGGAATCTACAGGAAGGGTTATTTACATGGCAAATGGGCTTTAATGAACCTGCTGAAACTTACTTATGGTGAAATACTGTTTTCTGTGTTTACTGGTTGGCAAGCTCCTTCAGCACATCATCATCTTTATATATGGCTGTAATCTAGTGTAATCTAGCCTGGATGTGTTTTTGGTGTTGTGGTAGTGGATGCCTGTGCTAAATTGGTATTTGAAACATTTAAAACCTGGAGTAGTGGTTGCACTTTAGAAAGTTGGCATCTGAACAATGACAAACTCGTCTATTTGTTATATGCTCAGTGCCAGACACAAGGTGGTAGAGAAAAACAAGTTCTCTCCCTTCTTTTCTCTCACATACAGTTGTGGAAAACCAAAAGAGCTTGTAGACCACCATGTATATGACACCCAGCTAAAGGAGTACAGTACAGTTCTTTTGTCACCCTACAAGAGAGACATTGTGAATGTTCTAACCAGATCTGTTAAATCTGGCTATTTCAAATCTTCATCATCATCTGACTAGACTTTCTGAGTTGGTTTGTTGCTTGTGAAGCTTTTTATAATATAGCATCTCAAGATCAGTTTTATCAACAATTTAAAAAAAATTGTATACAGCTTTTATTGCATCTTACCTTCTGGAAACCTTTTGACACAACTGAATGGGAAGGAGGTACAGAAGCGCAAAGACAGGACATCTGGACAAAGGGGATTTATTAATAATTAATAAAAATGTATAAATATATTATAATTTTTCTTCATCTAGCACCTAACAATCTCTGAGCATGCTCTTCACTGACAAGTCTGAGCCTTATCAGGGCTCTTAGTTTGTAAACTCAATAGTCTATAGAAATCGAACGAGAATTGCTGGTGTCTTCCTCTTGTAAGTCGCTTTGGATAAAAGCGTCTGCTAAATAAAGTAAAGTAAAGTAAAGTAATAACACAAAACAAAAACAGCAGGAGGGCCAAAACAAAGGAAAACATACCAAAACAAACCAGCAGGCTTGATGCACAAGGCCCTGGAACATAAACCAAAAAACAAAGGTGAGGGAAATGTCCACATTAATGCAGCAGCCCTATCTGTCCCAATCTATTAAGCCTGATTAGTACAAGCTGGGAAAGATCAGGACTCCATAAACAGGAGCATTGAAACTTGCAGTGACAGCACCATGGTGTCACAGAAAGAATGGCTCCATGGCCAAAAACAAACAGAAATGAACATAAAACATGCAGTGTGTTGTGTGACTAAAATGTCAGAAAAATGACTCAAAAATCAGAGTTCCACTCTGCAATTAGTTCAAAATTCTCTCCTTCTTCTACATGAGAAATCTTCTTATCTTGCCTTTTGGCAAACCACAAAAAGCAGCCTTTCTTTCTGCTGATTTTTTCTAATCTCTTCTTTCCTCCCAGCAAAACCATATACTTTACCTGGGCTGATAGGGCTTGTAGCTGCCTTTTCACTCTGGAATGATATTAAGAATTCCCTGTCTCTCACCTCATTTAAACACTCCCTAAAATCCTTTTCAAATGATCTTCATTTAAATAATTGTTGACAAAATTCTGGCTACCACTTCACCACTTATGGTTCTACATTGTTTCAGGTTTAACATCTTTGTGGTTCAAGATCTTTATTATAATAATGTATCGTTATTATATTTATTATTACTAATATTAATGCTGAAACAGAAAGTATTGTAATTTTATAATTTACCACTGTTCACACACAAACAGGTTGATCTTTTTTTTTGTTGCACAGAACACCTGACATGCCTTCCTATACTACTGCACAATAGTGACAGAAAATTACATGCAGTGTCACAGACCTGTCACTGACTAAAGAACCTGGTCGGTGGCCATCCAGGATCAGGATTGAGAAGGTTTTCAGTGCTGTGGATGCAAATTCCCCAAATTCCACGCATGACTTTATGGAAGAAATTATAATGGTTAAACTTTCTGCCTCCCTCTACACATGACATTGCTCCAAATGTGTCTCTTGGACAGACCGTTCTCCTGTGACGCCAAGAGCTGCTCTGTGATTTGTTCTTTATCACATCTGAAAACAGAACCCTCTTTCTGCTAGAAACTCTGACTCACTGAATCTATTGGAATCTACAGGAAGGGTTATTTACATGGCAAATGGGCTTTAATGAACCTGCTGAAACTTACTTATGGTGAAATACTGTTTTCTGTGTTTACTGGTTGGCAAGCTCCTTCAGCACATCATCATCTTTATATATGGCTGTAATCTAGTGTAATCTAGCCTGGATGTGTTTTTGGTGTTGTGGTAGTGGATGCCTGTGCTAAATTGGTATTTGAAACATTTAAAACCTGGAGTAGTGGTTGCACTTTAGAAAGTTGGCATCTGAACAATGACAAACTCGTCTATTTGTTATATGCTCAGTGCCAGACACAAGGTGGTAGAGAAAAACAAGTTCTCTCCCTTCTTTTCTCTCACATACAGTTGTGGAAAACCAAAAGAGCTTGTAGACCACCATGTATATGACACCCAGCTAAAGGAGTACAGTACAGTTCTTTTGTCACCCTACAAGAGAGACATTGTGAATGTTCTAACCAGATCTGTTAAATCTGGCTATTTCAAATCTTCATCATCATCTGACTAGGGTTTCAAAAATGTAAAAATGCCAGACCACACCATCCAGCCGGCCAAGTTGTTCTTGGTTCACCACATGGACAGGACACGGAACTCGGGGAAGTCAAGGTGGCGGCGTGTGCTTGATGGTAAACAACAGCTGGTGCAAAAGCACAAGCATTGTTCCTCTTGCACGCTCCTGCTCACCCAACCTGGAACTACTGACCATCAATTGTCGTCCTTTTTATCTTCCTCTGGAGTTCACATTGGTCATAATCAGCGCCGCTTACATTCCACCAAAAGCGGACATAGACATAGACACTGGCCTATGTGAGCTGCATGAGGCACTCACACAGCACCAGTTAATTGTGGCGGGGGATTTCAAAAATGCCAACTTCAAACGTGCAGTACCAAACTTACATCAGCACATCACCAGGGGCGATAGGACATTGGACCACTGTTACACCACAATAAATCAAGTTACAAGGCACAATCTCGTCCATCGCTTGGGAAATTCGACCATCTTCCTCATGCCTAAATGCAAACAAAGGCTCAAACAGGACGTTCTGGTTCAGAGGGAGGTGGCACGCTGGATGGACGCTGTGGGTGGATAAACCATCAGCAGAGATCCCACACCGCTACATATAATGCGGGGCTTGCATCCTGGGACATGGAACCGTATAAGGCTGTGTCATACAACATCAGGAAAGCAGTGAAGGAGGCGAAGCAGCGAACTCGAACAGAGTGACCCTAGGACACTGTGGCAGGGACTGAGGACAATCACGGACTATAAAGCACCAACATCCGGAATAACAAACGTTGATATGTCTCTGGCAGACAAGCTGAACACATTCTATGCTTGCTTCAAGGCTGAAGAAAAGACGCTAGCGATGCTAAGGCTAGCGGCGCCAACAGCTGTGTACAGGAAGACACTGCCAGCATCAAAAATGTGTTCATCATCATCGAGCATGATGTGAGGAGAGCCTTCATGAGAGTGAACACCAGGAAATCAGCAGGATTAGATAGCATCTCAGGTAGAATCTTCAGAGCCTGCGCAGACCAGCTAGCACCTGTGTTCACATATTCAACCTCTTTTTATCTCTGTCGGTGATCCCCACATGCTTCAAAGAGTCCATCATTGTTCAGGTCCCAAAGAAACCCCATCCTTCCTCCCTCAACGACTACCGCCCTGTAGCCCTCACCTCAGTAGTAATGAAGTGCTTTGAATGGCTGGTCAGAGACTTAATCATTTCTTCACTACCGAAAACACTTGACCCACTGAGGAGCAAAAGAAAAAAAATTGGAGACAAAATCATGATCGGCATATTAGATATGAAGACATCCCAAAAGCTGCAGTTGAAGCCCGATCTCAGGCTAGAAAAAGCTATTCAGATAGCGTGCTAGTGTAAACAGATCAAGCAACAGAACGCGAGCCTGCGAGTCGACCATACAGTGAATGCAGTGCAGCGAAGGAGACGCTATCTTCACACAGGCAAAAGCAGGGACAAGCGGCAGCTTCCAAAATATGGAGAACCAAGTATACCAAAAAACGCAGGAGTCTGTTCCAGATGTAATGGCCTACATGGGAAAACACATGAATGTCCAGCCAAAAATAAAAAGGTACAAAAAATGCAGGAAATTATAACATTTCAAAGCAGCGTGTCAAAAAATGTGTCTGTTACATCAAGCAACATGGCTGATTGTGAAGACCTGTTCTTCCTGGGATCAGTGAATAAAAACACACTAAATACAGCCTGATCTTGAAAATGAGTGGATTGTGGAGGTACCTGTAAATGTCAGTACAGTAGTATTCAGAATAGATACAGGAGCAGATGTCACAGTTATGTCACAAGCTGCATTTCTGAAATTGACACAATGCCCACATTTGGTTAAGGTCAGACCTGAGTTGCGCCTCACCAGTCCAGGTGGTCAAGTGCATTGCTTGGGCAAATTCCTAGCCAAGAGTGAGTATAAAGGACAGCAGTACTGGGTTACTGTCATAAAAGGAATTTACACTCACAGCTTACTTAGAAGAAGCATTGCTAAAATGCTGTAAATGCTGTAAATGCTAAAAAGTTCTTTGAAACATTCCAGGATATAGTTGAAAGGCCCTCTGCATATTTTCAGCATATATATTACGCATTTCTGTAGCAGATGTTGGGACAATTTTCTTCTTACTGACCTCCAGTTATAGTAAAAAAGGTGCGCATGAGAATATTTTGGCACAAAACAGAAAGTTACGGTCATGGGTACAGCGCGGGGCCAGATCGCATGTTAGAAGAAACAAGAAACTCCGGTGCGATTGGATGCAAGGAGGCAAGGTAAATTTCCTCTGGTTAATCTGCAAACAAGAGCCAGCATGAGCTGCAACACCACACGGATGTTGAAGTTCACATTCTAGGTTAAATTGGGGAAGGGACAGCATGAGAGGGAAGAGTTGAGAGGTGAGGAGATGAACAGGATAAATGAGGTGGGTGAGGTGGAAAAAGTCGAGTCGAGTTGATGAATACCAATCAATGAATGAGTAGCTCGCAGAGGCCTCATCTCCATGTTCCTCCCAGTCACGTGGATGGACTCATGTGACAGTTACAGCCCATGTACACTCTGTTCACAGCCATGCAAAAGAAAAAGATGCATATGCTACCTAAGTACAGTTACACAAGAACTCACTAAACAGGTAACAGCCATTCAAAGCCAATTAGAAAAAATAACTGCTCAGCAACATAAAAATCGAGCCCCCAATGTTAAAGTAACGCCGAGTAGCAAACCCAGAGGAACACTAAAACCAGAGAAACATGGAAAAAGGGTCTGTAGACCAAATAATCTGGAACCCGAGCTGCAAACCCAAACCAGCTTACTGTTTATTGTGGAGAAGATGGCCACATTAAACCTGACTGTGAAAACGATGAAAACCCAATTCTGGTCATAGAGAAAAAGGAAAATGTTTAAAGAGACACTAAGGAAATAGGAGTTGCAAGCTACATCTGAACAGTTAAACAGCTAAACAGTCTTGTTTATGGGGCAAACGGGGACTGTAAGCAGGTCAATCATGTCCTGATATAACTAAGCACAAGCATTGTGCTGACCTTAACAGGTACCTGAACGATTAGTGTCAAGTACATGGAATTGTAGAGCTGTGTTAATGGCTGTTGATATGTTTTGGTCTAACTGACTGGTGCTCATTAATGGTTCCAGGACTAATTGTACCCTAGTGGAGGGCGGAGCGGCCAGCAGTATCCCTGAAGGGACGTCAGTTTGCACGTTATTGTCTGTGGACTTGAATCATTCCATCTACTAGCCCGACTGTGTTTGTGTTACAGCAGGATTGTCATACAGCAGCTGTGGCCGACGCCGGATGGACGTTTGGACAGAGTGGAACAGCGTCTACCATTTGTTACGTTTCCATTCATATGGAGTTTGTTGCCAAGCACTCAGGAGGCCTACTTGGGCGTGTTCTGGACTGCGCAATCTGGCGTAGCTGCGGAGTGGAACGCCTGGAGACTGACGTGTGCACAATTCTGGTTTGACAATTTGTGTGACCATTTGGTTCGTGTGTTGGGGTAGACTGGTTTTGTACTGGTCGGGGGGAGCCGACCAGTACTGACTGTTTAAAGATTATTTTCTTATTAAATTATAGTTTTATATATGTATGTGCTACTGGATATTCAGGATAGGGGTTGAGATAACAAGCCTGGTTTATTTACTATGCTGATTTTACTACCCACGCAACCCTCTTAGAGTGTGAATTTGTGGTGCTTTACTTGCGGTTTGTAACGTGTATTTTGTGTGATTTCGATTTTGACAAATTGTGGGTTTTTACATGTGTTCTGAACCTTGTCACTATTTGCTATGTGTGTATCGCGGAAGGTGGCATCAAATCGGTAGTACTGGTGAGGTGTAACAGCTCTGGGCAGTATTTTATTCTGATACGCACCCAACATTTATTTTATCTGGTTGACCTAAATAGCAAATAAAGTGTTATTGATTTTAAATCGTACTTTGCGTGTTGCCTGTGTCTGGGGTGGACAAAGTTGAGCATAACTGAACCTCATGGTCATGACATTAGTGCTGTCCAAAAGCACGGCTTTAGATAGAATGGCAGGTTCAGATTTCAATTGCATCTTAGATAGTGCTTCACATGTAACTACTGTCTCGGAGTCATTCTACAAACAAAATTTTCCTGATCAAGACATTAAACCACTTAATGATTTTTTAGAGGTAGAAGATGCAGCTGGACAGTAGGTCCCTTACCTTGGTTACATAGCAATATCGGTGACATTTCCTAAAGCCTTTCTTGAAGTTGATATATTAACGTTCCAACCCTTGCACTTGTTGTTCCTTCCTGATAGTCAAACACCTGTGTTGATTGGAAGCAACACATTGGAGGAGCAATACTTAACATTTAAACTACCCACCTGGGTTGTTTAAATGGTTGTCCTTACGGGTTGAGAGCCATGCTGTGTAAATTTCAAATGAGACACAAAAAGCTGGTCACAATACTGGACAAGAAAGCAGCTGTCATCCCAGCCAACCACACCACTGTTCTGGAGGGAGCAGCTAAGGCTCATAACTCTTCACCTGACAACTGTGTCATTATTGAGCATCCAAGTCAGACCTCTTTGCGTCAAAAGTTGCCTGATTACGGACAGGACAACACCTTTCCACCCACTTGTGTCATTGCAGACTGGAATGGAAGGAGCAAATCACCAAAAAGCTAACACCACGGACTTAATTTTGGTTGAACTAACAAGGTAAAGCGAACATCAAACTACATGATGAGACTCCCTTTAAAAATCAAGCCAAAACACCCCCAAGACTTGAAGGCAGTGACCTCCAACAGCTGCTGGCTGCAGGCGTGATAAGAGAGTCTCAGTCTCCCTTTTCCTCACCAATTGTGGTTGTTAGGAAGCGAAACAATGAGGTGCATTTTTGCATTGCTTATAGGAAACTTAATCTCCAGAACAATAAAGTATGCATTACCTAATCTTGAAGAGACATTTTCATCACTGCCTGGATCCAAGTGCTTCATCTCAAATCTAAATATTACCCAGATTGAGATTGCTGAAGCAGACTAAGCCAAAACAACATTTGAAACTCCTCCTGGAGTTTAATCGTATGCCACAAGGTATCACAAGGTATGCACGTAGCACCTTCTAGAGGCTTATGGAATAGGAGACATTCACTTGAAGGAAATCTTAGTCTTCTTAGATGAGCTTATAATTTTTTCAAAGATGCTAAAACATGAAGACCGGTTGATGCGAGTACTCACCCGACTGAATGTGGAAAACAAACAGAAGTCACAATGGAGACTACATGCATATAATTGCACTCAAAATGATGTGAGCGGACGCATGCCCAGATTTCCTGTAGATCTAGCTTTTGGACCACCCCTGAAAAGAGACCAGAGCAAATCTCATTTACAGTATTTGCATAATTTAAAATCCCATTTGGAAGAAAGTTACAAATTAGCTTCCAGAAATGCACTGAAAATTGCAGAGAAAAACAAGACCCGGTTTGACAAAAAGGTGATAGTTTCCTATATTGAACCTGGAGACAGAGTCTTGGCAAGAAATATACGGCTACGTGACAAGCATAAGCTTGCAGACAAATAGCACATTGACATTAATGTTGTGATGAAACGTGCTGGAAATCTGCCAGTTCACACTGTAAGCCACAAGGGCAAAGATGAACCCATTTGTACATTGCATAGGGATCTCTTGCTTCCTCGTTGCTTCCTTCTTGCACAAACTGAGGAGAAGCCCCTACACCTAAACCTGCCTGCCAGCTTCAAACACACCAAACAGCGTCCCTTGAGACACCAGATGCTGAAGATTCAAGTGATGTTGAGGATGAGGTTGTATTTTCTTGGATTGGGGAACAACAATGACAGAAACCACCCGCCGCTCCGTTCAGTGTCAGGACATGGAGCTGGAGTAACCCCTGCCAGACCAGATCATGACAGAGGCGGTAAAATAATCTCACTTACTTGAAACAGTGGATAGCCACTTATCTTCAGAGGATGAATCCAACAGACATGCTATTTCAGCTGAGATTGTGGATAGAAATCCACCACAAACCTATGATATACTGGATGAAAACTCAAGCACTTTATTGGAAAGTGAGGGTCAGTTTGCTGACATATCTGAGCTGGAGAAAAAAACAGAGAAGATTGAGGAATTTGGCATTCTACACAATGAGGAACATGTCACATCTCCACCCCTAAGGAGATCAGAGAGAAACAGAGAACCACCACGTAGACTTGATTATCCAGATCTTGGAAACCCCTTAAATCACTGTAGTAAAGTCCTGAGCATTGTCTGAGCATTGATAGAGCATTAGTGACACCACTAGCATATGGAAACCTGCATGATATTTAAAAGGGAAGAGTGTAACCCATTAGAAAGAGTCCTTCAATTCATTTAGGGAATGTGCAAATTCATTTAAATTGTATTTTTGAGTTGAGTATATTTTCTTATCAATTCATGGTAAACCAAACTATTATTATTTAAAGTCAAGTTTGTTTTCTTTGCTATTTCTTATATAGCCCATAATCACATACAGTATGTCTCAATGACCTTTGACAGGCCCTACAGTTGACATCCCCCACATTTGACCCTTCTTGACGAGGAGAGCTCACAAACGGGATAGATAGTGAGAGACAAGTAATATTGTCAAGTAGGGCTGCAACTAGCGATTATTTTAATAATCGATTAATCTGTTGATTATTATTATTTGTTTTTTTTTATTAATCGTAGACTCAGATAAAAAAAAAAGAAAAAACATTCATTTTCAACCCTTTATTCAAAAACAGAACCAAAATCGTTAGAAAGTGCACAAACATGTTGCTCCTTGAGCTGTTATAATAATAATAAAATAAAAAAATGACTAACACCAAAAACATACACATGTATGCCTTACATCTGCCAAATATAGACTTTTTTAAAAATAAAGTGCCACCTGAGCTGCCAGAATGATAAATCATTTATAAAAAAATAAAGAACAATACAAATCAGAAAATTTAACAGGATTTGTTTGAATGTCAGAACTTGTTCTCTACACTACACTGCAGATGCACACACTCACAAACTCTCACACTGACACACACACACACTGCAAAAAATGATTTTCTAACTTAGTAGTTTTGACCTGATTTCAGTCCAAATCTCTAAAAAATCTTAAATCAAGATACATTTACTAGACACATGAAATAGCATAAGAAATTATGTCTTGTTTTTTGATAAAACATCTCAAAATTAAGTGATTGTTTGTTTAAAACAAGCAAAATTATCTGCCAATGGGGTAAGAAAACTAATCTTAATGAGATATAATCTCAAACAGATTAATGAGATATAATCTCAAATATTTTCTCATGCCATTTTTCTTGTCTATTAATCTTGATCTAAGATTTTTTAGATATTTGGACTGGAAACGAGACAAAATTACTAGGTAAGAAAAGCTTTTTTTTGCAGTGAAGCTATTTTCGACAACAGATTGAAAAGTGAATGGTCCAAAAAGGCTAGTGAATAAAAACATGTCTTTAGTCTTTTAATGCAAAGTAACTATAGCACCCCTGCTTTACTACGAGCTAACGCTAACTTGTCATGCTTGTCAAGCTGGATGACGGGTAAACATTTACATTTACAGCATTTATCAGACGCCCTTATCCAGAGCGACTTACAATCAGTAGTTACAGGGACAGTCCCCCTGGAGCAACTTAGGGTTAAGTGTCTTGCTCAGGGACACAATAGGCGAGTCGTCCACGCGGAGACGCAGAGAACAGTCCGAACGCTGTTTCATCCCCCCTCCACACCTGTAGGTGGCGCTGTAAGTCCCCGTCTAGTTCTCCTCCGCGACGAGTTAAACACCAGCACCAGGGACATTACGTTCCTCACTTCAAAAGATTTCTCTGTCTCCTCCATGTATCTGTCCTCTACCTCCGCTTGTTTTTTTTTTTCTTTTTGCTCCGCGCTGTTTATTGATTCAATCGATTCGTTGTTGCAGCCCTATTGTCAAGTGATATTCTCAAAAGAAAAGCAATTTGACGTTAAAAGCTTAAAAATCATAATTTCATGGGTAATAAGCTAAAACATTTGGTAATTCATTTAGCATAGATTAAAACAACACCTCATAGAAGGATATTCAAAGAAAAACGTGTATTCCATGCTATTTAGTTCAGAAAAATATTTCATTTTGAGATACTAAGAATTTTACAGATATATATCCATAATGATTTAACAGATATGCCTGAAACAATAAGATTTTATTTGTTGTTATGCAGACTAGTTTTTTTTGACCCATTGAGCCTTTCTTAGATGTTGGGATTAAAAGATGGATTTCTCTCCCTGACGAGGGGAATGGTGAGCAACTTCGAAAGCGGATGTTCTTCACCAATCTGAGAGAAAACTCCTCCATTGCTTCTCCATCGTACAAGTCACCGGTAGTGGTAGGACTTGACATGATGTCATTGCAGCTGACTGCTAAATGGGTGCACCTACTGACTAACAACCTACTGACTACTTCGGACTATAACACACTGACTGAGAAGAGAATTCTGAACCCAGAACTGTTGACCTGGAGAACCAACTTTATTCACCATTGAAAAATGTTACGAGAGAAATATTCAAGTTAGGGTTTTATAACTGTAACTGAGAACTGTTGTGTTTTTTCATTGTGAATGCCAGCCGTTAGTTTGTACATTTATTTTCTTATTTAGCATTTAAATATAATAGTAAGTTCAACTGTCTCCCCTGGTCTGTGTATCTCTTTTCCTTACTATTGCATTGCACAGCATTTACTTCCACAAACTTTCCAAACCCCAAATAAATTACCCGAGTTAATTACCCTACTACAAGGGTGGTTACATTCTTCATAGTTGTTACACAATGGTAGTCATTTGAAGGCATGGAAGGCAGCTGGTGTAATAGAAGTAAAGGATAGCTTTTTGAGAGCAGTGAGGGGAGCTGTTACTGTACTGTAACCATGGATGATGCATTGATAGTAGCTTGCAAACCCAAGAAACTGTTCCAGCTGTTGGTGTGTGCAGCCACAACAGCACTGCCTCCAGCTTTTTGGGCTCAATGGCCACACTCTAGGACAAGATTGTGAAGTCCAGGAATGTAGTAGAGTGCTGGTGGAAAGCACATTTCTCCAACTTACAATACAGCTGGTGGGCGAGCAATCATTAGAGGACTGCTCTCACACGTTGGACATTGGTCTCCAGGGAAGGTGAATATGTGAGGATTTCATCCAGGTATCCATACACCTACTGTTCCAGCATGTCATGGAGGTCTTCAACTCGTTGCCATCTCGGATGCGGATCAAGTTGTAAGTCGAGTTTGATTTAATACCTGGCAACTGAGGGAGTGTAGAGGGCAGTATTAAGGAGAGGTAGAGAGATCAGGTTCTTTTACTGTGATTTTATTTAGCCTACGGCAGTCGATACACAACCATAGCCCTTCATTCTTCTTTGAAACAAAAAAGAATCTGCCGGCTGCTGGTGAAGTCAAAGGACAGATGGTACCGTTCTGCAGGGCCTTCTCCACGAACTGATCCATGGCATGGTCAATGACCATGTCCCCTGGTTGGAAGCTGGGCTGCTTTGGTGATGCTGACGGGGGTGTTGGTTGATGGCTGTCAGGTCATGATAGCAGGCAGGAATGGAGGACAAGAACTGGGATGCTACTTTAGGTGGAGTGCTGGTCGGTGAAGGTGGCTGTGGTTGGAGACACGAGGGTGGCAAAGCAAGCCCCATTCCAACACCAGACCAGAGGACCAGGAGAGGATGGGCTCATGGGTGAGTAGCCACGGACGGCCCAGCAGAATGGAGGACATGATCATTGACCTGCTCGCCCTGGGAACAGATCAGTTGGGCCAGGCCTTCATAATACAGGGTTTGGAGATTTTTCTCCCTGCTTCTCCTGGGTCAGGCTGCTGAAGCCTGGTTCCTGTTTTCTCTCTCTCTTCCTCTTTTGTCTTTCTTTTATTTTGAGCTTTACTGTAACATTGGCACCATTTTTACATCCCATATTTACTGTAACTGCAATAGTAATCTATCGCTGCTAATAAATTAGAAACTGTTCATTCTTGTAACCGCTATTGTACCATGCCTTTTAATACAGTGTGTACTTCTTTACAAGGTAGAGGAACTCTGACACAGGTGGTATACTTTAGATGTCATCCATGCCGTCCAGATGGCAAAAGGTGGTCCTTAATTCAGCGGCGAACTCACGGTAGGTGAGCGGCCAAGATGCGGGCACTGACAAACGTGCTGCCGCCCACTCTGCGGCTTGACATGACAGGAGTGAGAGGAGGAGGGTCTTACCACTACCATCGACTACATTCCAGTGCTCTGGGTGTGCCAACTGGGCTCTGCTGTGGAAAGGAGTGCACCGGGATTACAGCATGGCAGCCAGCAGATTCTTTCATGCAGGAGTGGTTGCAGGTGGTTAACCCTCTGTGACAGATTCTTGATGACAGCGGCTTGCCAGGAGACAATGTTGCATAACGCTGCATAGTCTGTGGGGCTCTGGGCTTTGTCATTCTGTCACAGGGTCGAGACGGGACAGGAGAAAGAGCAGATGTAGGAGGAGGTAAATAACCAAATTGTGAATACAGCACAAAGGGGAGGGTGAATCTACAGCACATGCTATAAAACCCACGGATGTTAATGCTCATAGAAAAGCATGAATAGGGAAATCTGGAGAAAGACAAAAACATGAATCAGGCATACTTCTGAATTGAGATGAATCACAGATGCAAACAATTACAGAGTGCTGATGAGATGGCACCACCAGTGCTCTGTTGTCCTGCCATCACATGACCAGAGTTACGTGACAATTATCAAATTCAAAAATCACACACTTCTTCTTATTACGATTATAAGTAATAGTACAGTTACGATGATAATGCCTTTTGTCCTTACGAGAGACAAAGAACAAGAGCTCATGCTAGAAACAGTAACTTCCATGGCCAGAAGAGTCAGAGCAGCGATTGCAGAGAAAGAGGAATCACACATTGTGTGAGTTCAGATGAGTTCTGTAAGTTCTCATGTTGATCCATTTGTATTCTGTCTGTTAGATGGGTAAAATAAGAATTAAATAAGGAAAAATTAATGGGAGTTAAATTGCAGCATAATTGATTTTGTCGTGCTATTTGTAAGGCTGGGGAGTTTCCATTTAGTGCTTTGGGTGATTTTCTCTCCCTGTCCTGAAATTGGCACTTTGCTGTACCTGTGTTCCCTGCAGATAATGGGCTGTGCTGTTGAGCCCTGGAGTGCCAGAGTGCCGCTGCCTCTCTAGAGTGATGTGTGGGATCGGCTCATGGCGTCATTAAATCAAACTCAAGGGTATTACGGGGTGTGATAAAAATAATGAGTCCCATGCAGCAGTGTAGGAAAAGAATATTCTCAATCAGAGCTAAAACGCTATTGGTGCAACATTCACTTGTTCAGAGATTGGTGGTAAACACTCTGTTGCTCTGTTTACTTTACTTTACTTTACTTTATTTAGCAGACGCTTTTATCCAAAGCGACTTACAAGAGGAAGACACCAGCAATTCTCGTTCGATTTCTATAGAATATTGAGTTTACAAACTAAGAGCCCTGATAAGGCTCAGACTTGTCAGTGAAGAGCATGCTCAGAGACAGAGACATGTACAGGCTGGAGGGACTTAACAGGGACAGGAATTGAGAGGAAAAGATCAAGGCTCTCTAAATTGCTGGCAATGGGAAAATGATAGCTGCATTTTATTTTACCCAGTGCCTGCATAATTTTTCAAAATGTTCCTTATTGTTCGATTTTCAGTGATTCCATCTTTCAAGGCATGCTTATATTTTAGGGCCATTTCAAGACTGTTGCCTGTCATTGAAAGTTGCTTCAACTCTGACGTTAAAAAGTTATTAGACATTATGGTGATTATTTAATTTAAAATTCAGAAGGAGAAATGCTGATTCACTTCATAGCTGCTCCTTCTTGACTCTAATGTCATTTAAGAGGACTTCAAGAAAGCTTGTGAGAGCGAGCAGACAAAGATGGATGTGTTGACCAACAGGTTTTGGGGTGGAGTTTACATCAGTGAGGATGAGCAAGTCAGGAACAACAGCTCTGCATTTCTCCATCTGTGACAGACCTGACCTCACAGTCACCCCAACAATAACAAGAGCATCTCCACAAGGCAGGGAAAAAAGGATCCAGAAGGTTGACTTTGGCTAAATCAGTGGAGTTGCTCACAGCATCCAGTTTCACCTGGACGAAGACCCCAGAGAGGCAGTCCAGCAGACGGGTCTAGCCGGCCAAAAAAAACAGGTGCTGTTTGAAATTCCTCTGACTGCAGACTGTCCCCTCTGTGTGCCAGACATAGATATTTGTCAGGCTGATTTAGACAGTCATAAAGTGATACTCTCTTACTAATTTGCTGGCTCCAGTTATACATCTTCTCAATTATGATAGGAGGAATGTAAATGTATTCGGCTTCATCTGAAAATTCAGAATCTTACAACCCACAGTGTTATAGTCCACTGGTATAATTATAGAAATAACAATAATAACTCCCAGGGCAGAAGCACCAGGTACCGCTGTAATCCAATAAACCTTACAGATTTTCTTTCTTTCCATCTTTTGAATAATTTTACTCATTTACTCATTGTACAATATTGTCTCTGATCATTTCATGAAATGTTGAAATGATTTGTATAACAATTGCAGTACAAAGATGTAGATGGTCTGTGAAGATTCTCAGTCATTCAGGTGAATTTGTCTGAAAATTGAGTCATGGCAACTGGACTTTCTTTCTTTAATGTAGAAATATTACATTAAAGAAAGAAAATCCAGTTGCCATGACTCAACTTTCAGACAAAGATGTAGATGACATTTTTTGCTTTTGATTTATGGAATATGAACACTGATTTGACTTTCAGAACACACAAAAACCTATGCTAACTTTTAGCTGAACTGTGTCCACCTGTTCATGCATAGTGAACACAATCCAGGGATAAAATACCTATGTGCTGCTATGATGCCCTTGAATGACTCAGCATTGACACTAACGGACACTCTCGGGAAGCCAAGAAGCAGCCTTCATTAGAATTCAGTGCATGGGTAAATTAAAAAACCACACACCCAGGTTCTTTGATGGGACACGGCCAAATTAAAATCACCCCAGTCATTTACCTCCGGGCACAAGCGGTCAACAAGATCTCAGATAACCCGGATTAAAGATTCTCTGCAGGAGGCGCGGGAAGTACAGAATATCACTTGAGATTTTTTTGCCGTGTTTCTCTTTTCTCTTGTGAATGTTGCTGCAGACCTCAGCAGCTTGTTAAATTAGAGGCCCAGAGAGTGGTCTGAGCATGCCGAGATGGAACAAGGTTTTTTTTTCCAGCTGTCTGCTGGCGTCCGAGTGGGAGCTT
Organism: Denticeps clupeoides; assembly: GCF_900700375.1. Lineage (NCBI taxonomy): Eukaryota > Metazoa > Chordata > Actinopteri > Clupeiformes > Denticipitidae > Denticeps > Denticeps clupeoides. The sequence goes on along the minus strand of NC_041719.1, from coordinate 20,022,342 downwards.
TAGTGGGGAGAACACCCAGCCCTCCAGAGTGCAGGCAACTGTTTCTCATTGGGGGCGAGCCTCCCTTATCTTGAGCCGCATCAGGGCCGTTGGCTCCACAAATAAAGTGGCAGTTAAGTCAACGAAGGGGCAGACAGATCAAAGCTGCGTCCAGCAGAATGAGCAAAGGATCCATGCCGTAAAAGCAGCAGAATGGTGGATTATGATCTGCACGGGAAGTGGCCTACCACAAGCCAACAACTGCCTCATTTAAAAACGAAACCGAATCTGTGCAGCATCTTAACATCAGGCTGTTGGCTCTCTAATGTATCCGTAAAGTCTTTCACAAACACACACACCGACACAAAACACACACACACATCAAATCTGTTAATTACATTTCTAATTAAGAAGAAGCTTACGTGCTTTAATGTAATGGTGAAGCTGTGTTTTGGTCCAGTGGCCTATTGAAATTAATGTTCTTTTTTGAGGAACAGGAGAATCTTACAGACGATGCTTCTCATCACGTCATGCATGTTAATTTGCCTCTTTCTATCACAGCATACAATATAATGGTAATAAAAACAATAAAAATCATTCAGAATAAAACCTCTCCAGCTTTCAATGCAAATCTCTGTGCAGTCAAACAATTATGGAAATGAAACAGGTTAAGTCATTAAATAAACTCTTGTCACGTCTGTAAGCTGACGGGGGAAGGAAACGCAGAGGCGGGACATAATGCCAATAATGATTTATTAACAATACTAATCAAACCAGCGCAATGACTGAAACAGGGGAAAAAGGGGAAAACTGAAACAGACCCATAGGCGTGTGCCGATTGCCAGAACTCAAAATAACACTACAGAACATTTGCAAGGTCCACAAAGAAGGTCGCAACCGCTGATGGGCGGCTCAATAGCGCCTTATAACAGCGCCCTGATTGGGCACAGATGAGTCCCCAGGTTCAGTCAATCCTGACAACTCTCCAACCCTGTTTTCTGAGCAACATTCAGATGCACATGGCACAGGAGAAGTTTATTACAGCAGGGACAATTTTAATGTCAATTAAATTTATCCATATTATCTTACTATGACATCATGAGGAAGACAATATGCTGACGAAAAAAACAGTTTTGAAGGAGAATATTGTGTCTTGAAGGTAATATACATGAAATACGAAATAGCATGTGATAACTGTAAACCTATTTATCAGTTAACTGAAATGATGAGATATAGTTAAAACAACAATTATGTGGTATGATCATGAGGTTTGTGCACAGTTTGCCACCACTGCTTTGAATACTGGTTTCTACACTTGTTGGTACACCACGAGTATACATGGCGTTTTTATTTGCCATGACTTGTTAAACCCAGTGTCCATCATGCTGGCCTAGAGGTCAATTAAATCTATTAAAACCTTCTTGTACCTCATCAGAATTTACCCTCCTCCTCTCTGTCCAGACAGATTTTAAAACATGTTTAAACATCTTTAATATGTTTTCATTGCAGTTTTGTAAGTGTAAAAGTGTTTTTCTTTAATTCACTCATTGTAAACTGTGCTGGTATACCTGTTTCCCAAGATAAGAGTTGAAATAAATAAAATTGTCAGAAGTTTCCTTTTAACTCCACTGTCTTATTATCATCTGATTTATTTTTATTTTACAGCTTCATCACCCCAAAGTATTCAGGGACATCAGAGATGGCCCAGTTGGTGACACAATGAGCATCTGCCGAACTCAGCAAATTCAGCCCCAGAAACAGTATACTGCCTGCATGTGTGTGTGTGTGCAGTATGTCTACGGGGGACTAGGAACAGACTTGTGTCTCTTGTGGCGCAGGTTCAGATTCATGCTGAGTTCTGATTCAAACTTCAGATGCTGTGTATCTCTTATTAAAATGTCCTCCATCTTTCAACAGTCTAAGAAAAAGACAACTACCCAAGTGCTTCTCAGAGCGTCTATGGCTATGTGAGTGGCTATGTGCTTTTGCCTGCTCTGCCAGTGGTCTAAGCAGTTAAGCAGCTGAAATTGATTTTCAAGACAGGTCAATCTGCTCTCCCAGGGGCCGACTTATTGATTGGAACTTGACCGCGGCTCAGAACAGTTAACATAAATTAACACCCATCTGAGTGTGAAACCAATACTGCACTTGGGGAATGCACTCGATGCTAAGTAACTACGAACCTTCATCTTCCATCTTTAGTGGTAACGCAAGACGGCAACTCACTAAACCACATGGAGACCATGGGACCTGCTTAGTCTTTGCCCTGGAACGAGATGATTGTTTCTTTATTTTTTTATGTTTTTTTTTGTACCAAGAACACTCATTCAGAAAACAAATGTTAAAGAATGCAATTGATCCATCCAGTTAGAGAGTTCGGCTTACAGTCGAGGAGGAAATTGAGTTGTTACTGTTTACAGCAGCTTTTGAATTGCCCAATTGAGTATGACAGGGATCAGTGGGATCTGGTGCGGGACAGAGTGATGTGGGATATCATCTAATGTAACACATTAATAAAGACCTTCTGAAACGAGTGACTTTAACCCCTGTCAGCTACCCAGCACCCGCTAGGCCATATGCTGTAGCTGGGAGGGGGACTGGGGTGGTGGGTCTATTGCACCATCCATCTTATTGACAGGCTGGTGGCGTCAAGTGCCAAAGAGTGTGACATTCCTGGAAGTAGCACATCACCAGATAGAGAGCATGCTCCAGATAGAGACCATGCCCCCCACAAACACGAACACACACACATACACACAGGCAAAATCTTTACTTTTCCATTTATTTTCTATGCTTCTAAGACAAATCACAAATCTACTCCTATAGATTTCTGTTAGGGACAGGCAAAATTCCTTTCTAATGTTTAATCGTCAGTAGAATATAAAACCCTTATAGCTCTCCTTGTATCCATTAATTACAGAGACAGCCCCCCCATACACTCCATACCTCAGACCCTAGCCTGGACTGGGCCACACATCTGGAGAGGAACCCAATCACCCCTGCAATATGTGGGGGTTGGGGTTCTGCAGGGGGTGAGCTAACCCCCAGCAACCCACCAGCTCCAACGCCTCAGAGCTAGGAAGCTGGTTTGTGTCCATAAAGTGCGTATGAATTAGTTTCTTTTTGATTGTGAATTTTGTTACATGTGTGTGTATGGATATACCATGTCAGCACCTGTGATGTCACCTTGGAACCATGGAAACACAACCCTCTAGAGAGCACACTTAGACCTGACCAATCAGAGGGTAGATTGGTCACACACGCACACACACACACACACACACACACACACACACACACCTCCATTTTCTAACAGGGAGACATACATGCTTATTTGGGTTCTCCATAATGGGAAACACAGAGTTTTTGGCCATCTGGCATTAAAGCAGTCACATGCAAAATCTGGGGAAGGCAACATTTTGCTTATTTTGCCTTAACTTCTTCCTCCTCTATAAGGAGCAGGCGCTACCCCTGACTGGACACGATGGATCTTCTGCTGTCATCCTTGCATTTCAGTCTTCTCTGAATAACAGCTAAATAACTGATCTTCACTTAATTCTCACTTGTTTTGTAACTAAATGTACTTAATGATGATAATAATTGTTGTTCAGTAGCACATGTTTTTAACAGTCAGCAGAAGACGGACTGAATGAAAAGTCAGCCATGGTGAGATTTAGTCCCCCAGCAGTTTTGTGACCCTGAGGAAGAAAATCGATTTGCTTTTTTTTCAATTTCTGTATTCATTTTTAGCCTGCACTCTCATGCGAATTGATCGGTCATGCCGGGTGCGTTGTGAGGCCAATGATGGGACAAACATGTAATAGATTTGTCGTGAAGAGCACAATGCCAAGTGATCGTTGTTAACATTATAAAGTATTGATCTGCCTCTCAAGGCCATTGCGTAAAGTCATTACTCAGTGCAGACACCCCACGGATACCAATGATGGTGTGTCTTGGCATCAGCGTCTCTTGTTCAAGTGACAGGATCCTATTGCCAATTTGATTTGGCAGAGAGGAAAGGCTTGCAGGAGCAGAAAAGAAAAAAAGGTGAGTGAGGAATGGAGAAGTTTGCCTTTGGACGTTTCTAAAAAAAAAGTGGGATGTAGTCAAACTCACCCCAAAGAACCTCATTCAGTTGTGTAGAGCTGTTACGCTGTAAGCAAGGCACAGAGAAGCTTGCTTTTTAATGAGACTACTAGTTAAAGATGTATTACTAGTTAATGGCTAGAGGAAAACAATATGTGTTTTCTGAAAGTAATAGTGATTTGAATGTATTGCAGCTGCTTCCTGATGTCAGTTTTCAATGATGTTACATTCGAATTTTGTTTTAATGCCAAACTAATGCCATCATACTCCATTATAGGCAATTAAAACCAATCTGTGCAGGACGACGTATAAAGGCGCTCTGCTTGGCATCCTTTGAGTCCACAGAAGCTAAGCCAGGCTGTATGGAGACAGTGCTGATGGGGCACGCTTGGGCTGAGCAAAGAAGATGAGGGGAACGGAGCTTTAGTTCAGGCTTTGAGGCACTACAGGAGGAAGCAATTACCCCGGTTAAGCAGGAAACATGTTTGTGGTAATTACACAGCTTTCTCCAGCAGGATTGTTCTCTGCATGGGTTCCCACAGTTCTGTGCATGGATGTGGATCGTTTCCCAGCGAGAACCGGACAGGAGTTTTGTGCCATTGTCTTTTTTGGTGTCAGACTTTTTTCGTCATCATTCAGCCACTATCCTTGAAATAGGAAGGGTTGAAAACTAATTTGTTGGCTGATTTACAGGTGGACAGAGTGGACCATGACCTGACACCCTCCAGAACCCAGCAGAATTTTAATTTCAATCACGAGCACCAATGCCTGTGCTTTCATTAATTTGAAGGACGGCCTGTGACATCAAGCATTGTCAGAGACTGCAGACAAACCAAAAGTCAAAGTGTGTGAGCAAGAGAGAGACAAAGGGAGAAAGAGAATAAGTAATATATCACTATGTATGGGGCAAAATACTGTGTTTGTCTGTGTGAGTCAGTAAGAGACAGACTGAGACATGTTTGTGTCATGTATTTGTCTTTGTACTACTGTCAACACAAGATATGATTAACTAAAAATCACTGATTTTATAAAATTTCTAAGAGACAAATGTGCTGGGTAATTTATGTACAGGGTTAACTTTATATATAATTTAAGTTATTAGGTCCTTACAAATCTATACAACAAAGTGTGTGTGTGCGTGTGTGTGGGTGAGAGAGAGAGAGATAGACACTCTTTGTTGTCATTTTGACAATGACTCTCCCACTGTGTGACTATTCCACTGATATTTTCCAATGATATCTGCTGGTGTTCTGCCCAGGTGCTCTGATACATTCACACCCCTTCCTGTCTAACTGTCTCTTTATCAACCTGAAACTGACTTGTAATCGGAACATTGCCAGTTCGAATCCAGAACCACTAAAGTGCCACTGAAGTCCCCACACACTGCCCCGGGCACCTTTCATGGCTGCTTATTGTATAGATTTGTAAGGGATGGTTTAAAAGCAGAGACCACAACTGTGTGCAGTGGGTGCTGTGCTGTAGTCAGCTAATCACTTTCAGTTCAGTATATTATTTAAAAACTTATAAACTAAAACTGGAATACTCTCCATGTCTTATTCCAATTAATGCTTCTTGTGTTAAGATAATACATTTTGTCTGTTTTACTGAATTGTCAGATTTTGCTCTAGTGGGAAGGATATTTGCTCCACACTAGTTATAAATACAGGAGGACACACACACACACACATGCATTCACACACCCCACCCTTAGCCAGGCTGGACTCTGCTGAATCAGAAGTGCCCCCCTTGGGGATGGCCCCCTCCGTCAGGGCTGAGCTGTGCTTGACTGAAGCATTATAACGGCTCAAGGAAACGCTGCTTCTCAAAAAAACTTTGCAAGCTGTCAAACAGCAAAGATTAATGCCCCGGCAAGATCTCTCCTGGGGAATTAGGTCTCTCCATCGCTCCTCATTCCGCCTGGTGCTCTCGCACTCTTACTTTTGTAGGAAATGCTATCCACTCATAGTGCTTCCTTCAATCCATAATTTCCCATTCGCTCCTTTTATCTGAACACGTCAGATTTATCTTTTTATCTGTCTTTTTAAGCAACCTCCCATAGATCATCCTCTCCGGTCAGCACCAGCTCATCAGATGAAGCCCTGCTATGTTGTCATCTCACCTCCTTTGCTCTAGCCAGACAGACAGGTCTGGAGGAAGATCCAGTGCAGATTTATAAATACATTATAATGAGGCTGATGATGAACAGCCTACACTCACACATTTGTGGAGAACATGGGGAGCTCCTGACTCTCTCTTGTCCTCTTCTGCTCTGTTGCATTTCTGAAGGGCTTTACTGTGGATTAACTGTTAAGCAGTAAAGAAAGCATCTGCAGGATTGTGAAGCATGTTTACCCAGAGATGCTGTCCCTCAGCACCTTGGGGAACCCGAAGAACTCAGAGACTCCATTGAGCTTCAGATGCATTGTATGTTCACACATTTAATTCTTGACATATCCAGACATGGCCATCCCAAGTACTCTGTAAAACAGGCATGAGGAACCTGGCACATGATGGACCCATGATGTTATGTTTTTTCCATGATGTTTTTTCCAAATAATTTATCATGTAATTATGATTAATCAAAGTGTATTTGGATTTCAAATAATTTATTATTTGTTGAAATCAGTAAATAGGATTCATTAGCTTTAAAGCATCAAGAATCTTATTGAAAAACCTGCATCACTCTGACATTCTGTGTATTAGGTTCCCCACCCCTGATATAGAACAACACATGATAGCCATCTTGGTTTTGAATTATACGCATAAGCCAAAGCTATTTTGTCTATATTTTATGCTGTGTGTCCTGAAAGCCCAGGATGGAAGTACTGATTTGCTAATTTTTATAATAGTCCAGAAGTTGGGGCATTCTGTGCCACTGGTAGACGGAATTTAAACCAAATTCTTATCTCGGCCATTGCAAGCCTGCAACAGCACAAAAAAATTCATGTTCAGTAGGCCGCCCCCTACTGGCAGAGGAGATTGGACTTGGCAGATGATTCTGGGTTGGTTTCCCTACATTCAGCTATCCATCCAGCCCCCCAAAGTAAGATATGGAAACTCTCTGGTTTTGATAGTTTAATTTCAGCAATATGTAACAATTTGCAGCCACAGCCATGGTAAGACGTACGCAAGACGTTGAGCTAAGCTGGTGGGAGGGGTGGCTCACCAGTTTTTTTGAAAGGGAGCAAATGGAGTCTAATCACTTCCAGCTTTATAGGGCAACCCAGCGAAACATGGGCAGAATCTACAATTTTCTGAATCCAATTACATTTAATGCATGAATAAAGTTTCAGTTGTGGAAGCCAGTGGTTGTAGCTCTTGCTTTCTTGTCTCTGAGTAGTCTTCAGAGTTGACAGGCTCAGTTTTTTTGTATGTGCACTTATGTCTGTGTGCCTTTTGAAAAATGATATTGCACACCTATTGTTGCAAAGTAATATGATACATATTCAGTGATACATATTCAAAATGCTTTAAAAAGAGTTGCTACACTAAAAAATGCAAATGTGAAAGAGTCATTGCAAAGTAATTTCAATAAACACACTCGGATATGTATTCTGTGTACATTAGTCTTTAATTACAACAGTGTAATACATTTCTAAATACAGTATTTAGCGATCCTACTCTGCAAGCATCTTCATCTTCCTTCATGAACGTAACCAATAAAAGAGCATAAAAGACTTCAAATGCAGTTAACTGAGGGTCAGTTAAATGCATATCTGCCACAGTTTATTTCTTTAGAAAAATGAAAGAATGAGGAGTGCAGAGGATGCTGAAACTGATCTTATCCTGTCTTGTGATTGTGGGGTCAAGACCATTTTGTGACAGTTCAGGGTTGAAAATTGCCAATTAACATGAAGTCTAATGATCTTACTCAGTTTGACATTTTACACTAACTGATGAGCATTACGATTTCAACTCAAAATGTGAAGTCATGTTCAGGTGAATGAATAATGGCTTCTGGAAAGGTTCTGACAATTCACAGCAGTCTTTCATTATTTATGTGTCTTTTTTTAAAGGATCCATTGTGACAAAAGAACTGTAGACGTTACAAATTCTGCTGAATTCCAATGCAAAGAAATTCTTGTTGCCTGTTTTCTTCAACCTCTTGCTGAGCCTAGTCTCCTGCTTCCTGCCACCCTCTGAGTAACTCACTGCACTATGGAGTTGACTTCTCAATATGAGGCCCATTAAAAAATAAGCCCTGTATTAAATTACCCAACATCCATCACTCTCATAAGCTCTTGCCAGGTGTGGGGCGGGGGGCTCTGGGATGATGTGCTGAAGGTGACAGGTGAGGAGGTGTGAAAAGCATTTCAAACAGTCACTCACCAAGATCTCCCTCTCATTAGCTCTCTCCATCAAGAGCAGCTACATGAGTTGCGGCATGCTGGGATTTATGGGAGGCAGTTTCTGCAGACACATCGGCTCAAAAATCGGCTCAAAATCGGCTCCCAAAGTCAAACATGAATAACTGGATTTGATAAACAAATAACTGGGTCATTCTCAGCAAGATCAAAGATGCAGCAAACAATATACAGGGTGGACCATTTATATGGATACACCTTAAAAAAATCTTGGATCTAAAATGGCCGACTTCAAAATGGCCACTATGCTCACAGAATCAGACAGAATATCAGGCCAGTAAGTTAGATGGTAAATAAATAGTACAAAATAGTTTTTTCTTATTATAATGATAAACAAAAACAACAACAATACTATACAACCAGTATAATTGGACAATGCATATGGCTGAGAAATATTTTATTAGGGCTTAGATTTCTGATGATATGTGTCTCTGTGTGGTTCCATCTGTCTAATGTCACAACATTTTGGTACACATTTGTGATTTAAGGTTTTTAATTGAAGCAGTCATCTTCTGTGTGATTTACAAGACCCTAGAGTGATTTCTAGTCAACACAGATCCAGGCAGCAAGCCCATGTGATGAAACAATGGAGTTATTCACAGATTCCCATCAATGAAGAAAATCCGCTGGGGGCACTACAGTGCTGCCAGAGCAGGACGGTCACATGGTTTACATTTACATTTACATTTACAGCATTTATCAGACATGGTTAAAAGATGACTTACTTCCTCAAGCATCTGAGGGTTCAAAAAGTCCCTGATGAATTCACTGGATGATTAATACAACTTCAAAGGGAATAATAATAATAGTTTTTGCAGTTTTGCATTGTTTTGTTGTTATTCTAATTTGATTAAAAACTTGATAAACTGATTGTAATAATTCTATATATGGATATCATTGAATTAAATGAATGACAAACATCTTTGTCCTTTGAAGTTGAAATGTCTGCTACAGAAGGAGAGGAAGTGGAGGTTAGGATCTAATTGGCTGTCTGTAGGAAATAACAAATGGTCGCTTCAATGCAAGACCACAAAATACCCTTGGACACCTGACTCCAGCCTTAGACGCTTCCCCTCCTACACATTTTTTACAATCTGAGACCCTCATTTGGCAAGTTCAATTCACCCAGCAGCATGAAAGGATGTAGAAAGCCAGTAACTGCATGTAAATCTGCCTCAAATGCACTTTAAACTAGTCGCTGCTAAACTGCTAAACATACATTCAACACATTTCGTAAATCCAAAAGCCAGGGCTGTGGATTAACATGTAAATGTTAACATTTGAAATGATCTGAAATGGGAAAGAAAGAATGAACAAAAGCATGCTGCATAATATGATTTACTTTTAGTTGTTCTAAAGGAACTAAATTCAGTTTGAATTACCATAAGCAATTAGTGTGAATATGCAAGGGGAGCGACAGAAACAGAGACTGTAAAACTTGCCAACAGTGGCCGAATTGTCATGTCCCTGCATTCATCCCATCAACACCAGCGCTTCGGTTCAGACAAGGCTGACTGTTGACAAAGGCACACAAAAGGTTCAGACAGGGAGCAACAACACACACTTTACCTAATCACAGGAGGGGAAGGACACTTCCACAGAGGAAGCAATGCCCAGGAGCTATAACCAGCCTTTTGGCCGGGGACACTTCAAAGGGAGTGCGTGACGGACCGAGTCTCTGCTGTTCAGTGGAGCTGCACGTCAGTTTCAGATCTCACCCATTATTCAGGAAATAAGCCTTTTAAAGCAAGTCCATTATACTTCTTTTATTTGCTTGTTTATTCAAACAAATTAGCCTCAGAAAATGTTCTTGAGAAATATTGAAGCAAAACTTAGTCATTTGTAAAGAATCAACTTTTTCTATCATGTGAATGAATTGATTAATATCTATTCTGGAACATATATAAACTTGTTCATACAAATCAAGCATTTATGGCCAGACATTCATATCCAGAGCGACTTACAATCAGTTGTTACAGGGACAGTCCCCCTGAAGACACTGCAGTGAAGTTAGGGTTTGAAACCTGTGACTCTTTGATCTTTTGATCCATAAATGAATGTGTTTCCCACTAGGCTACTACCACCCTAAATAGAGCATTGAATTCAAATAGAACAGCCAATAAAGTTAGATAAGCCTCACCAAACCCCAACATCCATAATGGCTACAGCCACAGTGACTGCGAAGAGCATCATGTCTTATGGAATCAGTTATACACATACTGCTGCCCAGCTTCTAATCGTGCTTCTGACTGCTCACTTGTTTTATGTGAGCAGTACAGCCTGTTGTACTAAAACTAAATGTTTTTCATTTTGTCTATGCAGAGCAGAAATGTAATTGTTATGTTATGTGACTTTCTAAAGTTCTAAAGCCTCTCATCTAGTTATTAACAGATCAGAATGATATAGAAGAACTGTTCATAAATTTCACAGGAAGGCGATGTAATGTTTCACTGTGACCAGAGTACATTTACATTTCCAGCATTTATCAGACGCCCTTATTCAGAGCGACTTACAATCAGTAATTACAGGGACAGTCCCCCCTGGAGCAACTTAGGGTTAAGTGTCTAGCTCAGGGACACAATGGTAGTAAGTGGGGTTTGAACCTGGGTCTTCTGGTTCATAGGCAAGTGTGTTACCCGCTAGGCTACTACCACCCTGAGTAGTGTTCTGTGTCCCTGTCACTCATTATGCGAATGTCAATAACGTGACAGCTTTTCTCAGTCTGTTTATTTTCTCCAGCATTAGGCAGCTAACCATCAGCAGAAGCCTGCTGGGATGCAGGACTGCTCTTAATTAGAGAACCCAGGTCATGGCCCACAATGCCAAAAGGTGAGGGGACTTGCAGTCTTAAACTGTGCATTCCATGGGCCATGGCCACCGGACACTGGAGAGAAGTGAGAATGAGAATGAAATAACTGCAGGATGTGCAGAAAATGTTATTATAAAGGCATTAAAGACCTGACATGCAGAAGCAGTCAAGACAAACAGGTCATTATGGAGCGGCTGCGCCAAACCAAAACTTGTGTGAAGAGTCTCACAGCTACAGAGCGGGATAAGAATAAATGCAGCACAAGGAGCTTTTACTTCACAATCTTTTGGACCGGCCCTTGCAGCAGAGCCACATTCCTACAGCAGGACAGTGTTCTGCACCTCAAAGTATTTTATGCAATTTGCTATGACACTTATAATCCAAGCAAGGAGGTTTAATTCTGTCTTCCAGAGTTTGGGATGAGAAAGGAAGAGACATTTACACAGGATTACAAGGGAATGTAATTTGCCAAGGAAAAGATTCCTCTCTAGGGCTCCTGGCTTGGTATCCAGGCCTGTGTTTGTGGGGTAGATGTTGGCAGGCGAATTGGAGGTTCAGGAAGATAAATTACATCATAATCCACTTAGATAGGACCACATTTTATTCTGTGAGGATATTTCTTTCTGAAGCACATGAGAACAGGGTGTTCAGCTACCATAAAACTGCTGCATTGACAGAGTATCCAGGATGTAAAGTAATCTGCTCTTTTTATGCTAGACTTACCACACAAGGAAGGTATTTATTGGATTAGGAGCTGCTCTGTTCATAACTATTATTACAACCCACAGGCAGTGAGTTAGTAAAGTTGGGATATACACGGGATGGGAATCTCGCTCCCCTCACATATTCACACTCACTTTCTGAGAAGCTTGAACAGGTTTTTTGTTTTCTTAGACCATTTTACAAAGCAACATTTAGTAAAAATGTCACAGAATCACATTCCAGGTGACAAGAGGGGTGTGTCTGTAGGACCTCTGTAACATCATCATTTCCATCATTGCTATCACTGGTATTTATGCATTGTTCCTTATATAATTTGTCTTATTGTATAAATGACAACAGGTCATTCAAATAATTGAAGTGAAAATCACCTTGTATGGATTGCTAAAAAAAGTGATCAAGGATAGAGTGGTGCTAAATAAACCATCAAGCACGCCAATCTCCCCTGATGAATTATCACCATCGGTCTTCACCGCAACTTGTTCGACAGAGGAACACATCACCACCTCACAATTATAATTCAATTTTTGCTTGCAGAGGGCTGAATAAAGCTTTCAGCTGTCAGCGTGCCAGGCTACACATGGTGCCAGGCTACAACTAGAGGTTAAACGTACATAATTTCACCAAAAGCAAGGACAGTTTGATCTTGTATAGTGGTGTGAGGTGTCCTATGGGAATTATTTTGACTGGAAGCTGATGTGTTCATGATGTAACATGCAATGATGTAACATGCAATGAGAAATAATACAGTTTTTGATTTGAACCTTGAACAGAAATACAGGGTACTTCTGGGCTTTTTTCCCCTTCATTTGTGTGGCAAATACAGCAGGTTTGACATAAGCCAAATGTCTGGGCTGTTGTCTTCATCATGTTGAATAGTTGGAAGTTTGACACTAAACAGAAAGGGATACCCTCTGTCCACACTGCTCTTGAGGAGCGTGGATAAATTTAACTTGAAAAGGTGCAGATTTGTGGTGGTTTCTGCAGACTAGAGCCTCTCAGCAGGTTTGGTATCCATGTGATATGATCAAAAAATGCACAAGAGAAATGAGAAGAGATCAGCAAGCAAAGCTCTATGGCATAATTCAATCAGAGCTTTGACTTGGGAGTTGAGGGTATGGGGGGAAAAATTTAATTTGGCTTCTTTATCTGGAGCATCTGAAGCCCCACCTTTCAATTTGCAATATTAGTGCCCTGAGCACCCAAAAATCTACCAAATAGGCAGTGTGCCAGAGAGCTGCCTCAGCCACTCCCCAATCTTATTACACTGGTGAAGTCTCCCCTCCATCAGCCCTGCCCTGTCACCCCTTGTCATATTGAGAGGAATGGAGAAGAGACGGGCATCTCAGGAATAGTGCATTACAAACAGAGTTTGTATAAAGGATAAAAGGATCCTGTTAAATCATTTATAGTGTAATACATCAGGTGGATGTAAGTTTGAATAGGGTGTGTGGGTGTGTTTCCCACTGATTTAAAGGGGGGCTTGTGGCGGGATTCAGGTCAGGTACGATGTGGCTCTGGAAATCATTCAATTGCGGTGCACCTCACAATTATGTAAGGAAGATAATAAACTGGATCAAGGTACCTGGATTTATGTATTTTTCCTCTTTGGTAATAAAGGTGTGGTCAAATGTAGAGACTAATCAAATTATAGCCCCTAATGTGTTATGTGATATTTATATCAGCATTGACGAGGGTTTGACTGTAATGAGATGAGCCAATCTAGAATAATTAACAGTAATGTTCTAACAGTATGGAATTCAGAACATTTCTGACAAAGACAAGACAGGATAAAACTGTTTTTATTACTGAATTACTGTTACCTCATTTGAATATTCACATTGCCTTTAACTGCTTTACCATTACACAACCAGAGAAACCGTCATTGACAGTCAGCTGATTTGGATAGAACTTCATTCACATGGCACTGATGCTTTAAACTGGTTTATCTCTGTTGTTATTACATAATCATCACCTTTTCCTGCTCATTTACCTCTTCTTCACTCACTGTATGTTTTTCATACTTGAAGATTAGCGTCGTGGACCTACACTGTCATGCCACATCATCTACATTTCCTCTGTGTAGGTTTGTGTCTTGAATACTGCTTGCATGAGGTTTACACTATACAACTGAAAATACATTTTTAAACATTATATTTTATTATAATATTATAATAATTTACATTTTATGAAGACAATATGCACAATTCTAGTTCTGGACTGACAACATTGTAATTGGCCACATACACTTCAGTTCCTCCTCTGCACAGAGCACACCATCCTGTCTGGTCACCACGGATGTGAGATGGGTGCTAGGATGAGGATGACCAGGCTTAATGGGTGTGGAGGAGCAGCTGACAGAAGTACCATTGTCAATAGGGTGTGAAATTCCTTGGTGGGGCTCACTCATGGGGCCGGGTCATTGTGTCTGACCACATTGGCGATGTGTGTGTTCGCCTCACCTCTGTGTACGGGCACCAGTGCCAGACAACCCCAAAATCTCTGAATGGCTTTACATGTGTGTGGGACAAGCGCATTCCTGTCATTGGAAAAATGGAAACAGTGGTCATCTGAGGCTCTAGTAATCATCCATGCGGTTTGATGAAAGCAGAAGGATTTGAATCTTCAGGAATGGAGAAGTGGAACCCTCAGGGTTTGGGAACGTTCCTCAGTCTCTGAAAGTTGGTTGAGATTAGAAAGGGCACTTTAATTAGCCTGCAATGCAGAGCGTTCCTACAGACAAGGGGACGCCTCCTTGCCCGAAGCTGGGCACCTTGTTACATTGAGGAACAGCACAAGACCTGTTTGTTTCATCAAGTGTAAATTCAATTTGCATCATGCTTTAAAAAATATTATTTTTAAATATCACAGCACTTTTGCCTCTAGCATAAAGGAGGAGCTTTATCATTTTCATTTCCTCTTATTTTTTGATGAGAGAAGCATGTGAGGCACAAGGGAGCAGTGACCTTGGTAACAGAGTTTAAGGAAATGTCACTTGTGGAGTTGTGAAAGTGAAAGAAAAGTGATTGTTATTGTGAAACATTGCAGCACACCACACGGTGCACACAACAAAATTCCACTTGGTGAGCAGTGAGCAGTCATGACAAGCACCCAGGGAGCAGTGTGTGGGGACAATACTTTGCTCAGTGACATCTCAGTGGCACCTTGGTGGTTCAGGTTTCGAATCAGAAACCTTCCTATTATGGGTCTATTTCCTGAAGGTAGTGTGGCCTTTTGGGGAAATGGTGGTGTGTTCCATGGTTGAGGACATGGTGAGAAGGCAGGTTGTTGGTGACATAAAACAATCTGGTATTTTAAGAGGGTTTGTGTACACTTTTTTTCATGTCCATGATTTACTCCAATGTTTTTTTTTTTCATCACGTTATTCACCAGTCTTCAGTATACTGGATTATGATATCTGCGATAAAGAGGTTGCCAACGATGAGCTCTGAGGGCAGTGTTATTAGAGATCATAAAATTACTAATAATTCATAATACAATAGAAGATATCTTGACAAGTCAAACCTTTACAGTGCACCTGAAAAGTTTCAAATTTAAAGGAGAAACAAGCCTACTATGAGCACAATTATCAGTACTCTAATTCAAATCCAAAAAAGCAAATCTTTCCAGTGAGGGAGAAATGGTCAAATTGACAGGGGTTGGTTGCATTACAGATGCGGTGACTGTATTTTGCTTTCCCAAATGAGGCTGCAGTGTTAAACTTGCATTGTAAATGAAGTGAATGTCTGATATGATATGGCAGTCCAAAAACATAGGTGCCCATGTCCTAACCTTTCCTCATGACACTACTGGCATGTTTCCACGACAGCGCCAGACTAAACACACACCCAGGTGAGAAGAGCCAACCAAAGTCATTCAGGGAAGGCGTTACACCTAATGCCAGCATCAGTGGCTTTGAAAAGCACAGACAGAGTGCTATGTTTACACTTCACTACAGCAGCTGGGACAAAGTCCAGATGCCCAGGTTCCAGCAGCATTCGAGAAGTCTGGCCTATCATATTCGTCACTTTGGAGTCACTGGAGGTATGGTGAAGGGAATGCAGCCCTAAAAAAAAAACAAAACAAGGTGACGTCTCTCTGGACGGCCTGCCAAACTGCTGATGAGACTGACCACACACCTTCCAGTGTGAGTGATGAGGGAACTAAATGCCTCTATTGTCCGACCACCGGGACACGGGCTTTACAGTTTAAAAAGTAAAATCTGACAGCGAAGGCATGAATCAAGGCAGGATTTTTGGCAGCGCCATGACAGAGCAACGCCTTTTAACACCACCTTCCCTCAGACAAGCCTGTCAAAATTTTTACTGTTTCATTATGACCTTTATCAATGTGTTTCTGTTAATCGTTTGCGTTTAGTAAATCACAACTTGTCAGATTCTGCGCAATGACCGAGCAATCAGTCTCTGCTATGTGAATGCAGATTTTTGTGTGTGTTTGCTTTGTGTGTTTATGTGTGTGTGAGCAGATTACCTCCTGTTAAAAGAATCTTGCTTGTCCCAGAGAGTCAGAGTGCTGTGTCGTAACACGCTGCAGAAATACTTGGGATCTACATACTGAAGCGTAGTTTCCACTCACCTCATGTTACCTCTAATATTTACCTGCACAAATAGTGATGGTAATGACATGTTGCTGGGGTGTGATGTGTCCAACATGTCCACAGCAACAGCACAGTATCATAGATGGAGGAGAATCATACATTTATTTACTTCTATCCAAAATGATGATAAGCTTTATCTCCAAACCTCTGGAAAAACCAGGACAAAAATTATGAATGACAGAGAACAAAAAAACACCGAGTACAAGTTAAGTTAAATTATAAGCAGGGTGTTAGGAACTATGAGTTTTCAAAGATTTCTTGATAAATTATATAGCAGAACATAGCTCATTCACCCACTGAAACTACAGCGCCCTAGACTTGGTGCTGTAGTGATGGGGGGGATCCGGTTTGTCCGTCTCTTCTGTCCAAAACAATCAAGATTATAATGTTCCAAGAACAGCCTGCAATTCAGACCAAGGTCAGCAGAATGGGAGCCCATTGTTATTATGTTTGATAAATTCCATTAGTAGGATCCACCAAAAAAGCCCAAACCATCTTACTGGAGGTCTCAGTGCCTCCTCAGTATTTTGGCGGATTCTGTCCAGTCGCAGCTGTGGGGGTGAGCCATTTTGTGTTTGATTTATTCAGTAAAAGACAGATTGAGTCCCAGCTGGCATTTAAAACATCATTATCCTGGGAAAGCCAGGCTCAAATCACAGCAGACTGTCATCCTTAGCATGCAAAACATCTAAAGCTAACTAGAAGAGCTCTCCTAAAGAACAAGGAAGAACTTCCTGTCTCTTCCACATCCACTTACTCATCACCAATTTTGTTTCTGAACTACTGGCCAGAAATGTGTTTGACTTAACAACATAGAAGAAAGAAAGTGAAGTTATTGTCATTGTAAAGCACAGCAAAATGTATCCTCTGTATTTTACCCATCACCCTTGGTAAGCAGTGGGCAGCCATGAAGGGTGCCCCAGGAGCAGTGAGTGGAGATGATACCTTGCTCATTGGCACCTTCCGATTATTGGACCACTTTCTTACCCACTAGGCCATCCACTGCCATCACTTATCTAAGAGTGACTTTTCAGAAATTGCTGGGAAGGTTCCCATTATTCCCAGGGCCAGCGCTCAGTGCCGGGGTGCTTGGCTGAAGTTGGAAGGTTCTGCTTCCCATTACGCTTCCACGGCTGGAGCAGGAATATGGGTGGCTTGATCACAGACTACACAAGTAAGAAACAGCTCACCCAAATACGAAGCAGATGCCCTGGAGCAGCATGGCACTCCTGTAAATACAGCAAATCTCGGAGAGGTGCTCCCAAAAACAGCTGCCATTTCCCATCACCTGCATGACACTGCTTACAGTAGGAAGGAAAAGAAATAAATAAAGGGCATACAGAATTACCTTAGCTGAGGGAAAACAGATGATGCTTTAATGCTTAATTATAATGCAATTTTCCAGACGAAACCTTATCAACCCCATAGCCCTTTGTGTCAGATTAATCTGAAAATTACGGAGCAATCACACAGGGAAGTGTTGGGAAAGTAAAGTAAATGGGCTTCTTATGGGCTCCAGGGTGTCTGAGGGATGCTGACATTAACCTGTGACAGTCAACATGAGTGACTGCCACCACATTCTCACCCTTGAAATGATATGGTGTTAAAAAGCTGGGATAAGAAGTTAATGATGAAGAGAAGAAAAGTTATGGTCAATTACAGATCAATAGAACAATTCAATTTGGTTTTATTAGCATAGAGGTTTTAGGTCACATTTCAGTGACACTGACATTGAATTCAATATAAGAAAATGTAAACATTAAAAAGATTAACTGTATATTTTATTTAAAAGATTAAGTGTACATTCAAAAATGAACGCTTTATTTGAAAAAACCTAAGTGAAATTAAATGCATATCCAGGAATTGAAATACAATTTTAAATACAGTTGTTTGTTTTTTGGATATCTACACCGAATTAAATTTTTGTTATGTAGCATTATTCTGAATCTAAATCTTTGAATCTTTTAACTTGTGACATTTTGGTTCAATTCATAAATGGCAGAAAAAAAACTATAAGCTATGTCCACAATGCTGGCAGAAGTAGTTAGCATTTTGATGGTAAAACACTGAACATCATGAAACATGAATGAATGGCATGCCTTTATGAGCTTGGGAAACTGGTAGATATAGCTATAGCACTCTCTGGCACTAGTATAAATGTACCAATCCTAATTAACATTGCATGCGTGTGAGGTTGCACAGGGACGCTGTTCATGTATCTGTAGTGACAGAGATTATATAAAACAGAGTAAATTGGGAAAGGTGCTCTACGATCTCTCACATATCAGGGAAGATATGTGATCCCATGGCAGGGGAGAACTTTGTTTCCAGCTGTGCTGCTCCTAAGATTTCTAGGAGCTATGATCTTATTGTGTGCATTACAAGGAACTAGAAGAACCCTCAAAAAGATAATGAGGTGCTTTGCACTTTGAGGTTGAATTGTAGTGACAATGGTAAGGACAACAGTATCATTATGTGTCATATCTGTTATTGGTCCATTAGTCCATTATATAGTTTCAGTATCAGTGCACAGCCATTAGAGAATCAGGAGTTGGATGAATGAAGTTGGCGATGGGGATCTTTTTGTGAAAATCTCCCTCTCCACCAGCCTGAGATCCTGCTTACAAGACCCTCTGAGCTTTTTCAGATTACAGGGTGGGACAAAAATCTCCTGTCCTGTCCCTAGCTATAAAAAAACTTTCTGTCCTCTCCAAAATAGTGACCATTGTTCATATATTTTTGGTTGGAGGGGTGTCATCTTTAGGCAATGCAGTGAACATGATTTGATGTTCTTTGCACTGTTTCTCATTCACACAAATTGTTTGTTGACAAGAACCAAGAACATTAGGAACATCTTGCCTTAATCCATAGACCAAAATTCCTTAAAGAGTAAAACAAATTAAATACTGGCCACACAATGGTAATGGGACCCAATTCTTTATCTAATGAAGGCCAGCTGCAAGATCACTGAATTTCTGTATTTTTTTCTGTGATTTTTTTCATATAACATCATCTTTATTATCATTAGGGCCGGATGATAGTAGGATTTTACAGTTTATCACAATCTCACAGTGATAATTATCAATATGAAAAAAACAATGATTAAAGAAGTAAACTAAAGCAGACTAAATTACAAAGAAAAACACCATTAATTATCTTGTACTTCCAGGGCTGAGAGTCTGCATTTGGATCTTTTAGATCATCCTTCATCAGTTTTCTTTCATTGACAATTTTCCTTGTACTGCAAGGAAAAAAATAATATCTACTTCTGTACAAATGTACACCATAAATAACTGTAATAAATTAAATAAAACTAAATAAACTAAATAAAAAATATGTAATTAAAAAATACAATGTCAAATGGTTACCTGTGATGTCCAGTGACTGTTACAGTCATGACCGCAGCAAATGATTGTTGATATCAAAATTTTATTAGAATAAATGCATTCAACTGAATTAGGGAATATGTGCATGTGTCTGTGTTAATAGCCAAATAATAAGGATAAAGAAAAATGTCTGAACATTACATTTTTACATTACATTTACAGCATTTATCAGACGCCCTTATCCAGAGCAACATAACATGAATACAACAATTCAGGGCACAGTAATAAAAGTGTTCAAATCATAGGGATGATGTGTGAATTAGTTTATTCCAGGTTGTCAAAGTGGACAGCGTTTGTCAAACATTCCTCTGATTCTTAGTTGATGACCAAACATGTATTTTTTCTAAGTGTTTGAGGTCAGGCAAATATTGTGCCTTGATGACTGTAGAGGAACCCCATATTCACAGACATATACAAATATATAAGCAATCCCCTCCATTGCTATCAGTATGGCAGTAGCATTAGTGCCATATAGAGAGGAGACAGTGTGAGTGGCAACTGTATCGTGGTGACTTTGTGTGTGTGTGTGTGTGTGTGTGTGTGTGTGTGTGTGTGTGTGTGTAAAATTTCCATATGGCTGTAAAATGTCTGCCATTTTGTGTATTAAGTCCGTAATGTGCACCAGGTGTGCCATACGTATCACAAGCCAACAGTGTCAAAAAATAAGGAATATTTTCGAAAATAAACGAATGTACAAAATGTACAAAAAACAAGATTTTGGAGGGATTTTGGGGTTAAGATGTAATTTATTAAAATACTAAACACACTGCAAAACAAAAAATAAAATTCAATGCGCCTGAATCAAACAACAATAGTGGATTATTAAAAGTATTTTACATTTTAAAAAACTGTAAAAGTATGACTAACAATGCAGTGTTCATACTAATGTGGAATTTTGGAGTTTCCATTCATGTAAGAAGGACATATGAGTGACAGTTTTGTTTTGGCCTGTATTTATGGGCTAACCTTTTTTTGCCTTAACTGTAGAGTACAGGACTTCCCCCATCTGGGTTGGGATTGCTGTTTTTGAGACGCAGCCATTGCTCAGATCTCAGTGTGTTTTTTTCGTGGGAGTAGCTGGCTGGCTCTGCCGGATCCCGTTTCAACAGATCCTGTTCAGATCCTAACATCCCAACTCATTCTCCATTCAACATACAATGCAAACAATAATCTACATTTAAATGAAAACAATTAATCTCAAATTACTTATTCCTGCCCACCTGTACAGCATTCAGGAAATGTTATTTACTTGGATTAAAAAAAAGAAAAAACAGAACGTATTCCACTCAATATGAGTTCCTCATATTGACAAAAAAATTGTTGACAGAATGAATCAGGATCGGAAAACTTTATTTTTCCCAAAGGAAATTGCTTGAATGAAATGTAAAATGAAGAGGGTTAGAAAATATGGCTTCATAATGAAATTGCTATTTTAAATACTTGTGAAGCCAAATGAGTTGGCAAAGATGAATGTGAAAACATCACAATACTACATGGTGCTGCAAATTTAACCAGGCAAACATTTTCTTAGAATTATATGCAGTTTATTTGATTTTTACTAAAGAAGTAAGATATATACCACCAAATAAAACATATAAGTGAGATAATTCAAAAGGCAGATGAACGGCTTCCAACCTTGTAAAATGAATAATTCCAATTTTTGATGACGATTTGATTTTGCATTAAGAGAGTTGAGGTGTGTGTTTACAGCCCTGCCGTTTCCTGTCCTCAGCGTGAAGCCTGACACTTCAGGACAAGAACCGGAGCCAGGGGAATTCTACAGTTCAGCCCTGCTGGGTCAACAGCATAAGCACAGGACAACAAACACCAGTGCTGTAACCCATCTGAAACTACACTGTCCAGTGTCGTTCCTGCACTTCCTCCAAAAGTCAGCATTCAACAGATACCCCATCTACAGCAGCAAGCAAGAGCACTCTGCTATTGCAGTGCTAGACAGTCCGTTTTATACCTATAATTCCATCAGAAACTATTTAAACCATTTTCTCCCACAAGTTGAATTTCAACCTATTTTGCATTAGTTTAATATGTCTGATTATGCTTATATTGTTACAACTCAGGAAAGTTACTATATTTGTCATAATATTCTACACTGCAGCATTACTGTTGAATTGCATAATAAATTATGCAGTGACAATGTTCATGAATTACCCTGCATGGGGCTTACAAAGTCATTTCTGATTTATAGAAATTTATATTTATAGAATACAAAATTTAGAAAAGTTAAATAAATGAATAAATACTATTAGTGTTTTTTTTTACAAAGTATATCATTACATTTGGTGTGTTCTTACCACTATTTTATTATTATTAGATGTTGTGTGTTGCTTATATTACTGTTACTATCAGTAGAACTATTAGACCAAGTAGGACTAGTATGAAGGGATTGTCGCAACTACAGCACTACTGTATAATGAAAGTAATTACGGCAATAACAGTAAAATCTAAGAGATGAATCATTTTTTTTAATTGAACAAGGGGACAGTGTTCCCTCTGGCATCTCTAGAAGGGACATTAGCAGCCTGGGGTGAGTGGTTATGGCCTGTCGCCGTGAAAGGCGCAGGGATAATAAAATTCTCCCCTCAAAAGCTTTGTTGTCTCTAGGGCCGACAAGTTGCGTTTAGACAGGATGCCCAGCCTGCAATCAACTCCACAAACGGGACACTTCACCGCGCGTTCCTCATTTATGCCTTCTGTAGCTTAAGAGAAAGATGAATCGTTCATTGTTAAATATTTTGAATTTAGCTATTTTAATGACGTTTAACATAAAGTTTTCCCGACTTTGCTGAAGTCGCCTCCTCACTCCGGCGAACAACATGAACGCGAAAAATCGCGCCTTGCCTGCAGGAGGCGCTGTGCTCCCGCAAAGCCGCGACGCGCGCTGCCGCTCCGGCTTCAGACCGGAGCAGCGGCCTCTCGGGGGTGTGACCGCTGGAGAGTCAGGCTCCTCCCCGCCCGCGTTCCCCGCTCCTCTCCCCAGAAGCAGCTCCATTCCAACACAGACGCGGAACGGGGACGGAGCGAAACTGCGGGGAATTACGGCTTTAATCGCGGGCTTTTTTCCCCTTTCCTCCACGGGAATTAACCGGCGCCTCGCCGGCCTGGAAGTACCGCGCCTGCGATGAGATAGAAGCGCGTCCCGCTTCGGATGAGTCCGCGCCGCGCCGAGAACTGAGAGCCCGATGCGAAGCAGCCCGCACTGCTGGCCGAGGCTCCCACCGTCACGCCTGCCCCGGTGCTGCGTGGGGACAGCTGCTGGTCTGTCGTGAGGATAGCGACGCGCGTAGCTATGGATTATTTACTGGTTCTGTGCGCGCTGCTGCTGCCTGCGACGTTGGCGGTGGAAGGTGAGCGACTGTCCCCAGTTCTATAGAAGCCTGTTTTAATACTTTTTTTTTTCATCAGGTGACGCGATTATTGCTCGAATTCATGACTCCTTTTTGAGTTATCGGCGTTCGTATGGGTCAGGTTGAAATGTCGCGGGCTGAATGGGGACCCCCGGGGCCGCTGTACACATCTGTGACCCCACAGAAGCCCCAGAGCATGCTGGGCTTTTCAGCGTCCCAACTCAGATCCTGGGGATTCCCTGTAATACACTATTCCACTCCTGACGTTCGGCGTAAATCCGTTTCCCTCTCTTCTCGTCATCTTTTGGTTCTGTTATATATTGTAGGTGAATAAATCATGTGTATGTATGTGTGTGTTTATGTTGAACTGTTGCTTGAAAATTTGATGGAGTAATATGTTGAAAGACTGCTTCAGTTGTGTCGTCTTGAAAGAGATGGGTGACGTTTAATTAATTCTACTTTAATTGAAATGGGGGCATTGGTTTATTATATGTATGCGAGGCGAATGTTAGAGTGCCATTAATTATTCCGGTAATTAAAATGAAACCTTGTGCCGGGCTGAGGATCGGAAGTTATCCATCACTTCCCGCTGTTCCACGATTTTGCGTTCGTCCTGGAATTGGCCGGGTCTGGGTCCCGTATCTGTCGGGGTTCTGTGGTTCCGTGCATGACTTGGTGGTCCGGAGCACAAGCAGTGGATGGTGCTGTGAACTTTTTTATTGTTAATATTTATTTAAGTAATTGTTTCTATTTATTAAAAACCCAGGATGATTTATGGTCTCTGTTGGGGCCGGAGTACCTGCGCTCAGGACGGGACCACCCGGCCAAGGCCCTCCAAATACTTGAGATCAATCTAAACAGAAACCGTGATTAATGTTTTCTTAAAAACGCGTATCCGATAATTGGAAACAGATTTAAAAAAATACACAAACTGACCCAATGCATTTTTGTTTGTTTTATTTTTTAATGAACAAGCGTTTTTGTTATTTATTAAAGATCGACGTATCGTATTCACTTCGCAGTCTAGTGAAATGTAATAAAACCGTAAATTACTCTGTTAATGCGACATGAATGATATGACGGGCGTGTTCATTGGTGTTCGGCGAATTTGCAACATTTCGGTTTTGAGGCAGAAATCGCATCCTCCGCGTGAAACGCGAGCTGCTTCTGCCCATCGTGGGTCAGGAGTCCAGAATGAGGAGAACGTTCCACGCAGCAGACCTCGTCAGGGGTTCATCTCGACCTCCATCTCAGACTTTTTACCCACTTTTTATACGAGCGCGCGGCTGCATTTGAATTCTTTATATGATGTAAAAAATTAATTTGTAATAAAATAGTTTCATTTATTATAATGTATTCATTTTAATATAACTCTAATATTTGTGAATAAACCTCTCAGTAAACAGGGCCTACAGCAGAAAGCGCGTCTCGGCTCTGATGTCCTCCGTGCGTTCCCCTTAATTCTGCTCCATTTCATTAAAATTTTCATTTAAAGACGTGTGCAAAAAAAGCATACTAATAATTATAAAAGGATAATTCTGTTCAGGAGCGTCTTGAGAGCAGCCGTGGGGAAGTAAATACTGTTGTCGTGTAGATGATGAAGGGGTCGATACATGTTTGGGGAAAGTTGAGGTTTGGGAGCCATTTTGCTCCTCTGGACTCCTCTTGTGTGTGAAGTGAGGGAGCGCGGACCCGCAGACAGGAGAGGAGAGGGAGTTTATTTTATTTTTTTTTTGGTCTGATATTTTCTGGACACTTTTCATCGTATAAGTCGGGCCCGGGCGCGGTTGTAGTTTGATCAGCGGCAGGTTGGAGCGCGACGGTAGCAACCGAGCTCAGACTGTTCCGGTCGGTCCTGTCGGTTATAAACGCCTCAACAAATGGCTTCTAGACAAACAAAGAGCAGAAGGAGACCCACTGAGCGTCGTCAGCCGCTCCGTAAAACCGTAAAAATACCTGCGGACAGGCGGGAGCGCGCGGAGCTGGAACTCCCGTCAGGCCCCGCGGCGCAGCGGAATGATCGGAAACGCAGGAGACCGCGGCCAAGCAAGCGCTCAAACTATTTTTTATAGCAACAGGAATAAATAGGAGCATTCAAATCTTTTAGCTATTAGTCAGTTGATGAATCTAAAGGTTAAGTCAAATTTGTTTTTAAGTACCGTATTGATTTGTTGAATCTTCCTTATTTATTTATTTATTCATTTATTCATTTTTTAAATGATAGAAATTTTATTTGATCGTGAAGCTACTTCTTGCGTTCTACACAATCGCATCGTTTATGTTTATTATATGTTACCTATAATTCTGTACGATTACAGTGCAATCACTTCACTTTCATTAAAATCTTTGACTCGTCACTCTATTACTATTTTATATTCCTTTACATTATATTCTCTATACACATGAGTACATATATCTACTTCAAAACATAAAAAATACAAATTTGTATTCTGTATATTGTTTTTGCGATATTGGACATCAAATTATTAGAATTGCATTTCTTACTAAAAGCAATATAATAATTTGCCCCTTCAGATTCCGAAGGGGGGCCAGTTTTATTCTTTTTTTGGGTATTTCTTTTAAATGGGTGTGTGAATCAGACCTACACTGTGAATGTTTGACCGTTGAGACAGTAGTACTTCCTGTTCAACCTGCTTCATTTTTTCAGAGGTCAAATTCACAAAAGATACCGCAACAAAAGCATGCCGAGACACATTGAAATAAGAGCATGCAAAATTACATGTTACAGATCATGATGACGTGAAGGCAAATGTGCAGTTTTTAAAGCGAGCAACACAAGCAGAATTTTTTTCCAGTGTTCATTAAGACTGCAAATTCATTACCCTTAATGAAGCCAAATAAAATATTTAAATATAATTTGTTCTCAGCTAAAATGAAATGAGAAGTTTCCCTCTCCATGTGTAGGAATCTTAATTGTTAAAAGTTTAGGAAGGTGGCCTATGGGAATATGCAGGCTGTCTTTGTCCCAGATATGGTTAAAGATTTGATTCATTCAGATTGGACGTCTGCGCTCTAGCGCTTTCCAGAAAATGGTCTCGCCCTAGTATCCAGAGACTGCCAGCTTTGCTTAGAGAATGCAGGAAGCCAATAACCTTTTTCATGTGTGCTATCACTCTGAAGTGAGACAGGGCTTTCAACCCAATTAGGAACAATAGGCCAGTTTAACGCTTGGTCTGTTAATTGTTGGAGAGCAGTTCTGTGTGTGGGCAGGCCAGCCACCCGGCTTTTTCTGAAATGACAGTGGTGATGGCGATGTCCCGACAGTTGACGGAGGGAGCCGGCAGAATAACTCACTCGACCCTGCCCACTGCCAACACCCCACTGGGGTGGAACCAGACAGCGAGATGGATAGCAATCTGGTCAGTCTATATTTAAAGAATAGGAAATTGGGAGTCATATTTCTTTTTTATTTTCATCTGACCAAAAAGAAAGCAAACTGGACGCAAACACATTTACCTATTGCAGATTTATGAAGAAATCAGAAGGGACTGGCACTATCCTACTCACTATACTAATGACACCGTCATTAGCTCTGGTGATTGCTGTTTGGCCACAGTAAAGCTTTAACTTTTTACTAGTATATTTACTAAAAATTCCCACAGCTTCTGTACTCATCAAAACAACAGAAAGCACTCAATGGATTATGATGGATTGTCATTTAAGCATTTTAAATGTGCTTCAAAACCTCTAAACCTAATCTTACCTCTACACACAATAACATAATAGAATTGTATTTTATTTTCAAATGAAATCTATAACTTTTGTAAATGAGAATGCTTCTTGTGGGGATCACATTTAGCCCTCGCTACAATATACATACTAAACACACACACACAGAAATTTCATGCCTACAGATTGCCATATGAGAATTTACACACCATGGATTGTGGCCAATGTAACATTCACATGTGGGTGTGAGGGCTCATGGGAGATGACTAACGTGATTTTATTGACACGCCTCGGTGTGTGTGTCTGTGTCCAGGCTCTGCCGGTGCCGAGGTTTCATCCAGTTCTGGGATTTATTTTTTACAGGCTGCGCACTCTTGTAACAAATTTTGCCGCTGGAACAGAAAGGGATCTTTGATATTCAGTTTTATGAAAAAAAGTCACATCTGTCAGACAGCATATGTGGTTTGAAGCAGTGGGCCTGAAGGGAAACTATCCAATCACCTGCTACAAAAAAAACCCAAACTTGTTAAATATGAATGTAAAGAGGAAGAAGTGGAAAGATTTGAAAGTGAATGGAATTGGGCTCGCATCCGGGGTGGAGGGTGGCAAAAATGCCAAAATGTGCTGCCCTTCGGGGCCAAACCTTTAATAGCCAGCAGCACATTTTGGCATTTTTGCCACCCCACCACCCCGGATGACCAAACGGTAACATGTGAGTGAGGAAATGGTCGCGGCTGCAGATTGAGGTGCTAACGTCCGCTTTGATTAGCAGCGGGGCCCGGTTTGAGTTAGAGGGGCCGCAGTGTCGAGTGGGCAGTTTACTGCATCCACTAAATTCCAGCCGAAGGCAGAACACCTCCACCTGCTCTCAATCTGTGAGATCAAACAGCAGGAGCTGCTGAGAAGGGATGGGGGCGGGGTGGTCCCTGAAATGCTCCACCTCATCGAAACTCATCCAGCACACCTCGGCCTATCGCAATTCCAAATGTAATTGTTCTGAGCACATAGGCTGAAATCTTTAAATATTTGACCCAATTTCATTAGTATTCATCCTGCTGTTGCCCTTTATATAGCAGAACACGAAGTGAAGTGCATCATAAGTCAATTTTACCACCATGTAGTTCTCATAGAGCCATTTCTGTTTGCTTATTGCAACGACCTCTAAAAATGACTCACAGATGTATTTATTGCACCCCCTCTCAATTTTTGTCCATTTTTTCCATGTTTTTTTCTCAGTGGCCAATTGCTTTGACACATCCCCATTTGGTGAAGGCAGGAGAGGTGTGGAGCTTGCAGAATGGTGTGGTGTATGTGTGGAAAGCCCCCTAGGGTGGTCTTGGGCTCCGTCTGACATGTCAATTGTAGTGATTCTTTTTAAATACTCACATTAGTAAAAAAAAGTGCTTTTGGGGACAAGAGCCCTCACACGATCAAAGGAAATTGGCAGAAAATGTTAATTTATTGGAGCTAATCTTACCCAGGACTTTGGGGAGGTTTCTATATTCAGTGTTCTTTATTTATTTGTGCTCAGGCTCAAGGCATTGAAAGTAATATGTGCACACAAACACACGTACACACACACACACACACACACATTTTTCTTCATTGTGTAGACCTTGGTGAATGAAAGCGCAACATTTACAGTATATTTATATACTGTACATTTATATGATTATTTCATAAATTTTCTAACACCGTTATGCAACAAGACCTAAAACGTCTTCTAAAATTAACCTCTTTACACAAACATATTTTTTCTCTTTTCTATTATCATAGAGTTTTTTGTAATATGTACACACACACACACACACACACACACACACACACACACTGAAATTACTTTATGACAATGGACAAGAAAATGTTTGACCTGCAGGAATTTTTTTCTGCACCTAACACCTCTGTATTAAAATGCACATATTTCCTGTCATGGCCTACCTCGTAATTGGCTTTTCTCCCCCAAGCCCCCACGCATCTCTCTAATAGCTTTGTGTCCACCAGCAGCCCCTTCCTCCCCACCCCTTCACACACACACGTAATCACCAATCCCAGATTAATCAATCTGACTGATCCATTCATGGCAGGATGTCAGCACCTATTGATCAGCCTCTTCTCCTCCAGGGGCCTTTTCACTTGCAGCCTTTAGTAATGGGCTCCTTTCAGCTCCCTTGTAGGTCTCATAGGTCTTGTATTATGGAACTTAAAAAAAAAAAGGAGACGGAGCGAGTGAGACACTTTATTAACCAGAGTGGAGCTTGCGCGGTGACCTCCACGGCCAACTGGCAGAGGCCGGCAGATAGAACAGGAAAGGCAGTATTGAGCACTGGAGTGTTTCTGCTGATAGAGTGACGCTTTTCAGACACTATGGAGCACAGTGCTGCCCTTTTACACTGAAACTCCCAGAAGCCCCTATTCGGAAAGTTGCCTGGTGTTTGAAGCCTGATTGCCAACTCTGACTGGGAGCAGCAATCAGCCACCACAGAGACCTTATCTGTTATTAAGGTTCCCTGAACCCAAACAGGGAGCAGGAACAATGCAAGAGGGCCAGAAAACAACGGGACGCAGGGTTTAGGCAGTCACTGAGGCAGTCACTGGCTACAGTACTGCCTTGGCTGGATTGCTTTAAAGAGTGTTGAGTGGACTGACAGGCCGACCTGGTGAGAATGGTCAAGGCTTGGAGGTACAAGGGGGGATTTTAATCTACCACCCTGGACCATTGCCACATATCTATCTCTACATCTTCAAATGGAACAGCTCCGGCCCAGTGCACCATGGGAAGTGAGCCCGCCAGCCCTGTCTGCTGATGAAAGGCAAAATTTGCAGGAGCTTTTAATGAATTCTAGGTGTCAGTACCAACATAGTCCCCTGTGTTCACAAGAAATATTGGCCTCTCATTAACCCAGGGAAAAGAGGGTTGGGCTTTTCTGAAAATAATTTTTTTTACAAAACTTTGAAAGCATACAAGTTTCATAGTGCAAACACAAAAATTATCTGTGTTTATTCAGCACAGGCTGTATCATTGGTAGGCATATTACCCTTTAACAATCATCCTCTCTTTATTGTTTTTATGGCATCACTGTATATCGGTGGATGTTCACTTTGCAATATGACTTTTTACCATCATTGGATAGAGGGGTGTCATAGAGATAAATACAGAATGATAAATTGCAGATCAAACAGGCTGGTACCGTAGGTTTTATGAAGAAGAGGAGGATGATGGGCATTGGTACAGGTGGGGAGGAGCCTAGAGCAGGTGTACTTCAGATGAACCTTGGAAAGACAAAGGCACCCTTTCTCTGCTCTGTTTACCTTTCCCACTCTTTTCACTTCCCCATCACTCAACAACAAACGCCCCACCCCACCCTTCCATTCTCATCCTCCCTCCACACTGTTCCTCTTTTTCTAGCCCTAATCTCCTCCTCCCGTCCCAACTGGCCATCGCTGGCATAGCTGCCTCCTTATTGCAGTATCATTTTTTCCATGTGTTATCTTATGCTGCGAAAGAGACCCCCAGGTGCGGGCAGCCATGAGACAGCCCAGTGTTTACCTGGCAGGCCGCATGATCGGCTTGCACAGGTCCGGGCCACTTCAGCCAAGAGTAGGCACCTCCTCCTGAAATCAAGTCATCTACCCTCAGCTGCAGGCAAAAGCACTAAAGCTCCGTTTTTTACATGACAGGCTTGACATGCAGAACAGACTGTGGTGATTTTTTTCTAAATTGCTATACAAATTGGAAAAGTCACTTGAATGGAGTGTGACTTATTAATCTGGTTTAGAGGGATCACTCATGGAAGGAAGGTACATGAAAGGATATGAGTCAGACAGGAAAGCAAGCAAGAGAAGCACGAGAAAGTTGTCACGCAAACAAGAAATCTGTTGGGAATGAGCAGCAGCATCCATGTTTGAGGTAGAGGGGTTGGTGCGTTCACACCAGAGGTGACAGAAAAGCGACAGGGGGGCACCCAAGGCCATGTAAATCTGCTGGGTATCTGGCCACCCCATCCATCCCAACCTCAAGGACTGAGAATTCTGGCAGTCATTATTTTTCCTGGTTAATTCAACAGCCAGGGTGGCCAAGCACTTACTTATTCATGAAGATTTGTGCCAATCAAAGACCGCTTGGTCGGGAAGCCATAATTAGTTAGACAGTTTACCCTCCAAGCACATTAGCTGCATAAATGCATAAATATAGTTTTCTGTGTAAAATAATAATTGTGGCTATTTATCAGTATTTATCTTGTAACATGAATCTATAGAAGACAGTGTGTCATCTCAAAAGTTTGCATACAGGATGCTGCTGTGTCAAGGCAAACCAGCTTCCTTTTTTCAAGTTTATTTATTGTATATCAGAGTAGAGTAGACTTATCAAAGTTAAAATAACAAAAAAAAGATCCAGACAACCCTGCCCCCGCTCTCTGTACAGCTCTGTGTCAGCTGGGGAATGGGCGGTTAATGGCTTAGATTATTCACCAGTCAGTGTATGTAGAACGAAATGAATATAGGATGACAACACACACACAGTCCCTGCTTGCCTTCTATGTGTTGGAATCAAATGAGGGTGATAAGAAGAGGATGCTGAGATTTGTGAGGTGTTAGGTAAGTCTGAACCTTCCGGCACCAGCGTCCTCCAGCGTCACAATGTCAGAGGGCTTCTCCAGCCTTGAGATCCTCCTCCGGCATGTCTCCCAGGCGTGGCCAGGGTGTGGTCAGCAGGCCTGTAATTGGTGCTGTAACCACCAGACAAGATTCTTGGGCTCATGGGAGGCTGTGTGTGTGAAAGAGCAACTGACTTCATCATCACTAAACCTGTAAAATCCTTTTTGTCCACTTTGTAAACACACTGTATTGTTTTTTTTTTCACAGGACAGTATCGCCTCATGCCATGTCTGTTATTTAGTCCGTCCAGGCTGTGGAATGGTTCTGACACTACCACAGGGGGCAGGCTCCATTGGTGGCCATAGCAACAGTCCAGGGCTTAATCTACTGGGTGCTAGGGATAATCTTTTACAATGGCATCCTATTTTCTTTTTCGCCTGGCCAGTACCATGCAGCTGCTCTCTTCCCTCTCTTCGTCTGTACATGCCCATAAATCAATGCTGGCCATTCCGCTGGGCCCTGTTCGCTGGGCCTGCATGCTCCGTGGGGGTTATGGTGGCCGTTCCCCTGATCTGGAGTTTTAGTTACACATCAATGGAGGGTGAATAATACATTAGCCACCCCTATCCTATCTTCTCCTTCCGAGGCACCTCTGTTCCTCCCCTCTCCACAGCATCTGTTCTCTTGCTGCGCTCTGGAGCATCACTGCTGTTTGCTGGATTATTGATATTGCCCTTCTCACAGCAGATATGCATAACACTGTGTCACTCCTCATTACTTATTTATGTCTCCTGCTGAGGAGAGGCAGACCTGACCTCGGACTGATGTGCCAGACCAGCTTGTTTTTGCTATGGCTGCTAAAAGCAGTGGGCCTTGCAGGTCAACAGCTATCAGTGACTCTGAGCTCATTAAAGTTCAACAGCCGGCATCAGAGACTAACTGAAACAACCGCTGACCCATAAATGCCCAGCTGAGCAGCACGTTCGCTCTGGATTTAAACTGCAATGTCACCATTTTCTACTGAGCGTGGTCCTCTTTAGCACCAACACTTCACTGGCCTCAAAGGTCTTCTTAAAAATGTCTGATGAGTGGAATTATTGCTGCAGCCAAGTGCAGAGTAATTAATTCAGCAGTACACAGGACATGGCGATGTTGTAGAGATTCTCTCTTGTAAAAGGATGCTTAATATCAATGGCCTTTCTCTATCTTTCAAAGTTAATGGTGCCACGTAGCAAATAAACACATTTTTTTTCCCTCTGCAAGCAAAACCCCAGTATAAGAGAATGAGATACATAAACACAAATCATTAACCCACAGCTGTTAGTTATCATGGGCCATTACCACTGAAAGCTCAAAAAATGGGTGCGTTGCTGGGCAGCCTCCTCATAGGGGAACAGGTTGCCAGGAGAGCCTGGGGGGTCGATTGGTGTCAAACGCAGTGGCTGGTGGTAGACATGGACACCCATGTTAAAGCAGGAGACCCTTGGAAGTCATAGGCACCATGAAGTAAATCCAAATATGTTTTATTTTTTCAATCTGCCTTCATTTGAATGGTCAAAGTTGTTTTTACAAATGGAAAACATGGAGCCAAGCATGAGATCAGTAAATGTTCATTTAAAAATTATTGTGATGCAGCACAGCTGCTAGATTCAAGCAAATTTTCTGATTAAATATCCAAACTGGGAAGCAAAATGTGCGTGCCAGTGTGTGTGTGCATGTAGAAATAGTGGTCCCGCCCACCACATTCCATTTGGTAACTGAACCAATGGTAACTGACTGGGCAGGTAAACATTAACAAGCACCTTCTTTGGCCCTAATGAGCTAACGTGAGAAGCAGCAGTCGAGGTTTGGGCCACGCCACCCCCAGGGCAACGCGTCACCTGGAGCCGATTAACCCAAATGAAAAGAGAGAGAGAAAACTCAGATAATGACTCCTATTATGCAGCAGTATTTGCAGCCATTAGCTTCAGCCTAAAAAAAACGTTGACAGAGCCGGCCAGCTAAGATCTGTAATTGAGGAGAGAATGAGTTTCTCCAAGCTGCTGTGGTTGGTCTCCCTGAGGCTCCGAAGTTGACAAATAGTGAGAACTTAGTGCAATTTCTGTATTTATTTACTTCTATTTGTATTTTGCCCAGGGAAGCATTTTTGGCCGAATGTGGTGGGTGTGAAATGTCCTGAAGTTGCTCTGAACCACTGGCACGGTGGTTATGTGTCCCTTCAGACAAACAGATGTACCTCAAAGGGAAAGCGAAATCTCCCCTGTATTTACAATGTTTACAGAACATACAAGCTGTGCTTGTATGTACCATGGGGTACATGAATAAAAAAACAGCCGGCCAGGTGGAGTGTTCAGTGTGATAATGTTTGTGGTGTTGTTATAATCCCAGTATTAGTGAGTAGTGCACAGGTCCGTAGATGCATGTGTGTGTGTTTGTATTTTTTTAGTTACACATCAATGGAGGGTGAATAATACATTAGCCACCCCTATCCTATCTTCTCCTTCCGAGGCTCAAGTAGATTTTTTCATATTTTGTGTATGAATTCATTCCGCCTCCCGCGGGGTATTTACCCACAGGGACCCTGTCATGGCGGGACGTCAGCTGGTTGCGAGCAGGCTGGTGTGCATGTGGCGTGTGTGTGTGAGACCCACACACATCCCGCAGGAAAGCTGCTCTGTGTTCCTGTCTGACGTATCGCCGGCAGTTGCATCGCCAACGTAATGAAGGTATCGGGTATCGGGCTCCTTGAAAATCTACAGTGTGAATGGATTGAGTGGATGGGAGCTGGAGAGAGGAATCGGTCCCCAGTGAGAATGAGCCCTAGTGCTAAGAGGCTGACACTCAAGGCCACAGTGTCACAAATGCCAAGCTACAATTGTAATTGTGCACAACGGGAGTGGGGGAAATGAATAGCAGGAGAAAATGCAGGAATACAGTTACTGTTACTGCCACAAACATTAAACAGATATCAAAAAATACAAGTTACAAATTGAACTGGACCTCCCAGAAGCCTTTGCATCTTCTTGTCCTCGCGTCCTCATAAGCTCCTTATCGCTCCCAGCATCACTTTGCCCGTCTAGCTTATTAGCTGTATAGCACCTCCTCCCTTCCGACAACACACGCAACATTTTGCCCTCCACTTCTCCACATTCACGGCAGTGGTGGCCCCATGGGACATGTGTGTGTGGACCCTCGACAGGGAAACAGCCGACTGAGTGCCAGCGAGCAGGGAGAAGTTCTGAGGCTGACATTGAAGCAGTACATGTAATATTATTTCACCCCACACCGGCCAGCCAGAGATGAGGGAGTGGAGATGTAGTAAAAACAGCTACTGCTTACTCAGGTACAGGCCCTTTGTTTGTGTGAGTGTAAAGTTGTGAGCCGTATATATATGTGTTGGCACCTCCTCGTCTCGGCCGCTCACCACAGCTGCTGCAGAGCATCTTTGGAGGGGGTCAAGAGTGAGGGAAGCAAAAAAAGCAGCAGCAGCGACACTCTGACATCTGCTGCTGTCACCTGTCCGAGTAACTAAACTTAATTAAAAAGGGATTCGAAGATGTCCCCCCAGCTTCCTTATTACAGGTTCTGATCCATCTCATCCACAAGAGACGGTCTCATTTTTAATTACTTTACTTTATTTATTCATTTATGTTTTTTTTATTTGTATTGCCACTCAGATGGGAACCAAGTTGATAAATGGAAGTGATTGTAGGTAGCAGTGGGCAGCCATGACAGGCGCCCGGGGAGCAGTGTGTGGGGACGGTGCTTTGCTCAGTGGCACCTCAGTGGAACCTTGCCGGATCGGGATTTGAACCGGCAACCTTCTGATTACAGGGATTACTGATCATTGATAACCTAATAAGAATTGGCCTCTAGTATTATGTGAACAACCGGGCAGTAGAGCAACAACTGAGACAGACAGACAGATTTCTGTCTGTTATTTCTTTTACTTTTCATCATCACACTTTAGAAAGGTTAGGGAATACAAAAGTTCAGGGTTTCGAGTTGTTTTTGGATGTTCTGGGTGCTGACGCATCCCTCGGTGCTCCTGGTTGCTGGCGGAGCCTCTAGGATGATCCGTCTTCAGTAGATGTGCCAGAGCTGAGCCCACAGACAGGGGTGGAATCAAACAGGCCGAGCCTGTGAGAACACTGCTGCAAGCTTCTAAATATACATCACGTGGACTCGGACCTCTGATGTGGGAGCAAGCCCTGCCAGGGCTGATGCTGTTTCATTATTTAACCCACACACATTCTGCAGTGGGCAAAAAACGTTGTTATAGTTATGAAACCCTTTGTGGGTGTCAGATTTGAGAAGAAAGAGAGAGCAAGTCAAACATTGTAGAACATTCTACTCAATGCTCTTCTGGTCCTTCAATTAATGTCCATCTGTTGTCAGAAATCCATTCTAAATGTCACATGCCCTGGAGTGGGGTGGAGGGTAGGTAGCATGCATCACGTCACCTGGTTAGGCACAGGCTTGTAAAAACAGGTCTGGTCCCTGAACGCTGCTATTAGAGCCACGTAACCATACCGACCGCATTATCGTCCGAGTAAAAATCCCTCTTTCACCCAAGCAGACAAGTCAGCCCACACGATACGATGAGCAAGGGTGACAGAGTGTGGGACCAGTTTTTTTCCACGTGGGCTCTGATGGTGTTAAGTGCCCAGAGTTTCCCTGCTCAGATATAGTACAGCTTAATCGATTTATCTGGGTGTGAAACCTTAATGCCAGGTTAAGTGCTCATAAACAGCCAATCATGTCCTTTTAATGCAGTGTCTCTGAGCAATGGCTTCTCTGAGTCCACAGTGGTGGCGTGAGTCACACTGAGCTGTAGACACCCGCCTCTGTGTAACCGCTGCACTGCTGGGCTGGGAGAGAGGGATGGAGGAGGTATGGAGACCACACAAACATGACACATTCACTTAAACGGGCCCATATTCACACACGCACACACCTGGTCTGCAGACGACTGCCCTCGGGGATGCCTGTTCACTGGAGCCACTCTGCTCTGTAATTAAAGAGCCTCAAAGAGGGGAGGGAAGGTGGGCACTGCTTCCACAATCCTTTTCACAGCAACGACACAAACTCATTCTCATTTTTAAATGTTTTTTTCCCTAGCATAAACCGTTCACAGTCTCTCTCCTGGTGAATCTGGGGATGATTAAAACAGCAGTTCATTTTATCTCCCATCATGCACTTCTTCTCTGAAAAAGGGTGCAGCTTTCTTCTGCTTGACGTGACACACTTTAATCTGTCCGCTTAGCACCGTTGTTAAACTGGCATGTTAATAATTAAAGAAAACTGACTTAAGCAGCAAAGGGGGAAGGTGAAACACTGGATGCATTTTTGATATTTTAGGCAGATATACCCCATTTATCGTTATATCATCCTGGTTGGGGCATGAGCTGGATGGATAAGTGGAGGAAACAGAGAATGAGAGGGTAACGACTCGGTCCTGAGTCCTGTCCTGTTATGTCCACACAACAGGTTTTGTGTCCAGATGACACACATAGCTCAGTAGAACTTGTCAAGTTTTTGTATGACTATTTCTTTCCACGTTTTGCCAAAAAATATCTGTTTGCTCTGTGTGACTGTGTGTGCGAGGAGACCAGAATTTGTAATTTTTTTTATCCTTCTTTGTCTGATTAATTGGGATAGTTGTCTGTCTGTGGCTACACAGGGACGTCAGGTCTGTTTTCAATTTAATTCAAATTCTATATATACTTTTGTGACTGGTGAACTTGAAACTGCCGTACCTTTCCCCCGTCACAAAGTCTCGACTCTCAAACCTTTTTTTCAAATAGATGGACTTTTAGGCCACGAAAGTGCAGTGCCTCTGACAGCCATTGTAGTTTGAATGATGGGTGGGGTGAGAGGGGATTCCAGGAAGTGGGGGACCACCGTCTACATCAAGAGTTGTCCACCAATTAAGAGAGTGTGTGTGTGCGGGGGGGGCGCTCCTTAAGAACCATCATTCTCCTAATCACTAGTCTCTACCCCAACACAATTGACGAAGGCGGCTGGGTCTATTTAAATTTAAATGGGACCCCCACCTCTGCCACACACACACAAACACACACAACTTTTATGTCAGTGCTAATCAACATAAACACGTGAGCAGCAATTAGGCTAATTTTGTTAATAAGTTGAATGCTGTGTTTTCCCCTCTCGGCTGAAGTGGAGGGCTCCCAACACCAGGTCCAACCCAAAACTCACAGTTTTGCAAACACACACACACACACACACACACACCACTGTTACCACATTGTTCATGCTTCTTTACAAGGTGTCACAACAATGCAGGAGTGAGAGAGAGAAAGGAAATAGAAAATAAATAGAGGGGAAGTTGATGGGCACGGCCCATCGGGGACATGTCCAGCATTTACTGGCAATGGCTTTACGAATGAGAGATAAAATGAGAGATAAAATGAACAACTGTGAGGCTGCAATCCTCCATTCTTTGTTTCTGCAAATGGGAGATAGTCACTGGTTTTGTTTTCTTTGTGGTGGTCATGTGGTCCCCTGGAGGACCAAACCTCAAACCCATTGTCTAAACAGGCAGCAAGGTTAACAGAATGTGGAACGAAACGTCACCTGTCCTCTCAGGCCAGAAGAAACAACGCATTCTTCTGGGGACATAATGGCCTCTGGCACCCTGCCCCCACCTCGTCTCTTTAAGAAGGTCGGTTTGAACAAAGAAATATTTTAAGAGCCTTGTATCCCTGGGCCATGTGTGTGTGTGTTCGGACACACTAGGATGAGTGTGTTTCTGTTTTTCCCTGTTATTAGCCTTGCTCTGTCATTAGGGGATTAGAGTGCAGGGACCTGCCTTGTCTGATTGTGTGTGTGTGTGTGTGCCTGTGTTTGTGCATAGGAGTGTGTGTTTGTCTTTGTCTGTGCTTGTCTGTGTGTGTCGTTTTAAGAATTGTCAGCAAATGTTCCCAGTATCATGTCTCCAGGTCTCTGAGAAGTGTGTGTGTGTGTGTGTGTTTTGTGATTATGTCTTAGTGGGACAAAATGTCCTTACTCAAACCGGACTTTTTTTTTTGCTCTAGGAAACGTGATAATTAAGAGATTTTGTGTAAAATATTTGTTTTTGGTTATGTTTAGTGGTAGGCTTACCCCTGGGATCAGAAAAACGATAAACACATGTTTTAGGTATTTCTCCCGTGTGAGTTTGTGTATGTAAACATGTTTAACATTGACAGAAACATTCCACATTTACCTGTTTTAAAATCTGCTGTCTGGACTTTCAATTTTTCACATCCCTCATATCCAAATTGGAGAAAGAGGGAAGTGATGCATGAGAGAATAGGGGACAGGGGCGGTGGCTTAAAGGGGTCCATTGTTAGTTGAGTATTTGAGGGACTTAGTGTTTTTCTGGAGACTTCTCAGCCACTGAGGCATGTTTCAGAATGATGAATTTCAGAAGTATGATCTTTGACGTATATTTGCGTGTGTATTGTTACTAACACAAGACGAGGACACATACTGTCTGAGTACAGACAGGTACACACCATTGCTCATTGTAGGTACACACCATTGCTCAGACAGGTTGTGTTGTGTGTTTGTGTTTGACTGAACATCTTCCTCCTCTAAAGCAACAAACTTATGAAATCCATAAGATTGCAGGAATAAAAATGTTGAGGCGAGTGAGAGGTGAGGGCGAGGTCAGGCCCCGCCCCTGCTCTGAAAGCGCCGTTCACAGGCACAATGTTGGCTTTGCTGCTCTCAGCAGGAACGAAAGAGAATCGGGGCTGGACACAAACACACGGCCACCACGCCGTGCTGGCACATACTCCAGAACCTTCCGCTCTTTTACACTGACTCAGACCTTCTGAGAGCTTCACAAAAGCCCATGTGCTTTTTGTTTGAGTAGTGTTTGTAGCAGATGCTTTCAGCGTAGCAGAAATCAAGAGTGTAACAGAATTTGTGTGTGTGATGTTGTATAAGTGTGAGATGTTGCATCTCTGTCGAAAGAGAACCACTCACCCTGCCTATGCTTCTCCCTCACATCAGTTTTGGCAAACCAGCAGACACTCAAAATGCACACACACACACACACACACACACACACACACAGTCTGAGTTGGGAGCTCATACCTTTGTCAGCATTAGTCTTCCTGTGCTGCAAGGCTTCCTGGAGATTGATATATTTCTTCCAGACACCTTTTTTACTTTCATCTCCCGGCTCGTGCTTGAGATACTTACAGCAAGAGGCGGAGGAATAGGCTCGCATTCCCTGAGTTTTTTTTGTCAGGTAGAGAAGAGCATTGGCAGAGTCGAAACATTTTTATTTCTCAAAAATATCACCCCCATTTGTCTAAATGATTTACATTTTTTTTGTATAATCGCCATAATTCCCACGTTTAGACTGGAGCACTTCTGCTGCTTCTGTTGCTGAGTTCAGCCAGAGTGCTGCTAACGCCTCCTCACTGGAATTCAGCGTGACAATGGCAGCAGTGGGGTGACGAGCAGATTGATCACTGAAGACACTGAAGAGGCTTCTTCCTTTGTGCATTTGAGATTTACAGCTGGCTCTCGAGCCTTCTGTCGGTCGTAGATCTTCTTGGGTTTTACAGCCACCGTCTTTTCAAAAGCAGCCATAAAACAGGGCTAATTAATTCTAATTAGTTAAAAGATGTAGAGAAGCTGGAGAGATCACCCATATCGCCTCTCATTGTCCAGCCGGTTAGCATAACAGTGGTCCATGTGTTGTTTGCTGAACAGTGTGTAATTGTGGCGTGTGTTTCCCCAGTGGAGAGTGGTGTTCTGGTCATTGCTGTCCCTAAAAGCTATTTCTACATTCATTTGTCTCCAGAAACCCTGATGGACTCCAAGTGGGCCACCACCGAACTGGCATGGACAGCACATCCTGAATCCGGGGTGAGTTTGTGTGTGTGTGTGTGTATGTGTGACCTTAATTTCCAGATTTGATTGCAGGATGCGCTGTGTTTGCTTACACAAGCTGTACACATGTATCTCATTTCACCCTCTCCTGAGGCTTAAAGATTATTTTTCTCAGAGAGAGGAAGCAGGGAATGGGAAGAAAGCCTCGCATGATTCAAAAAGGCAAAAGCTGGGTCACAAAACCTCCTTCTGCAAATCTCCCATCCGCTGACAACCTGTTTCCCGTCTTGTTCTCACCTCTCACACGCCCAACAATACCCACCTTCCTCTGGCTTTGTCCTGACCCCCGCCCCTGGATTGTTCTTTTGGGGGCACACCCCCATTCCCATTCCCAACCCTAACAGAGACACACAGCTGGTGCCAGTCACTGCTGTATTTGTTACTTCTGACTAACTTAACTCTAATGAGCTGTATTGGTGAGAGTGAGGGACCCACCTGACCCCTCCTACAGAATTTAAATATGAATGCCCTCCCCCACGAAACACACAGTTGGCCCTGTGAAACTCTTCTGGCCTCTACTCTACTGTTTTTTTCCACCTAGAAAAAAATATCACATTGTCATTACTTTATAAGTCAATGAGTAAAGCAATGAGTTCTAAGTTCTGAGAATCCATGGCATATTCATCTGAGCAGATGCTCTTTCCCAACTGGCATGTTGTCTCTGCTCAGGGAAGGTGTTAAAACTCTTGGCCACGTTTCACATCCCTTCACTCTCGCTAGCCCCAGCCACCATTCCTTCGCTAAGAATTATCGCTTCCGCTGCTTTAATTGGCAGGCCACCCTCCTCCTGCAATTTATATACGATGCACACATTTCATTTGTTTCACCCACCATTTGATCATTTGATCCTCCAGACGCTTGCTGCAGATAACGATTATTCTGAGTGACATGAGTGGGCGAGGAATAGAAAAAAAAGAAAAAGAATGAAATACAGCGAGATGGTAAACGAAATCCCTCCGCCTGTCTCTCACAGCGGCGAGTTACAGAAACTCACACACATCAGCAAGGGGTTATCAGGCATAAGATACCTCCATTGGTAAAAAAAAGTGACACATGACACACACCTGTATATGTGTGTGTATTGAAGTGGCTTCATATGTGGTGGCCTTTTAGACCACATACCCCACACCGCAGTGTTAACGGCTCTTTGCGAGAAGTCATGTGACAGGGTTAGTTCCTGTGAGTTGGTGTAAGTAAGGTAGCGATTATCCCAGAAACATCTGTGAATACCCGCTGGGAATTCTGTGATTTCTGAGGTTAATCACAGATCCTGCAGAATCACTTCTGCAGAATGGAGCCCTCAGGGCACCTGAAACAACACACTAAGTCTGAGAATGATGGTGGAAGGGGTCAGCAGGAAGATTCATGTCCAGATGTCTCATAGCAGGCCAGAGAGTCCAGAGAGTCCCTCAACCACCATGCAGTTCTCCATAGAGACAGAAAAGACCATTGTCCTTCATGCAGCATCTGAAAGTAAAATCATGAGGATGCGGGTGAAAGTTAACAGCAAAGGGAGAAAAGAACAGACGAGCCCGCTACAACATCCATCTTGTAAAAGTAAAATCGATGGCGGAGAACTTGACCCTCATTCAGTGCTGAGCTATTTACCACCAGCCTTGGCCAACTCAGGCGCTGAAGGTCTGAGGTGGGAGCAGCGATGTTCCCTCGAGGAGCCTACCTCCACTTCGACTAGCTCTCTCCCTCTTGCAGGCTTATTTATTATGCTCAACTAAATACCCATTGACAGTTCATGCTTTCCTGCATCCCTCTGACCAGCCTGGATGCCATCGATCTGGGCTTTCATCTTACAGATAGCCTGCTGCATTAATGGCGTCTCTGCTGGCTGAGCTTCAGCCCGGCCTCCAGGGAAGCCGTAGATGAATAGCCTGTCTCCATCGTGTCCATATCGTGTGTTAATTAAGACTCCTCAACCCCCCTCAAAGCTCTGGGTAAACATAAAAAAAAATCCATGATTTGTTCTATCTCTGTCTGGCTCTACCTCTCTAAACGTCAGGCCAGGTATCTGATTTCAAATGTTCAGGCCTGTGATGAGGTAGAGAGAACACAGAGGGATAATACATTAAATGGTTATTAGATTAACAATCAAAATGTGTTTTTGTGAAGGTCTGACTTCTATAATATAATATATAATAGTGGTGATGCAATTGTGAATTCGTAATTGAATAATATTCGGTGGCGAAATGATGCAAGGATTACTTAAAAAAGGCGCTTCCCACTTATTATGATAAATGCCATGTCACTAACATTGATTCATTGCCATGGTGCAGACAAGGTGTTCATGACTGGGTACAACTGAAATTGCAATGTCGCACACTCAAAGGCTGACAAAAAAATTTTACCGCATCGCTCCAAATTCTATGTTTAGAGAGGGGACTAAAGTTCATAAATTTTAATTGCCACTTTCAAACAATGCTGTTGAAGTAAGTTAACTATGTGTATTTGCTTCTCCCTCTGCATTTTATACAAAGCGTTTCACTTTTGCAGCATCTATTTGTCAATTTATTTAGTGTTCTGACTTCATATCCTAAAAATATTCTTCATTTATATAAAAAAAGTTTCTATTTCTGCTCCCTGTAGTATCAGTATCAATATTTCAATATTTGCAGGAATGGATTTGGACCTTAACAATCTTTCCTCATTTGTTGAATGTAATCTATATATTATCTGCTTCAATATCTATTTTAGAAGCATTGTTTGTGGTGGAGTGTTTAAAGGTCAGTTACTCACATGCCTCTCTGTCCGCAGTGGGAAGAGGTGAGCGGCTATGACGATGCGATGAACCCCATCCGGACGTACCAGGTGTGCAACGTGCGTGAACAGAACCAGAACAACTGGCTGCGCAGCGACTTCATCCCACGGAAGGATGTCTTGCGCGTCTACGTAGAGATGAAGTTCACCGTGCGCGACTGCAACAGCATCCCCAACATCCCCGGCTCCTGCAAGGAGACCTTCAACCTCTTCTACTATGAGTCGGACTCAGATTCGGCCACAGCCACCAGCCCTTTCTGGATGGAGAACCCCTATGTGAAGGTGGACACCATTGCCCCTGACGAGAGTTTCTCCATGCTGGAGTCCGGCCGGGTCAACACCAAGGTGCGCAGCTTTGGTCCGCTGTCCAGGAATGGCTTCTACTTGGCCTTTCAAGACTTGGGCGCCTGCATGTCCCTCATCTCGGTGCGCGTCTTCTACAAGAAATGCTCCACCACCATTGCCAACTTTGCCGTCTTTCCTGAAACGGCTACTGGGGCAGAGACCACCTCTCTGGTCATAGCCCCCGGGACGTGTGTCTCCAACGCACTGGAGCTGTCTGTGCCACTG
Organism: Denticeps clupeoides; assembly: GCF_900700375.1. Taxonomy (NCBI): domain Eukaryota; kingdom Metazoa; phylum Chordata; class Actinopteri; order Clupeiformes; family Denticipitidae; genus Denticeps; species Denticeps clupeoides. Next base: position 19,978,477 of record NC_041719.1, on the reverse strand, counting down.
AAGCTCTACTGCAATGGGGACGGCGAGTGGATGGTTCCAGTGGGGTCGTGTACGTGTGCAGCTGGATTTGAGCCTGCCATTAAGGATACACAATGCCAGGGTATGTCATCAACACACACAATAATTTCCTTTATAGATGTTTTGTGGTGATAATAGCCTGCATTTGCACAGCATGAAGTCTGAAAGAAATAAAAATGTTAGCAGCGGGAAAGGAAGATGTGAATTGAAACAGCAGGCTGGGCCACAGCACTGAGACTGAGCAAGCAAAGCGGGTCAAGACATAGACAGGAAAAGACAAAGGGCACTCAGACATGAATGTGTAAGGAAGAGGAAAAGGCAGGTGAGACTGAAAAGTTCAAGCATAGGAGAAAAGGTGGCGATGCAGCTGCGGGGGCGGGGCCTCAACACGTGGCCACCTGGGGGGTGACGAGTGACTGGGCCGCAGCCTACGTAAATCTCCAGCCTCTGTGTGGTTAAAAAGTCATTTATTTGCTCTTGGCAGCTCAAGGTTAAAGCCCCGGCCAGCGGACCTGATAAAACGCTCTCTAATCAAGCCGACCGGAAACCAGCGCTGGGGGATAAATCTCTCTGTCGTCACCCCCCTCTCTTTCCGTAATCTGAAGGCCGCTGGTCTCATTAATACTGTGGGCTCAGCAAGGATGGCCACATGAATATTAATCAATATCGCTCTCTTTCCCTCTCTTGCTCTCTCTTTTCCACGCTCCACTTTTTTGCCCCTTCCGTTTGCACTCTCGCTTCCAATTTCAGCACAAATTCTAATCAGCTCTTTAAGCCCCCTGTGCTGCGCAAGAAAGAGATAGTGAGAGGGAGGGAGGTAAATCTACAGGAAAAAAAGCCTATAGGATTAGCATTTTCTCTGCCTTTTTCCTCTCCATCGCTCCTTCTCTGTCCGTTGCGCTCTGTCAGGAGCAGCGCTAGAGGAAGAAATGGGATGAAAGGAAAAAGCTGACTTCTTGCCTTCCTGGAAGCGATTGATCAGCACTTTCAGCTCTTCAAAAAAATAAAAACACACACACACATCTCGCCTTGTTTAAACGTGGAGCTCTCACTGCTGCGTTAATGGGCATGGAGCAGGGAAGTGGGTACTCTCTCTCTCTCTCTCTCTCTGTCAGTGTGGCGTTATTTCTCTATCTCAGTACCAGTGACGATCTCTCCAAAGGTGCAATGTACTCTCTCTCTCACGCCGACCTGCATTATTTACTTAACAAAGTGCTTCCTGCTATTAATAACACTGATTAATGGCCAGACGACAAATAAACGGTGTGTGTGGACAAACTGAGTCTGAACAATCATGTTGCTGTGATCTCGAGATCCTGCAGGTTCACTCTCCACAACATTCGCAAGATTAGGCCTTTTCTTTCACAACAGGCTATGCAGCTTTGGAAAAAAACATCTGCCAAGTAAAGTAAAGTAAAGTGTGTTAATGCACATCTCAGAAGCTGCATGCAGACCTGCACCAGTATGAGGGAGGAGCAATGGCAGAGATTGATTTTTTTTGTTTGCAGGCAAATTGGGGAAACCCAAACAGATTGTATAGTAGAGGTGTAGTGATTCTCCAATTAACAACTTCAATGGATAATATAACGGACATCAACAAAAAGATCTTTGCTATAAACACAGTAAGCTAGATGTATGCTACCAATCATAGATACAGATCTGTGCATTCATCTATAAATTTTCTACAACACTCAACATACATTATATTTTATATAATTATGTGTAATATCCTATAAATAAAATTGATGTATTATTTTCTGATTTTGTGATGTGGTAATGAAGTGTAGCAGCGGGACTGTGATTTTGGTCTAGCTGTAGGAGCCCAGCCTTTCTTATGAGTTTGGCCTAGTAAGCTCAGACTTCCTCCCCCACGCTGTGTTAATGTACCTGTCAGCGGCGCCCTTGATTGTTTAACAAGATGGTTTAGTGAAAGATACAAGGTCTTAAAAACAGCACACATCAGAGCACTACAATCTCTTTCTCTAGACCTTAAACTGGGAATAGCTGCAGTAAATGGCTGTAACAGACTCCTGATATGGGGCGCAGGCTCAAAGCAGGCCAGATCTTTGACGGGCGTATCAGTTTGATAAGCCTGACACCATCTCCGATTTATTTATTTATTTTTTTGCATTGAGATCTGGACAGATGTACTACTTGGCATACGCTTTTTTTTTCTAAGCCCTTTGGGTCAAGCCATGCAAATTAGGTGTGTCTGTGGTTACTTTAAAGCATATGTCTAGGAAGGACAGCCTGTGGGACTATTGTCTGTGGACTTTAATCCTTGTTCTTCTTACACTTGCTTGGAATTAGTAAAATGGGTTTCTTCTTTTGTGTGGCCATTTGGACCATACCAAGATTTAAAGAGACATTCACACACTCCCAGATTTAATGTCACTTTGAGACTGCTTTAAATAGTTCAGATTGATCCAGGAAGAGTTCTCTCTCTCTCTCTCTCTCTCTCTCTCTCTCTCTCAGTGTATTTTATATTTTAGATCTGACTCAAATTGGTGTCAAAAATTCTATTCTCTCTCCACAGCCTGCAGTCCTGGCACCTTTAAGTCACAGCAGGGGCAGGGGTTTTGCACCCCCTGTCCCCCCAACAGCATGAGCAGCTCAGGAGCAGCCAGTATCTGTGCATGTAGGAACGGCTACTACCGCAGTGACAGTGACCCTCCTGATGCCAGCTGCACAAGTGAGTTTCCCTCTCATGTCTGAATTGACGCAATTGCCTAAGTTAATTAATGGCTTAGTAAAATACAGTAGCTTCTGTTTGTACCAAGCAATCTTGCAGCTGAGCCAGAACTCTCCACAATGGGTGTTCTGCCCGCAGGCTTACCCTGCTTCTCCTGCTGCCACCAAGCTCTGGAGATGCGGAATTATTTAAACATAGTCCCAGCCAGGCGTTGTGTGTGGTGTATTTAAAGATTTCTTTCTTACCTGAAGCATTGCATTTTACCTGTACCTGAAGCATTGCACATAAAATAGGAAACTGATCTTGGTTTGTTTTATTCACTGCAGCTTTGTTGCTCCCAAAGCACTGGGAGAGATAAGGCCTCTGTAATTGGATAAGAACTGCTTTACAGCTGCCAATAGCCTCTCACTTTCTGGCCTGCCGTTTCCACCCACCTGCCCATCCTCCCCAAAGCAGAAATCTGATTATTCCAGGGGGTGATATTAATCGTGGCATTTGGTTAAACTAATAACATGCTGCATACCGAGCGCACTTTGCCGCTAAGCAATGGACAAATAAAATGTCTCCTGCTAGAGCTGCAGCTGTAGTCTGGCAGAATTGAATTTGTTTGGGGGAAAAAAAATATTAGTAGTGAAAATGTTGAACAAATCTTTGCTAACAGACCTGTTTTTTACTTTCTTCAGGTTTATCATGAAATATTAAATACAACACATAAAAAATTAATTAACCTAATTTCTCCACAGCTATCCCATCAGCCCCACGCAACGTCATCTCAAACGTGAATGAGACATCGCTGGTGCTGGAGTGGAGTGATCCTCGGGACCTGGGCGGTCGCACTGATCTCTTCTATAACGTCATCTGCAAGAAGTGCCAGCCCGACCGAAACATGTGCTCGCGGTGCGACGACAACGTGGACATCTCCCCACATCAGCGGGGCCTGATCCAGCGCCATGTGTCCATCAGTAACCTTCAGGCCCACACACAGTACAGCTTCGAAATCCAGGCGTTCAATGGCGTCTCTGGAAAGAGCCCCAGCACACCGCAGTCTGCCTCTGTCAACATCACCACCAACCAAGCAGGTCTGCCAATAAACCAACTCTTCACCTTTAAAATAAGATGCAAGAGCATCTCAATGAGTCTCTTGATAGAGATGCCCACACCACTTTATCTTACCCATGACCAGAGCCAATCCAGAGTGTAGGGTTCCTCAAAGTCCAACCAAAGAGATATGTTAACCTAATTTGAGCAAATTATAGTGGGAGGTTGATGCTTAGACTCCCGCTGGGATTAGCTTCCTCCTGGCTTGTGGCCTGTTTGAACTCCAAGGATTGCCCCCTTCTTTTTGATGGAGTTGTGGGCCTTTCAGACCCCCACATAGCTCAGCCTTTGTGTTGGACATGTCAGTGGTGAGGTTATGCTCAGACACTTACACAGTAGTGGGGTTGTGGAGATGTGGCGAGCGAGACCCTGGCCAAAGAGATTATCCGCGAGATACTCCCAAGGCACATACTTGAATATTCATTCAACTTTTAAGACCAAAAATAAATACGCATTGTGGCGCCACTGGTATAAGCTTTTGGGGCACCATGGTTACAGCCTTCTGTCTGCTCGGGTGTGGGGCCTCTTAATCCTGGGTCCAGAACTGAGGGAGGGTGGAATCTTCCCCTGGGGGGCATTGTCCTGATGGATAGAAGGGTGAGTGCTGCATAGCCAGAGCTCTGACAGAAAGGTGGGAGGGGAGGTATGTGGTGAGACAAAGAATAAAATAATAAAAAAATAAAACAAGGGCCTATAAGGGAGCTGGACCTAGGGATTAGGGAATGAGACAGAGTACAGAGAGGGTTGAAATGAAGAGGTGAGATGGGAATGAAACTAGAGAAGTCAGAAAGGGGAAAGTTTAGAGGAAATAAAGAACCCAAAAGAGTTAGAAAGGCAGAGACAAAGAGTCCTCAGACCATTAGGCCAATCGGAGGGGCTGGTTTAAAGTCTTGCAAGTCTCTGCTTGAAGAGGAAGTGCTGTAGACTGGGTGTGGGATGTCCTGCAGTCAGGCAGAGGTCAAACCTTCTTTGAAGGCTTAAAATACCTGCATTACTTTTATGACCAACTTCAATAGAATTTAACAGCTACTCTCCCTTGTTCACAGCTCCCTCTGCAATACCCACTGTCCACCTTCTGGGGGCGACAGCAAACACCATGAGTCTCTCTTGGCTCCCCCCAGAAAGACCCAATGGAATAATCTTGGATTATGAGATAAAGTACCACGAGAAGGTAAGTGTTGTACTAACCGTAGGTAGCATTTCACAGAGCGGTGGCTAAGCAGTAGTTGTATTTTACTGTATACTGGGGCCAATGAGAACGGATTTGGTTGGTGGAGTACCAATCTGCCTGCTTGTTGTGTTCTAGCGATGGCCACGATGGACAAAATGCAGAATTTTCATTTCATTGTTGTGCCTGCAGGATCAGGGAGAGGCTATTGCCCACACCATGACAGCTCAGCGTAGTTCTGCACGCATTGAGGGACTCAAGCCAGCTACACCCTATGTGGTCCAGGTGCGCGCCAGGACTGTGGCAGGCTACGGGCGCTACAGCAGCCCGGCTGACTTCAGCACCAACCTGCTGGGTAGGCCTCATTCAGCTGTGCCCCCAGTTTCATCAACAGATACTCATCAACAAGGACTACTGTTACATTAATAGTATAATGATGCTGGTATTTTACTGGTTACTGTCATGATGGAAATTCTCGAGATCAGCACCACTGACATCTTCTCTTACTCAATTACCACATGAAATAAATACATGAAATCACTGTCTGCACCACCAACAGGAATCTATGTGAATTCTAATGTACACAGACATTTATTAACTATATGGAAATGTAATGTTATTATGTAGAATTATAAATGAACTTGTAATAACTTGTGGATGACTGTGGACTGATTTTTATTTTGCCTGTCTCAGCTCCGGAGACTGATGCAAGGGTTCAGGAGCAATTGCCCCTCATTGTAGGATCTGCAGCTGCTGGCCTTGTCTTCATCATTGCTGTCGTCGTCATCGCCATTGTTTGCCTCAGGTGAGTTATGGTCATACGTTGGCTCCACTGCCTCCCTGTCTACATCTTCTACAGTTATGGAGGGGAAGAATAATGGATTGGTCTACTAATGGACAGATTTCCTGCTAGCCCATGTTAGATGGCACTGGTTCATCAATGGCTGCATCTATGGCATGGTAAAATGTTGCTTAAAAAGTTGGTAGGAAACATCAGGGACCACAGGAGGTATGGTGTGGGGCATAGATGCTCACTCACATTTCGCATATTGGTAATTTTAGATTTTTTTTAATGGAGAGGGTCTGAGATTATGTAGCTGTCCCTCCTTGATATAATTGTCCCTGCCTTTTTGCTTTATTATTTCATTGCTACACTGTGTCTCTGTGTGATCACACATCTAGTGAGGAAAAAAATAGAAAAGAAAGCCTAGCCTTGGCATATTCCGGAACAGAATTTGAATTGGAAATGAGATGCAAATCACCAGCGGGTATTACTGCCCCGGTTACTGGTTAGACAACAAAGGAAGCACATTAACATGTAATTTCAACAGACCCAACCCCCTCCAATGCCCCATACCCAAACTAGCACATACAGCAAAGTAGGAAGAAAGGAGAATAGAAGAGTGACATGAACGAAATTCAGGCTGAACTTGCATGCAGAGTGTGTTTTCGGACGAGTGTGTTTGCAGACAGCTGAGACAGCTATTGTCTCTTTATAGTTTCTAAGGTCCTCGCATTGGGGATCCGTGCCAGATGCCTTCCCTTTCATTCTTAGTGGGTCTTTATTTTAAGGTCCTTACTACACTTGCCAGTTTTCCCTTTAAAGGTTTTTTGTAAGAATAGCGGTTTCATCCAACATGCTAATTCTTCTGTGGTTTATCAAGCTCCTGCAGGCAACCATGTTTTAAGTCATGTTCATGTGAGCTATTTATATCTGTTTTTTAACAGAAAGCAGCGCAATGGCTCAGAATCGGAGTACACTGAGAAACTTCAGCAATACAGTAAGTATCTGCATATTTTCCTCAATCAATACATAGTGCTGCAATCTGTGGCCAAATCATACCAAAATGTGCTAAAGATGCAGTTCAGAAATTTGATTAACCAAACAGTTGCAGTCTGGATTAATAGGACAATTCTGGATATTGAATCCCCTATAGTGACCCCTGGAATGAAGGTCTATATTGACCCCTTCACCTACGAGGACCCCAATGAGGCTGTGAGAGAGTTTGCCAAAGAAATTGACATCTCCTGCGTGAAGATCGAGGAGGTCATCGGCGCAGGTAACCACCAGCAGAGGTTCCTGAGCAGCAGGGGGAGGACAGCAGGGCACTCCACCCAGGCCATACCATTAGAGGACCTCAATGAAAGCGGTACTTCAGTCAACTTCAGTCCCAGCCCCTCCCGCCTTTTCCCCACGCACTCCTCGTGGAATTGCTTTACTCAAGCAAACCTCTCATGAGGTTCAGCCTCTGGAGTAACCTGAGCCGCACAGCCATCTCCACTTCTATCCAGAACTAGATTCTAGCTCTGAAACTATGATTATTCTATAGCCATTCCCCAGGAGACAGATCTGTCCACTTCATGCTGTAGTTGTCTTGCCAATAACCCTTCTGTCCATTCCTGTGTTTTACCTTCAATACCCCAAACCCATTGTAGTAAAAATGTTACTCTGTTTCCTGTATTTGTTATTGTTCCTGTACTGTTGTAGGACTGTAGTCGTGTGTGCCAAAGAAGGACTATTGAATGTGTTGGTGGTGAGAGATAGAGCTGAAATCATTTGCTTGCTGTTGCCTCTTTAGCTGGTGATACTCATGAAGACCTTTGCTTCCCAAGCTTTGGCCTAAAATTGACAAACCGCCTTCCCCACCTTGTCCTTCGTTGCACCTCCCGTTGCACCATTCTGTGTCTTCCCGCCAACTCCTGTGCACCTCAACACAGGTCTTAAACAGACGCCAGCCACCGTTCCCAAACTTCTCTCGCCCCCCTTGTCTCACACATTGACCCGGTCCCCCTATGAAGCCTAGCCCCTTCCCATGTTCCTGTTTCTTCCTTACTGTTTCCTTTTCATTTGCCCGACTCCTGTCCCTGAGCTTTGAGCGCCCCTGTCCCTGGACTGGCGTGCTGTGTCACCGCTGCCATCCCTGTCACTGCTGTCACTGCCTGAGTCCTGGCTTCTCTCATAGTCTTCCCTCACCTGGCTCCTTGGTTCTAACCAGTAACTGTACCTCTTCCATGTCTCCCCCACTCTCCTCCACTCTTCCTCCCATCTGCCCTCCCCATCTCTCTCTGTTTCTCTCTTTGGACCCCATCCTCGCAGGAGAATTTGGGGAGGTGTGTCGTGGTCGTCTGAAGCTTCCTGGCCGACGGGAGATCATCGTTGCCATTAAAACTCTGAAGGTGGGCTACACTGAGAGGCAGAGACGAGACTTCTTGAGCGAGGCGAGCATCATGGGCCAGTTCGATCACCCCAACATCATTCGCCTGGAGGGTGTGGTTACCAAGAGCCGGCCAGTCATGATCGTCACAGAGTTCATGGAGAACGGAGCTCTTGACTCCTTCCTCAGGGTAAGAGTTTACCTCCCTCCATTACACTTTTCTCAGGTACACTCTAATAAAGCCACAGATTTAATCTCCTTTTTCCCAAGAGAGCCATCCACTGGACAGCTTTGACAAATAGTGTATTGAGTTTCTGTGACATCTAGAGAAGTATGATTTGGTGATTAATCGTACACTTTCATTTCTTTAGTCTTTATTATTGTCTGGAGGAAATTAGTTTTTCAGCCCCTATAACTGCAAAAGAAACACAGATAATCACTCCAGGATATACAAACACAGGACTTTTACTCACTCTAAGTCAGTCACCACATATACCCACATCTATCACAGTTACATCATAATCTGGATCTGTGAAAGGAATGGACAATGGAATTTGTTTGCTAACGCCATGGCAGTAGAGTCCTCAATCTCTCTGAAGAAAACTTACTACCTGCTTGACAGGAAAAGGAACTACACAGGGCCCAATGTTTTGGACATATTGTCAGTTGTCTCATGACCTTCTTGTCTTCCTTTCAGTTAAATGATGGGCAGTTCACGGTCATCCAGCTGGTGGGCATGTTGAGAGGTATTGCTGCTGGGATGAAGTACCTGTCAGACATGAACTATGTGCACCGTGACCTGGCTGCACGCAACATCCTGGTCAATAGTAATTTGGTGTGCAAAGTGTCTGACTTTGGCCTGTCCCGTTTCCTGGAGGATGATCCCACTGACCCCACATACACAAGTTCTCTGGTAAGGATTGGCATCTAATGTGAACCTAAAATAAAAGATAATTTTACTTAAACTGGGTCCTTTCTGTTCGACAGGGGGGAAAGATTCCCATCCGGTGGACAGCTCCTGAGGCCATTGCTTACCGGAAGTTTACCTCTGCCAGCGATGTCTGGAGCTATGGCATTGTTATGTGGGAGGTGATGTCATATGGCGAGCGCCCCTACTGGGACATGAGCAACCAGGATGTGAGTCCCTCATTTTTTTTCCCACATCTTTTATGTCCCTGGATTAGCCCTGGCCACTGTGTGAACTATATTCTTTGTTGGCCAGGTGATCAATGCCGTGGAGCAGGATTACAGACTGCCCCCACCCATGGACTGCCCCACCGCCCTACACCAACTAATGCTGGACTGCTGGGTGAAGGAGCGGAACCTGAGGCCCAAGTTTGCTCAGATTGTCAACACACTAGACAAGCTTATCCGCAATGCTGCCAGCCTTAAAGTGGTCACCAGTGCACAGTCTGGGTAAGGACTGTTTTCATGCAGTTCTGCTTCACTGCTAGTCATGCAACCATAATACTTTTGGTTATATATTTATATTATGGTAAGATGATATACCAAGGTGCCAATAGCATCGATCTATAACCACTTAATGAAATGATAGTTTGATGTAAAAGAATTCATGTTAATTGCCACATAGAGCCCCTTTATCTTTGGTTGAAGGTAGTGAAAGAGCATCGTGCTAATATCCAAACGGCTGCTCTAGGGGAGGCCTAAGGTGGGCCAGCAGCCCAGGGAGATGTCGAGATGCTTAAGCAGCATGACTGTTGCTTACAACTGAGGCCTGACAGGTGGAGTAATTAGGCAGATTAAGGCGCGGCAAAGATGGGAATGCTTTTAATTAGCTGCTAATGAGATTTTAAACAGGCCAACAGAGAATGCCCTCCCGCCGCGGTTAATAAGAGAGGTATTTGGTGGGATTGGTTCTTCAGCAGACATTGCACATAGCAGCATTGTTTTGTTGACAAGTGTGTGGGGTGTGTGGAAAGCATGAGGCATGTATTTAAACGTCCCACTTCCACAATTCATGATTGTCAATTTATAGGCTTATTTCTTCATAGAAGACCTGAACAAATATGGTACTGTAGCTATAATTTTTGTTTTGAAGTGAGGCCAAGCAGGCTCCTGATGGTGGACCTTTATCTGAATTTATTGGTTTCTTCATAGTTGTGCAGCTTTGGAAATGTCAGTTTTTCTTGGAAAAAAATTAACCTCTAGTGAGCATTAACAATGGTCCATTAAGAGAACCTGTCTGTTGGGGTAATGATGGCAGCCCAGGAGCAGGGGGCTTATTAAAACTCACTCCTTCCATCCATCTGCACCCCTTTCCGTGAATGGAGCCTCTGTGTCTTTGCTGTTCCCTCTTGCTTGGTCTTTTAATTGTTAATTAATCTAATGCCATCAAAAGACAACTGAGATCAGCAGAGCAGAGCGTGGACACAGTGGCCCATTTTACTCTGTGCTCCCCTTCACCTCAGCCTTTGTTTATTAAATCTAACACGCTGATAACTAGTCATGCAAAGCTATGGTGGGTATGCTGGGTGGCGAGAACTAGGCACACAGCACTTGACCTCATCCTCACCCCACAAAATCACCCCACGGTGATTTTTTATGTATACGCTGTTTCAATGGGAATCTATATTGTGTAGAGCTTTCCAGCCAGTCCACTGCAGTGGTGAAGACCAGAGTGATGTGTGTTTTGGGATGGGTTGGACCCTACAGGGCAGCAGAGGTGGTCTGGGGGTTTGGGGGTGAGGTTTCGGTGGCGGAGGCAAGGCGTGACCTAACCCTCTCTCTCTCTATCTGTATGTCCTGTAGGGTCTCGCAGCCCCTCCTTGACCGCTGTGTGCCTGACTACACCACCTTCACCACTGTGGGCGACTGGCTGGACGCCATCAAGATGAGCCGCTATCGTGACAACTTCCTTAATGCTGGCTTTGCCTCCTTTGACCTGGTGGCTCAAATGACATCAGAGTAAGTGGCCATAAAAACAGTTAAAAAAATTAAACAGTGATGAACATGCTTCAGAGTTGTTTCTTTCAAAGAGGAAATATAAGACAGAGAACAAATTACAACATAGACAATGAGGAAACTGATAAGGGAGGAAAATCAGATTTTCTGAATGAAGCTGCTGGTAATGATCATGTTTGCATGTTTGTAACAACCATTGCATGAGTGGTATTACGAAGAGAAAACAATGAAGGAAGCAATGGAAGAAAAGCTGATGCACTGCCTTGTGCTCAGAGTTAGATTGAATAGACTGAATTTGATATTTTGGGAAAAAATTCTGAATTGTTGAGGGTAGATATAGAGAACCTCCAACCCAAACACTGGCTTCATGGACAAAAAGGGACAGCAATAGAGAAAATAATCACATCTATGCAAAGGTTTTTTTTTTATTTTTTTTATTTTATTTTTGTCAGTGGAAGCAATAAAACCTTCTGGTCATCAGCTGATAAAGCATACTGTCTGTGAAGAGGAAATGGCAAATTATGCTCAAATGAACAAACAAGTACAATAATAACAGATATATCAACCTCATTAAGCTCATAATAAGGGATGGAGGTGGGGGTAATTTGTTTCAATTTGGCAACTTGACAGGTGGACCAATCCACTGGTTTCTCTGGCTGTTAATGGCTGGTAATTCTTGTAATGGTCTTCATTTATTATCATTTTATCCTCTGTTGCTTGTGTGATGAGCCCGGTGTGGCAGAAGGCTGAGGGTGGGGGAGGATTTGTCTAATTTGTGTGAAATGCCAGAGATTTGCGTCTGTGGACAGGAGGAACGGAAAAGCTCATGGCCTCTGAGGGCATCTGCACTCTCTCAGTTATCTACACAGGAAGGTAAACAAAAAGAAAGGGACAGGAGAAAAATGTCTAGTGTGTTGAATGAAAAACCTTTGTGAAGATTAGATTTTTTTTTGTGTCATGGCATAATTGAAGACAGGACAGATTTATATTTATTAAAAGTTTTCATTTGATTTCCACCTATGTCAATATTTTCAATTTGTAAGGCCGATATTTGCATTTTTTATATCTCAGGTGCTGTGTGATCTGTGGGTGGGGGTGGGTGATGTAGCAACATGCTGCAACGTCTTTTGATGTGAAAGGTAGCAGCTGCCGCTGCAGTTGCCCTGTGGCCAATCATTAATCTGCAGGTCGACCTTCCCACACTCTCACTGCTTATCTGGCACTCATAAAACCCTAGCCGGCATCATGGCGTGTCACACTGTGACCCAAGGTTTAAACTTAGCTCAGCTGGCCACTTTCTCAGGGGTCCATGGACAAAGTTGCATTTTTTAATACTGGCAAAATTCATTTTCTTCTAATTTGTGGGCAGCGTTATTGCATATGGAGCTATGTGTTAACATTGCACCCTTTTTTCTTTTCTCCTCAGGGACCTGCTGAGGATAGGGGTGACATTGGCTGGCCACCAGAAGAAGATCCTCGGCAGCATTCAGGACATGAGGCTACAGATGAACCAGACGCTGCCGGTGCAGGTCTGAGGATCAGAGCATGACAGCCAATGGGAACCCAGACATCTCTGCCAATCAGATGAACCTGGCTTGCAGTGCCTCTTTTTTTTCCTGTTTCCTCATCTGACCAGACATTTATTGCCATTTTTTTGTATATTTTTTTTAAAGAGAGTCAATCCCACGTGTGCCTCGCTGGCTCTGGAGTGGGGTGCTGTTGCATGCGTGAGTGATTTTTTTTTCTTTTTTTATTGTTACTGTTTTTTTGCCCTTATTGGTGAGTTTGGGCAGGGGCATCAACCCTTTCCTTGCCTGGTGTCACCTCTTCATGTGGAAACATTTGCTGGACTCTCTTTAAACCTGTGAGCAACCTCCATAAAGACACAACTGGAGAGATGGAACTCTGGGGAAAAGAGGACAGAAGAAGAATCCGTCTTGTGTCAGTGTTTGTTAACTGTGTGTGTGGGTGTATATGAGATATTGCGTGTGTGTTCATCTTCATATTGAAGGTGTTTTATTTAAAGGTGTGTTCAGGTCTGGAGGGGTGTAAAGGACGCTCTGACCTGTCCACAAAATCACTACAACTGTGGCAGTCAGATCTCAGAACTCCCGAGCTCTTTGGGTTTAGAGGACAAGAACAACATTGCTGTGTGTGTGTGTTTGTGTGAATGTGAAAGAGGCAGATGGAGTTGGTGTAAGCTGGGGGACAGTGTATCGATTTGCACACAAATACTGTACAATATTGCTTCCGCTCCTAGCCACCATGGAAAAGTAACGCATGAACTTGAACTTTGACCAGGAGCAACTAAGCAACTATATCCAACACAAGTATATTCGAAGGAAGATTGCTAACATTTTGTATTGAATCAAGAATTTATGAAATTTGGGATATATTCATGGATATATATGCATCATCCAGAGACTGCCAATAACCACGAAAAAAAAACATTCTTTGCTTCTTTTTTTCTACATGGATTCAGCCTGTTTATTCTATTCCCTGATGTATTTATTTTTACCCAAAATGGACAGTGGGTCGACAAGAGCAGAAAACGTGAGAAATACTACAAAGAAGTCAATCAGTGAATCAGACACACATTGGAAAATTGTACTTGTTGTTGTTCTAAACAGCCTGTAAATCTTTTAAATAAAAAAAATCACATAAATGATGTTAAAACACAAAAATAAAAGAGTGTTCAACAAATGCATGGTAGTACGAAAGGAGACCTGGAGGCTGCCACAGGTATTCCCATCTCAACTGTTTCAGGAGGGACACTGAACAGTGTCTGATTACCCACAATGCAACTGTTGACCTCCGTCTCCAGCCGTTCTTTTTCTTTGCCGAGTTCGTGGGACCCGCAGGACTGGTTCTTTATCTCCAGTCATCTCCTGCTTGAGATTGAGCGTGTGTCCCTTTGAAGCTGTCTGGTCTTGTCTTCCACTTGCAGCTCTGTCATGTCCCCTCCCCCCAGCCCAGCTTTAAAAGCTTTAAAATGAGTGCATGTTGGTGTCTGCTGTTTCAGGAAGTTTTGTATCTGCCTGGGGGTAGGTGTGCATCTTGGCTTTGACTGTTTGAGGCTGAGTCAGACACTGATTAACCGTCAATTAATAGCAGATATGGTTATTACCGTCCAGCATCCTGCTGCAATCAGTTTGACCATGGCGACCGTCACTAATTACAGCCACCCTGACATCCTGAGGCTGTACTGCTCCAGCTAATTGGGTGTAGCCCTTAATTCTTACAGCTGTATACCATCCTCATTGTGGGTAAAAGGGAATTCTGTGACTACTGTCCAGACCCAAGGTCACATATCATGCACTCAGCTGATGTGTGATATGAAAGATACATTATTGTATGCATAGAATAGTGTCTTCCCTACACAGACAGACTCACACAATCACACACAAGAATAAATTCTCTGGTCAAGAGGGTGAACTTGAGAACAAGGGGTTAAGAAAGGGTTTTTAACCAGGGCAGCTGTAACGAGAGCATATACATGCTACCCAGTGTCAATCACGTCATGTATTGAGAACTCACACATTTAACCCAGATTATTCAGCCTTGACAAGACCTGCTGACCCTTTCCACAAATGTTCAGGATGCATGTTTGTGTGTGTGTGTGTGTGTGTGTGTGTGTGTGTGTGTGTGTGTGTGTGTGTGCGTGTGTGTGATTAACGGTGCTAGTTTTATGCTGCATATCAAAGCAGACCCTTCCAGAGTGCCAGAGTATCCCTTCGCATCGGTCTAAGAACCTCCTCATCCCTCGCTCCTCTCCAGATGTACCTCCAACCTCCATCCCTTCACTCTTTGTACTTCTCTGCTTCTATGCTTTTATGTGAAAATAACACACATCATAAATGACCTGTATTGAGGAGAGTATTGTAATAATTATAGAGAAAAAAACACCCATGTGTTAAAGATGCAACTTTTCTTTTATTCTTTCTTTCTTTTTTTGGAAAAATTGAGGTGTATTTAATGAAGACAAAACCAACAATGATGCATTCTTGTAGAAATATTTTTAAAAGACCCTTTTGCAATTAAATTATTTAAGAAATATGATTCCTGTTGTGTGTATGTGTGTGTTTCACCTTATTTTTATTCAGCACTCTCATAACTGCACCATGACTTCTGTTTATCAGCAATAAACATATTCTCAGGTTATATTCCAACCATGAGCAGAGCCATGCATACAGTACAGGCCAAAAGTTTGGACACACCTTCTCATTCAATGTGTTTTCTTTATTTCCATAATCATTCTAACTGAAGGCATCAAAACTATGAATGAACACATGTGGAGTTATGTACTTAACAAAAAAGGTGAAATAACTGAAAACATGTTTTATATTCTAGTTTCTTCAAAATAGCCACCCTTTGCTCTGATTACTGTTTTGCACACTCTTGACATTCTCTTGATGAGCTTAAAGAGCTCGTCACCTGAAATGGTTTTCCAACAGACTTGAAGGAGTTCCCAGAGGTGTTTAGCACTTGTTGGCCCCTTAGCCTTCACTCTGCGGTCCAGCTCACCCCAAACCATCTCGATTGGGTTTAGGTTCAGTGACTGTGGTGGCCAGGTCCCCACTTTTTGTTAAGTACATAACTTCACAGGTGTTCAGTGAAGAATGTCTTCACATGTCTTCAGTGAGAATCTACCAATGTAAATGGTCATGAAAATAAAGAAAACACATTGAATGAAAAGGTGTGTCCAAACTTTTGGCCTGTTCTGTATATTAGGGTTATTTTGTTTGTTGTAATATTACATAATTGCACTATTATAGACTGTTCTGTCTGCTGATGTCCCTCTCTACAGAACAATTACAGAATTTGAACAAGTAGCATATTACCATGAAACTATTGTTATACTGTGTGGGTTTGACTTCAAAACTTTTTTTTACAGTTTTTCATAGATACAGAACTGCATGTATAATCATAGGCTGCAAGAAAACAGAATGGCAGTAGAAGGGGATTTGAAAATCTAATTTAGAATCACATTTTAAACCCTATTTGAAAATTCCTGCTCATAATTCACACAGCCACATTTCTAACATTTCGAAGGAGGGACGTTTTAGAGCCATTGCTTGAAGTCAAAGCTGTTAGCAAGAAGAACTTATTTCTGTTAGCTAGAAGACTGGAACAGCCTGATTGGTCAGGCTGGCAGTTCTAGTCATCTAGATTGTTAATGTGAAGCAGCTGCATGAGACTCTTAATGGAGAAAACACAAGTGAGTCAAAGCACCAGCTTTGTGAGAATTGAAGATGGTGTGTGTTTTAAGATTGCTCATTTAAAAATAAACTAAACCAAGATCTATGGTAATAAAGCTGTTACAAAACTGTCCCTAGAGGTCTGTAACCTGGACCTTAGACCTCACCAATTTCAATCACACATGAAGTAATCAAAAAATCTGCATTTTTCCACCTCAAGAACATTTCTAGAGTCTGACCTTTTTTTTAAGGTCACACACTAATTGCAAGATTTATTTATGCTCACATAGTTCTAAAGCAAGTACACATGTTCAGTTGTGTTTGGCGTGAGCTGGTGTTACTTCCAAGGACTTCCTGAATTACCTCTGAATCAAGAATCACCAAAATTCAACAAAAACGTAAGTTATGCTCCCTCCATAATCCCCTGTGCAGTGTGTGAAATGTACACTTTGTCGAACTTCGACAGTAGTGAGGATTTTACCTGCGTAAAGTGTAGAAGAGTAGCTGAAATTATGGGGAAAATAGCCAAGCTAGAAGAGCGCATCTGAAATTTATATTTAATTAGGGAGTAAGAAGTTTTAATAGACTCTTTCTAGTCCTGGACACGCACTAGCCCAGTCAGCCAGTAAAGTGTCGGTACCAGTAGCGCTCTCCGGACAGCAGGGCAGTTGGTTGACGGGTCCTAATGAACTAGAACTGATCACTTCATCGATGATAACTTGAAAGCATGTTGTACGTCGCGTCTGCCAAATGCCATAAATGTAAATGTAAATGTAAAAATTAAATGAGTCTAGTTATCCTGGATACAGCTATGTACACTAACCTCGCTTAACTGGAAGAGGAGGTGGCGTCGCAGTAATTTATTATGATAACCTTGGTATTACACATAAACATGGACAAGGATTTAACTCTTTTGAGATTCTCTATACCAACATAACCCATGTAGTCTCACAAAATAAGTTAATTTTATTGATTATTATTTATAGACCCCCTGGACATTACTCAGAGTTTCTTAGTGAATTGCAGACTTTGTTTCCAACCTGGTTGTATCTGTGGCTAAAGCCCTAATTGTCAGCGACTTTAACATCCATTGTGGTAAATTAGAAGACTCTCTAAGAACAGCATTCCTGTCTATACTAGACTCAATTGGAGTTACATTTACATTTACAGCATTTATCAGACGCCCTTATCCAGAGCGACTTACAATCAGTAGTTACAGGGACAGTCCCCCTGGAGACACTTAAGGTTAAGTGTCTTGCTCAGGGACACAATGGTAGTAAGTGGGATATGAACCTGGGTCTTCTGATTCTTAGGCGAGTGTGTTACCCACTAGGCTACTAACACCCTGAACTGTCAGGATTGGCGTCAACTGGAGACATCACCTGGGGCCAATCAAGACAGGAGTTTAAAGGCGCCATGCAGCCGCCGATCTTTCAAATGTTCTGTAGTGTTGAGTTTTTTGAGATCTGGTAATCGCCACACGCCTGCAGGCTAGATTTTGTTCTCCCCATTATTTCCCCTGTTTTCGGCCATTGCGCGTTGTTTTGTTTCTGTCGGCTCGCCGACGTGACAGAATGTCGCCGCTACCAGCAAAAGAGCAGAGAAAGAAGGCAGAGGAGGAAGACCATGAAGAGCTCAGCTAGTCGGAGCGAGTACGGGCACAAGCAGGGAGTGCTGGATGGTCGCCCGTGGAGTTGGCCTGTTTCACGGCGAGACGCACTGGGAACGGGAGACGACCCCCACGTACTGGTTTGAGCGATGCAGGGGTCGAGTGGGGAGCAGTGCCACGTGATGACGTTGACCCCTGGAGAATCCGCGAAACCCGAAAGCGGCAACGGAGGTGTTCCGCCAGCGTGGAGATGGGCCAGAGTACTGAACGTGCCATGGCTCAAGAATATCAGCAGGGTGGACGACTCACTGCTGGTGGGAGGACATGGATGACGACAAGAGTGATAATGGCGTGAATTGGTGGGCGGTCGGGCCGGCATCGTCGCGAGATCCATGACAACCCATGTGACTTCCAGGGGTGTGAAAAAGATTAAGGAGACACAGACGATGACACAAGTTTGGTGGTAGGTGCCGGGATGGCTCTGCCGTTCACGATCGTCACTTCCGATGGTGGAGGACCACGAGAAGGACGAAGGCGACGCAGGGGTAAGCAGGTGTAAGAGGGTGACGGCAAGTCACCAACCAGCAACCGCGCTGCAGAGGTCGGGGAATCCGCCTCTCCAGCTCCGGTCGTGGACACGCCTTCCCTCAGATTGGACGTTCCCCAGCAGGGTTGACTTGCCAGTCAGTGTCCGGGAATCAGACTCAGTCTCAGTCTTTAAATCTAAACTAAAAAAACATCTTTTTTTCTATGGCCTTCTGTTAAAGTCCCAGACACAGTGTCAATTATTAAGTCCACTTTATCACACAGTCCCCCTGTTAAGCAGAGTTAGTGTTAAATTCACCTTAGTCAGGCAGCCCTAGTTAGGGTTCCCGGGCCACTGTAGCACCAATATACCACTATTACCATATATTTCAGTATCAGTCATACAATGCAACCGTCTGCCGCTGCTTCTGTTTGTTCTCTCCAAGATACTGAATCAAGTGCACAGACTACTGGCAGACTCCAGTGGAGAGACCAGCAGATAAATCCTGGTTCCTGGCAACTGCTAAACGAGGACACCACCACCGTAACAACTAAAACTTCTGGGATTTTCAAATGGACCAGTAGCATCATAATGGACACGTATTGTACACCTTGACACTGGACTACATTTTGGACTTCTCCACCTCCACCAACTAAAGCCTTTTTTTCTCACTCTACCCTTGAAGGGGTTCCCTCTCTGTATCACTCCTTCCCAAGGTTTCTTTTTTCTCTCTCCTAAAGTTTTTTTCTTGTGCGCAGAAGGGTCAAGTGTGGGGGGTGTCAACTGTAGGGCCTGTCAAAGCCCATTGAGACTGTATGTGATTACTGGCTATATAAGAAATAAATGTTGTTGTTGTTGATGCTGTTGTGTTTTAATCAATAACCATGATAATATGTAAATAATATTATTAGCAAAGGAATAGCTTAAAGGGTTTATCCTGCATTAACAACCTTGATTATTAACCTTGCATTTGATAACCTCAACTTACTATACAAGTATTAGCCTAGTTTAATACGTTATAAGGAAATAAAACATTTAGACCAAAAATAATAACTGAAAGTTTACTAAAATGTGTCTAGTTTTCATATGCTATATGTATAAATAGGCTTTCTGATTACTTCATTAGCTCCACCTACCTCAGACACATTTTACAGGCTGCAGTTCATTTGTTAGATTTTCACTGCCTGAACATGGACAATACGGACGTAGTGGAAGGGGACAAGGAGGAAAACACGCGCCAAACCACACTGCACATAAGTGTGTTTGTTTAAAGTGCGGGACGGGATTGCAACAAATCCAAGTAGTGCTATGTACACCACCATAAACCCCTCGGGCAGTGGTGGCCTAAGGAAGCAGCCCTATAATCAGAAGGTTGCCGTTTCAAATCCCGATTTGCCAAGGTGCCACTGAGATCCCGCTGAGCAAAGCACCGTCCGCACACACACTGGGCGCCTGTCATGGCTGCCCACTACTCACCAAGGGTGATGGGTTAAAAGCAGTGGACACATTTTATTGTGTACACCATGTGCTGTGCTGTGTATCACAATGACAATCACTTCACTTTCACTTCAACCAATCACACACAACTATATACAACTATATACAGACTAAAACAGGGGGAATCCATGCACATACAAACACATGGGCAGAGGAGGGTACACAAAAAAATCCAACACCAAAATACAAGAACAAACACTCCAACTCCTCCGTGAGCACTAAGCCCACGACTTTCTGTTCAGGTCTCTTCTTATGCTGGCAGTAGCAGATTAGACACAGAATGGCAAACAGAGATCTTAAAGCTGTTGGTGATGAATAACAGAAAATGGTCATGTGTGTCAGTTGAGCAAACTCAAATTCTCATGCTGCATGTGCTGGCTTTGTGCACAGGGGGCTGAACGCCACAGCAAGTGTCTCCAAGCGGCAACTGAGCACCAGAGTATAACCATGAGGCAATGGTAAAAGGTGGCATTGTTTTTTGTTGCATGCCCTTCCTGGCACAACTCTGGTCACCTGCATCCCCGGTGGCTGGAGTAAAATGATGTTCTACTGATAACTAATCAATCACTTAGGGTTATTTGATTAATGTCAGGATGTGTTATAACATATTTTTCTGCCATGATATGGTCCGACAGCATATTAAACAGATATGTTATACTTTCCAAACATACTATGTGGCTCTATATATAATGTAGTGAGCATGTTTGTGACTATTGAGGATGAGCCATTTCTATCTGCTGTTGGATAAGTGACATTGAACAAAAATCTCACCAAATCCACTGAGTGTGTTCCTGTTATGCCCCACAAACTCGACGGATCCACTCAAGCACATCCCAGCATATTACACAGGGCAGGAACACAGCCCTTGTCTTTTCTTGTTCACTGTGTGTATTGTTTGCCGTCTCTTCATTTACAATTGCAACCAGCTGCTGGTAAAATCCGTTTTGCACCATGACATTGTGGCGACTGCAGTGGAGCGGGGAAGACAAGGGGTCTCAGCAGCACAATGAAGCAGAACTGTGCTGCTGTATGTCATCTGCCTGTTCTGGCGCCTGCTGGAGACACTTTTAGACATCCTAGTCTCAACACACAAGGACGAAAAAAAAAAACATGTCCTGTTTTTTTTCTGCACCGGAAGGTGTCAGGTGGTTTGGTTAATGTCAGTGAGACACCATAAATTGTCACAGCATGCCAGACAGCCTACTGATAGTGTACCGTTTGTTGATGTATACCCTTGACTCAAAAATGATCAATGCAACTGGGAGACAAAGCAGTGGACAAATAGAAAACAAGCAACAACAGCCTTCTGCCTTATCACCGTAAAAAATACCATCCTCTCCGTTTTCTCAGATTTCCCTCCCAAAGATCCCACTTTCGCCCACTTGCTCTCTCTCTCTTCTCTTTACCAGCTTTTTATCCTTGTGGCTAATTGGTCGCATCTGTGTTGTGACTTGGGGACTGGACCTGCCATAAATGTGGGACAAAGCAGCGCAACATGTAACGCCAGAACTGTCTGGACGTCACAGCGTGCCGATTGCAGACTATCCACACACCATAATTACTGGCCCAGCACCATAAACTCACTAATTGGCCACAATAACCAACAAAGAGCACAGTTCTTAATTCTGTGTGTGTATAAGCAGTGGGAAGGGTGTGTGTGTGTCTGCATCGCAGTGGATGGAGTGGGTGGAAGCCCAAGGCCTTCGAGTCTACACAGAACCTCAAGTAAAAGCCAGGAAAAGTTGTTGCCATCAGGGAAATCTGTACACAACTGCAAGAGATGTCTGGTTCCATGAATTTTCTACTTGCTTTTCCAGTGGTCCCAACAGAAACCATCGGTTCGCAAATCATAAGGCTTATTATCTGCCCGCGTTTCAGCATTTCATTATGGCATCTGTGTTCAAACATTTATGTGCAGTAAAACATGTGACATGAGGGAGAGTGCGGGTCACATTCTCATGTCATTACAGGAATTTTTTTCCGTTGTCCAGCCTTTATTAATGATGTGTTTAATATTACGCCCGAAGTTAACCTAGGTGTCTGTGACATTTTAATTGTGTTACTGTACAGGAAATCATGTTTAGGGGCTTAAACAAAACCAGCCTCTCTTGTACCTTGTACATCATGAGGAGTCTGAAGCTGAACAGAACCTGCACAGAATTTTCCCATTTCCCATACCATGTAGACAAGAACAGGCGGGCCTTTGTTGGGCTGAAGACTGGAGGGAAGGCTACCTACTCCCCTTTCTTAGGAAAGCTGTGGCTCTTTATGGTCAGGGCAGTAGGAATTGTGACTGACCCCATGCCACTGGTCGTGGCAGAGCCATTTGTCTTGTGTTTGTTGTGGCCACACAGGGTTCACTGACACACCAAATGCTTGGACGGATGTGGAGAAATTCCATTACTCTCTGAGCTGCCAGACAACAAAAACTCTTCTCAGACTACAAGGAAGTGGATGGAATGAAGATTTATCCAGTTTGGAGGGCCAAGGAACACAATCATGCAAAGAATCCAGAAGAAAGTCTGGTTACATCTGCACCGTGAAAAGGCAGGTATGCTTTTAATTAGCAGGGATTACGCAAAAGCTCCTATAATTTTAATCTGTTTACTGGATGACCAGCGTCCTCTGAGGTCAGCATGCATGCAGGATATCAGATCAAATGCTCAGCCATTCCATTAGCACAAAGTAAAATTGTTTAATGAACAAGGTGCGCTGCTTAGGTTTATGCTCTTCCTCAGCAAGGCTGGATTGCTGGGCCTACTGCTCCAAGGATCACTTATTTATTAGACATTTTATAGTTATATAGGGTTTTTTTTCTCCATTAGATATCTCTTACACTTTTGGTTTTGCTTGTATATTATGAGAGTTTAATAATGCAAAAGACTGTGAAATATTTTTTATTTTTTTTTGTCCTCTTCATTCATTTGTGTTAGAGATGAAGCTGGTGACCAGGTGCAGTGGCAGTGGGAGGTTAGGAGAGTGAAGTTGTCTAATAGCAGGTGACAGTGGGACAAAGCCTCCCTGTCGGGGGTAACGGGTTATGTGCTAATGTACTCAAGTGCTCTGTGGCTGTGTGAATTGAACAGGGTGGGGAGGTGTTTTCATGTTCAGCAAAGTGTCAGCTCTTTATAGAGCTTCTGTCACTAGCACTGACCCGAAAATGCGGTGAAAAGAGAAGAAACTGTCATGAAAAACAAAGCGATAGCTGATGGGAAAAAGGTTGTGATTATGAACCACCTCGCAGCGGGAAATCGACAATACCCACCAACCAAAGGGTGTCAATGGGAGAGCAATGCTTTAAATTGGGATGCCTTCTGGATTGATGAAACACAATACGATGCTAACGTTAGCTCTTACAACAGTTTCCGACCAATGGCATTCCTGCATTTGCACTTGTAAGCAGTGAGTGAGGCGGAGCTACAACGGAAACCTCTCATTGGACAAAGGTGAACGTTGTGTGACCCTGCTCAAGGCTAGACTCTGACATCATTGCAAGTGGGGTCATGTAAAGTACAACATGTAACATACTGGGAATTATGATTTGATATCTGGGTTTGGAAAATGAAACACAGATGTGGAAATGGTCTTTATTTGTATGTCAATAATCATTGCTTTTTTTGCAGTCTTTTTTTATAGAGACAAGATCAAGATCCAGAAGGGAACACAAATAATAATAAAAAAGTAAAAGTGGAAATAATTGTATTAAATTTAGCCTCTCACAGAACAACACATATACGCAATACAGTCATAGTTTGATGAAAATAAGGAAATTCTGCACTAAACATTTTGTGTAAATCAATATTTGATATATGTATAATGTAACATTAAAATGTCCGCTGCTTTTAAGCCATCGCCCTTAGTGAGCAGTGGGCAGCCATGAGTCCACGGAGCAGTGTATTGGAACGGTACTTTGCCCATTGGCACATCAGCTCAGGATTCGAACCCACAACTTTCAGATTACGGATCCGTTTCCTTACCCGCTAGTCCACACACACACACACACACACACACACACACACACACACACACACACACACACACACACACACACACACACACACACACACACACACACACACACACACACACACACACACACACACACACACACACACACACACACACACCTGTACCTGTCCAGAGGGTGAGGTTGAAACGGGGTTGCTGAATAAACAAATGCAACCTGTGAAAGTAGGCAGCTACTTTCGGAAGGCTAATTTATTTCTCTGGCATTTTTTTTTTTGGAACCAACCCCCTATCCCCTCTCTTGTGTGTTCCACAGCCATGTTCGTAATCCCCATCACCATCTGTTACAAAGGTCAGCAAGGGGTCATGTTTGGCAAAACACATGTCCTCCTGGGCAAAACACTAAAGTTAATATCATAATGCTCTCTTTCTCTCCCCCCTGCCCACAGCTGATCTGCTTATGTCTACATTTTTTAAGTGTGTCTTTAACACATCCTTTCCTGCCATTCAGTGGCTCCTCCCCACACTGAACCAGTCAGTCCAACATTGACAATTCAACATTAATTTATTTGCATTTGTATTATTGATATATCAATCGTACAACTTTATTACAAAACTGACACTGGACCTGATTTTTCTCACAAATTTACTGGAGTTAACTGGATTAACTGGAGTTAAAAAGCTAAATTTTTTACAGAATCCCACCGTGAACACCTGTCCCACTTAACCTGCCCAACTCTTTCCAATTACACTAATTAGCCCAAGGCTAAAATTACCAAGGAGGGTCAGCAGGGCGCATGTTTGAAAGCCAGGTCAGGCCCAGTCAAGCCCTGCATAAGAATGCACTACACACACAGAGAGAAGAAAACAGAAAGTTTGAAAAACAGAAAGTGGCCACAACACTACCTCCACCTTCACAAGAAAACAAAGAGAACCGCACATGAGCTGATAAGTCACCACGTCTGATAGTCACCATATCTTTTCATTTTGTTAAATTTCCCCTTCTGTCACCCTCTTTTTATTATTTTTTTTTCCACACACAGCTGCAGGTTGTATATTGTGCTCCCCTGTTTAATCAGGGTAAATGTTAATTAAAGAGAGCTCTGCTGGATTGTTAGTGTAGTGCAGTAAACACAGTGGTACAGCCCTGGTTTGTGCGTGTGGACATGGTCTCAGCCAGCGTGGGGCCTGTCAGAACGTTGCTGTGATGAATAGGTTTCACTCAGAGGAGAATGGGTTCAAGGACCTTTCTCAAAATGCTTTGGCTTATAATTGATATCAGGAGGGGAAAGCACTTTCTGCAGCTTTACTCGGAAAGCTGCACCCCTTCAGAGTGGTTTGCATGCATAAAAAATCACTTAACCTTCTGAAAAATTGAATTTATTTTCTAGTCTAAAGACCTCAATTTCTTATTTAATTTGAAAGCACTTAATAAGCAAAAGTTGAGCAGTTTTCATGGGTGCAACTCTGTAGATCTTATTCATCAGCAATCTGCATGCACTACTGCTCCCAGTGCTGAACTTCAAGAGTTGTGTGTGTGGGTAAATATTTTGAAGGTACAGCATTTGTACCCAGACTACCTCTCTGAGCTGCTGTTGCATTTGGACCCCCTGGGACTCGATTTATCAAACAACTAAGTCACACTCATTCTAATGCCTTCTCTTCTCTGTGATTAAAGCAAACAGCCATTACTCCATAAGGTGTTCATAATGCACCATGAACATTCGTTCAAAACTGCTGTTTTCTTTTCTCCAAATGTCATGAAGAAATGCGCAGGCCTCAGAAAGTTTATGGAAGGTCAGTGCGAAGCAGTTGAAGCAGCGGGGTGGGGTGGGAAGGGGGTCTTAGGTCATCTCAGGGCAAGGAAGTTCCAGTGGGGTCAGCAGCCTGAGGGCCCAAACTCAGTCACACAGAGTAGGGGTCATAAGAGCAGTCAACGGAGGGGCGGCCTGTGGTCATGTTCCCCTGCAGGATGCCATGCTTGCCCCACTCCAACAGCCAGTCCTGCTGGCACTAACATACATACCAGGCCAGGCCAATTCTTAGCAACGCAACGGCTCCAGTGTGTGGGAATAGAAAGCGGCACGTTCTTCAGCGAGACACACATCAGCCTCATATTTCATATGGCCCAAAGAGCAAAAACATTCCTCAGAGTCCACACCAATCTTGGAAATGAATTAAAAACACATTATTTCTAATGACAGCTTTCAATCATATTTTTACTTGTATATTTTAACCCATGCAAATTTGATAAGATGCATGCAGTATTTTTTTTTTTGCATGCACTCCTACTTTTGTCTGGCCTAAAGCACATATTAATAGTATAAAAAATGTAAAACAAAGTGTGTGTGTATTTATATAATAAAAATCTAAAGCATGTTTTCTATAATGTCAGTATCAGAGGTAGAAAGTAACAAATTACATTTACTCAAGTTACTGTAATAGTAAATTTTGTCATAAAAGAAATTTGGCATTTTTGTTGTTGTTTTTGAACAAGGTATATTTACTTTTACTCAAGTACATTTTCCTCAAGTATTTTACTTTGCTACATTGGAAAACCTCCTTGTTACTGAGTAAAAACTGAACATAAAAGAAAATTGTGCAGTCGTTCACATGGCAAATTTCTCATGACACAGGGCCAGTCAATTACCAGCCAAGAAAAAAAGAAATCTGCCACACAACAACCAATGAAAAGGAATCCTAGAAATTATTTTTGAATTATTCTGCCACTTGTAATGAACTCTTACGAAAATGTTGTTTACAAAAACAATGATGCTCTGAGCAGCACTTCAAGCACATAAAAAGTCATTTTACATTTTAATGTTCACAATTTGTTTGACTCAAACAATGACAACTTGACTGTTGTTAGAGAATGTTACACAAATATTTGGTATAAGTAGAATATCCTATACAGTGCATCTGGAAAGAAATCACAGTTTATCCACAATTTTTATGTTACAGCCTTATCCCAAAATAGATTAAACACATTTTTCACACAACAATTTGTCTACACCTTTGGCAGCAACACCTTTGGCAGCAATTACAGCCTCAATCAATCAATCAATCAATGTTATTTCTAAAGCACTTTAAAAACAATACAGTCGACCAAAGTGCTGTACAGAATCCAATTCAAAGCATAGTTAAAATCACATAGGATACAATTACTGTTATAAAACTAGGTAAAACATGATAACCAATATCTAAGCAAATCTAATAAAATCTAATAATGGTAAACCCAACATCTGAAATCTAGTTAAAAGCCAAGGAAAATTGTTTGAAAAGAGAACTCTTAAAAGCAGGATGTGATTCTGCCTGCCTAATGCGCAATGGCAATGCATTAAATAGTCTAAGGCCTGCGGAGGCGAAAGCACAGTCATGGTGCTAAGCTTTCTCTTTGTTTTAGGCACAACTAGTACTCAAGTCTTTTGGAATATGATGCTACACGCTTGGTACACCTATACTTGGCCAGTTTGCAGCACCTTTCAATCTCCATTAGGTTGGATGGGAAGCGTCGATGCACAGTCATTTTAAGATCTCTCCAGTTCTCTTATTCAAGTCTGGGCTCATTTCCAGTGACATTCACAGAGTTGTCTCAAGAGCATTCTGGAGCAAGTTTTCATTTCCAGAGAGGATTTCTGTGTACACTGCTGCAGTCATCTTTCACTCAATCCTGTGTAATCTCCCAGTTCTTGCATCTGAAAAACATCTCCACAGCATGAAGTTGCCACCACCATGCTTTACTGTAGGGGTGGTATTGGCCTGATGATGAGCAGTGCCTGGTTGCCTCCAAACGCCACGCCTGGCATTCATACCAAAGACCAGAGAGTCTTATGGTCTGAGTGTCCTTCAGGTGGCTTTTGGTAAACTCCACACATGTGGCTCCCATCTGGCCACTCTATTATACAGGCCCAATTGATGGATTGCTGCAGAGATGGTTGTCCTTATTTAAGGTTCCCCTGTGTCCACAGAGGACCTCTGGAGCTCTGACAGAGTGACCATCGGGATCTTGGTCGCCTCCCTGACTAAGGTCCTTCTACAATGATCACTCAGTTCAGATGGCCGGCCAGCTCTAGGAACAGTCCTGTGGTTTTTTACTTCTTCTACTTACGGATGATGGAGTCCACTGTGGTCATTGGAACCTTCAAGGCTGAAAAAGGCTGTAATTTGTCCCTTGAGACAAACCTGTCTACAGAGAATTCCTTTGATTTCATGCTTGGTTTGTGCTCTAAACTGGCAACTCTGGGACCTTATATAGACAGGTGTGTGCTTTTCCAAATCATGTTTTCTCCACAGGTGGACTCCAATTAAGCTGCAGAAAAGGAATTTAATCAATTTTGAAATAAGGCTGTAACATAACAAAATATGGAAAAAGTGATGCACTGTGAATATTTTCTGGATCCACTGTATGTGCTTTTTGCCTGTGTATTCCATACATTACATTGCTCAAACTGAACAAGCGCTTTACAGTCTAATGCTGTTGTATTTTGTGGGGCAGGGCACTTTATTCAATTTCTTATATCAGCTGTCATTGTGCTCATTTGTCTGAAAAGACAAATGATATATTTATGTTTGCTATAGAAAGAACAAACAGCACGGTTTGTTAATAAGGAATTGTTGAACATTTTCACAGTTTTGGATACTCTGATTTAGGCTTTATTTTCAATTTTTTATTGAAATCTTGGACCATAAAATTCAGAATTTGTTACATTTGTGGTCATTTGTGCTTAAAAATGTTAAAAATGGGGTGGTCTGAACATAGTTTGTACATTGTATCGCATAAAAGTAATAAACTAGTGCCATATTAAATGACAAGTTGCTACTAAGTTGCTAAGTAGTTTTTTTCTCAAAGTCATTTTAAAAAATTACTTTCTCTGAAGTATATTTTTAGATGTGTACTTTTACCTTGACTTGAGTAGAATTTAAGTAAAGTAAAAATAATTTTAATTAATTGCATTTCAGTACTATTTGACTGATATGACCCCTTAGTCACCCAGTCAGGTTGTAAAACAGATTGGTTTGAAGATTAAGTGCAGCGTTTCATTAATTTGCCTCTTACAGCTTACAACCCTGAGAGGAGAGATTTTCACTCAGCACAGTCAGCTGGCAGTGAAACAGGGACACAAATGTATTATCAGGGTGCTGACAAAAAGACACGTCTTCTATTTTTACCACACTCATAAATGATGACAGTTACTTATAATGTTATTTTGTCCTGGAGCCACTTTGATATTTTTTTGCTGTGTGCATAGGGTGTTCTCCTGATGTAGATGAACTGTCACCCTAGTCTGAGCTCAAGAGGGTTCTGGAGCAAGTTTTCATCCAGGATTTCTCTGTACATTGCTGCAGTCATCTTTCACTCTATCCTGACTAATCTCCCAGTTCAGCTCAATCACCTGGCAGTATAACAGGGTTTAAAGTGCTGCTCAGGGACACAGTGGTACTATCAGGGTGCTGACAAAAAGACACGTCTACTATTTTTACCACAATCATAAATGATGAAAATTACTTATAATGACATTTTCATTTCTCTACACTGTGAGTTGTTAAACAAGTGACATGATGTCTTGTAACTCACACACCGAAGAGAGTGGACATCCAGTTTGATAGCTTCGAAGAGAGGGCACTGTAACTCAGATGTGGAGCAGGAGTAATGATTTCAATTACAGCCATCCTGACCACGGCTGGCAGCCATGCAGAGAAACTCATCTGCCATCAAGGTCCTGGGCTAGACATGTGATGGAGTGAGTTGTGGTCTGTTCTGCCGGGCCAGCAGCTCTTTGTCAGCACCCTCATACAGGATTCTATTCTTGTAAACAAATCATAGATCTGCTGATTACACAAGCACAAAGTGCAATAATTTTCATATTTAAAGCAAAAATCATATTTAAAAAAAAATTATGGCATATATTTACCCTGGGTTCAAGTAAAACAGGAAAAAATAATATACACAGGATATGATTTGCTGCCGCTGTTGGCCTTGCAATGTTAAATAATGAGTCAGATATGTTTAATTTCTTCTCAAGGGTGAATACTATCCTGAAATTGGATATGAAATGCTTAACTGTCATCAGCATTGTAGTGTATAATGTCAGCGTAGTAAAGTACAAGGCCAGCCTGGCTCACTGCTTTAGCACCATTCCCCCTCCTTCGTCATTCTGTGCTCCGCTCTGGGTGGGTGTACTGAGCAATTACTGCTTCAGCCCAATGCAGGTGTCTCTTTTCAGCCTTGACTTCAAAGGCCAGTCGCTGCCTTTGAAGCACGGCATGTTAATACCTCGACACGATGCACTAATCCCAGCACCTACCTTCACTCACCTGTGGAAATCTGGAAGAAAGAAAAGGTGGAACAAATTGAGATAAGTGGCATATTTCTTCACGTCCCAAATGCCAAACATTAGTGTTCAGAGAAACACTGTGTTCAGAGAACAGATGTCCTTTCATTAGTTTTAAAAAGACGGTTTTGCCCACATTTGCCTCTCATCAAATGGACATACAGAAACTTCAATTGAAGTGGTTAATAGCTGTCGGGGACACGGTGGAGTGTGCAGACACAAAGCCTCAGTCCACTGATCCAACACAGGTTAGCAGGCAGGGAAATGGAAGATTCTGAATATCTTACATGTTCCTCTTGAAGGTATAGTCTCCTGCCGTTTTTTTTTTTTTTTTATGAAAAACAAAACAAACAAACAAGAAACTGAGAAAAAACACAGCTCTAATGAGAGAATGCGAACATGTCAATGCCATTTCCTGCATCCCCCTCTGTACTGAATAATCGTCAATTAAAAAGGGCATGAACTTCCAGCAAACAGTGAGACTTCAGTCCAGCTCATCCCCACACACAGCCCATGATAAAGGCTCTGTTCTCCTGAAGCCCATTCTCCGTCCATCATTTCCATAAACAAAAGAAACAGGAGGAGAAAGAGTGGCGGCGAATGAGAGAGACAGGGGGTGCAAAAGGCCATTCAGAGCCTCTGAGAGTGTAGCTAAACAGGATTAGGGCCTGAGAGAATAAAACAGGCACCACCTCACTGAATGGACGAGGGGGAGACCGATGAGAAGGCCGTTTGCTGAGGGAGGGAGGGAAACAAAGGGCAGATTAGCCATCTGTGTGCTCGGTGTGCTGTTGCGATTAACAGGCTTAGGGGAGTCAAACCTGCAGGAGGAGCAGCTAGGGGGCATGAGGAGGCCGATCGGACCCCCGCTCTCTGGGACACACACACTGCACACCGCTTTAGACCTGTGGCCTCATTACAAGCCACCAGCACAGCAGGACATGAAATATAGACGTTGGTCTCAACCCTGGACAACTTGAAATGTCAGTTTTGAGACAAAGTGACTTCAGAGACCTGTGCTACTTAGATTTATGAATAAATTGTGGTTTACATAAATGATATTTCCTGGATTCTGTGCCATATTGGACACTAACACATAATTAAAAGTGCATTTTTAAATATCACGGGAAATACTTGAATATTATTTTGGCATTATAGGACTGGATTTCAATGCCGTTTCTCAGTCGTCTGGGACTCCCCTCCCATGACAGGCAGCCTCCATCTGCACCTGGCTGCCAGTTACAAGGACGTCCCCAGAGGACCAGAAGCGATTATGGAACAAGGTGGACTAAGATGAGCTGCGCTGTCTCTGCTGTGTCAGAGTGAGTGGGACACACCATTAACCACTTCTGACTGTGGAAATCTGCCAACCCTGCTCTCTAGTGACACTCATCCAAGCAGTCATAGCCACCTTGAGTGTCTGTATGTATTAACCACTCATTTCAAATGAAACAAATTACATTTTTGCGATGGACATGAACTGAATACCAGAACCTAAGCTTTTTTAGTTGTATTGGTGATAATTGTATTGGTTGTATTTTCTATTGAAGGTAACCTGTAAATAATGTTATTGTCACAAGGCGCAGGGCTGGGAAGGATGCATACACACAACTCTTCATTCTAATATTAATGAAGATCATGATTAAAACCAGGAAAACAAGACCCAAGTCATTTCTTGGTCCACGCCAAAGAGTGTTCTGATGTTGTAGCTGCATTTAGCGGTGTGGCCTCACACCTGCTCCCTGCTATGGATTTGTTGGTTTGGAGTTTGCATGCTCTCCCCATGTTCACACAGGTTTTCTGGTTTCCTCCCAAAGTCTAAAGGCATATATACTTCGTGAATTGGCAACTCTATAGGTGTGAGTGAATCTTGTATGAATGGTGTTGGCACCCTGCTATGGGCAACGGGTGCCCTTCCTCACCTTGTCTTCACCTTGCACCCAGTGTTCCAGGATGGTCTCAGTACGTGCATATATGTAATAAATTCTAACTGAAATTAGTTTTATTTTTCTAAATTGTGATTGTCACATGTGATAAGCACAGCACCCAGTCCATAAAGTAAAATGTGTCCTCTACTCTTATCCTTTGTGAGCAGTCATGAAAGGTGCCTAGGGAGCATTGTATGTGGATGGCATCTTGCTCAAGGGGACCTCAGTGACACCTTGGTTGTTCGGGATTTGAACCTTTCAATTATGAGGCGCTTCCTTACCAGATGGACGCTAGGCCATCACTGCCCCCTACATATGATTGTACAAACATGCCACAAGCTTGGCACACCTATTCTTGACCTCTTTGCTGCACCTCTCTTACTACTTACTCTGCCTTTACTACTCTCCCCTCCCTGGACTTCTTGCCATTAACCAGGACTTGGATATCCCCTCAGAATATAGCTACACCTGCTGCTCTATCTTCTGCCTATAGTTTTACCCACACTCATAGGAAAACTGGGAGAGGTTGGTTACTATGTCTGAATTGGTCCTTCACACCACTTGCTCTCATGCATCTTAACTCTCTAACTCTCCTAGGTGACTTCAACCTTCAACTTGACAAACTCAAATCCTGGACCTGGTTTACTGACCTTTCTTCCACTCCACTTCACATCTCTGGCCATCACTTTATGTCATTCACCATCACTCTACTTATCGGATCAAAGACTGACCACCACATATCATTCATTCATCATTCAAAATCTTCACTCTGTCTCACTTTCATCTGTATATTCCTGCATTTTTTTTTTACATCTTTTAACCTCATTATTTTCCTTACCCCTGGAAACAGCCACTAAAACTCTCCTCACTTTGCCTTTCTATGGATCATCTCTGTTTTCTATCTTTTAAATCCAAAATGAATTCTTCCCCTGCTCCCTATCTGTCTGAGACGTTGCGCAGCAGTCAAAAGGAACTAAAAGCAGCGGAGAGGAAATATAAGAAATCACAGCTTGACTCAGACCTGCTGCATTATCAGAAACTCCTATGCAACTTCTCCACTAACCTCACCTAAATCTACTTTCTACAAAGCAAAACTGGAAACCTCTGCCCATAACACTTAAAAACTCCACAATATATTCTCATCTCTACTGACCCCTCCAAGTCCTGCTGCTCTATCTTCCATAAATGCAGAAGATTTTGCCATCTTCTTCACAGGTGACACATGCCTTTTACATGCCTTCGTCTGGGCATACCATATAGCCTACCATATAGGCTTGATTGGTGGATTGCGGCAGAGTCCTTCTAGAAGGTTCACCTCTGTCCACAGAGGACCTCTGGGCCTTCAAATCAGCAGAAATCTTTCTATAACCTTACCCAGATTTGGGCCTCGAGACAATCCTGTCTCGGAAGTCTAAAGACAATTCCTTTGACTTCCTGATTGGTTTGTGCTCTGACCTGAACTGTCAACTGTCCAGTCAACTGTTTTTCCACAGGTAGACTCCAATTAAGCGGCAGAGACATCTCAAAGATGAACAGGGAAAACAGGATGCATCTGAGCTCAATTTTGAGCTTTATGACAAAGACTGTGAACACTTATATACGTGCTTTATCTTTTCTTTTTTTTAAATATTTCAATACATTTTCCAAACCTCAAGTAAGCTTTTTCATGGTGTGCAGAATTCTGAAGGAAAAAAATAATGAATTTTGGAAAAAGGCTGTAGCATTTAAAAAATTGGATGCACTCTACAATTAAATATAAAAAAATTACAAAATTATTTCTAATTCATTCCATACATCCATAATTTTAGTATCATAATAATTTGAATACTTGTGAATTGCTGCAGAATGTACATTTTTTATTGTGTCAGAGTAAATAAAGATGCCACACAGCAGAAAATGAACGATTTCATGTGCTTTAAGTAAAATATGTTGTCATTGGCTTTTCAGTCTGTATCTTTGGTTTTCAAGTTTGAGCGGATAATTCACATTATTCCTTTAGTTTTATTATATCTAGACTGTAGTGGAGCTAAATAGTTCAATACGTTTTTACAGAAAATACACAGAAAAAGAGACCTTTTTAACCTGTTTGTATAAGAGCCCAATTTTTCATACCTGATTTAACTCAAGCACTCTGTCTCACCACTCAACACTTTTTCTCAGTCTGACTTTGCTGTCAGTCTGGCTGTGGGTGGACATTCAGAAAGTGGACTATCGGTGCTGGAGATCTGAAGTACTTCTTTTTCACCTCTGCTGTGAGCTTGTCCGATTATCCAACAGAACTTCATTGAACACCATTTTGTGCTCTAGACACAGTGCAATTTTCAAGCAAGACACCTACAGTTGGGGAGTGGGTGAGGATTGTTGGAGGAAGGAGTGATACTCTGAGGTAGTATGTCAGTCACAATGTGTAAATCCTTTAGCCAGGTCTGCTGTCACACATCATGGTAGCACAGTAAGTGGGGCTGCTGCTCTGGGTCTTTCTTTGTCCACCAGCAAATGCATTATGTCCGTGGAGCCACCCTATGGCTAAACATCAAGAATTTCTTTTTACGGCTCCTTTACTATCAGGCACAGTCAGTTAGCATGCTGCTGGGTTCAAGAGAGCAAGCTGCACAGCATGCAGGGAGGGATATGCCTAACCCACAGTACTGCATTAATATTTAAAACGTCACACAGACTATTTCAAATGGGAATTTAGAAATGAATTTAACCTACTGTTGCAAATTTGCACACATTGCAGTTGAACCCACATTGCAGAGGCCTCAAAAAATCTTTAATCCATGCACCTGTTTCCGAATAATAATCGATTAACCTTTAAAAGTAACTTGTGAACAGCTGTTACAGCTTGTTTTTGCTTTTGTACATTTATGCAGATATTCGACTAAGTCATGTCCTTTTTTTATGTCATCCATAAAATCCATTAAATCACCCAAATCCGTTAAGGGTTGTCTGCATGAACTGTATCAGAATTAACTGTATGAAGATTAGACAAGAAAGTTTTGTGTTTGTGGTAAAAAAAAAAAAGTGCTATTAGATGTAACAACCTTAAGCAGTGCCACCTTTCACACACGGCAGTGCCCAACCCTCAGGTGCTGGCTCCCCTCCGACATGGCATATGAGAAAACCCCATGCATCTTATTGTGCTCCATTTAGTGTGTAGATTATGAGCACCAGTGTGCAGGAAGCCACGGGAAGCTTCGGTTTGTGTTTGCTCACCGATTTGGGCCCTACAGGTGGCTAATGCGGCCCTTTACCCACCCTCATTCTCTATCATCGAGACCGGCTTATCTCCACACCACCTGGGGGAGCCATCAGAGATGCAACACTGCTTACACACACACACACACGCACACACACACACACACACACACACACACACACACACACACACACAGTGGATTTCTCCCAGTGTCATAAGTTTGGGTCTTTATCTGCCTTTAACAAACAGACACACATGTACACAAGCACAAACACACATGGGGCTCAGAACTGTTTGGCAGGTTGTTTTTATCATATTATCACCCGCAGGGTCAGGAGGAGCCCCTGCCGGCTGGATCCACGGAAGAGGATTTAACAGCAAGAAGCCATGAAGCTGCTACTAATCACAAAAGTACACCAAAATGCACAGGCAATACCGCAAAGCACTGAACGTCCCATCTAACACAACAGTGTACTGAAAACTAATGCCTATCCCATTTTTTTCTATTACGTCTTAAAACACATTTCTAGGAAACAGGCAGAACCAAAAGCACAAAATACTAAAATTACTACTGCAACACAGACAACACTGAAAAACAATACCATCAATGCTAAATGTAGTATTAATAGTATTGTGTTGCAGTGGCAATATTGCAGCACAATGCACACATACAGGCCACCGCTCTACAGTAGTGAGCACAGACTTGACCCTATGGCACCATGACCTTCAGTACAGTACTGTTCACAAGTTTAAGGTCATTTACAACTATTCTTGTTTTGAAAGAAAACATTTGTTTTTATGATTTAAATATTTATTAAATACATATAATACATTTATCAAATATTCTGTCTTGTAATGTAGCTGGAAATGGCTGTTAATGAAGGTATTATCTGCATGCATGTAGAGGCACCATTTGTCAACAATTAATCTTGATTTACATTGACAGCGGTGATCACTATTGTAAATCTGTTCACTAATTATAAGAAATCCACTTCTGTAATGTACATCAGTTCCAACACTGGCCACATTGATTCTAGTAGAGTATCTGGTGGGTTTGTTAGTGGATATTTCTTATGAGTTTTGTAATTTGCATTTATACAAGGAAATATTGAAATGAACCTAAATAGTGTATGACACTGCATAATGAACACTACATGCCTCAGATCCACATTATAATAAACACTCTTCATGACATGCTTTGTTGAACAAATCTAATCCCATCAGATTACAGATTATAATGAGGGATGTGTGTTCAATTACAAATGCAAATGTCAAACACAAACATGGGATATTAAAACTAGCACAGTGCTCACATATCTGTTGCTACTTTTCCAGTGGGATTTAAATATTCTCACCCATGGGAGCCATTCATTCATTAGATCATTACAACTTCTCATCTGGATTGCAATTCACACTGCACTGCAATGACTAACAAACAAATTCTCTGCTCTGTCTAACAAAACACAAAATGCTGAGCAAATGGCTATTTATTCAGAAACCAAAAAAGGATAATACTGCTGTGAATTCGTCCAGCTGTTTTAATTTAAGATAATAGGGGCTCTGCTGGTTAAAACCAGTTACTGAGTTGAATCAAGTGTTGTGCTGAAGGGAAAGAAGCTCTGCATGGCATTGTTGAGATCAATGAATAAACTAGTTCAGATAAAATGCATAAAATAAATTAAGGACATATTTTAAGATAGGTGACATAGATATCTTACATATCTCACTTTCTTCTCTTTTATGTTCCTTAACCTTTATTAAACATCTTCAGTTCTTTATTATTCTTCATTTTCAGTTCTTCTTCTCAAATGGTCCAGTGATGGACTGTAAATTAGAGGTTGTGTCAGATGCTGGCTAGCCTGTTTACAGTGTGTATAAGGAATCATAAAACGTCATAAAATATGTTTGGATAATTTGCAGAACCAAGTGCATTCTTTTGTTGGAAGTCTAATTCTTAAAATCACTTTCAAATGTAATAGACCTGCCACAGTCGTGTTGAAACTAACCCCTGACTAACCTGCTAACAATCATCTACTCTCATTTAATTTAGGAATTAACAGTCCAGTGTGCAGTGAGTTGCATTTCTTCTCAAGCTTTCCTGTGTAAACCCCAGGCAATCAGAGGAGAAAGAGACACTTCAGTTCATAAATGAAGTTCATCAAAGTTTAATAGCGTCCATAAAGGGCATCCGGTTTAGCAGATCCCTTTCTCACACATTAATCTAGAGCCTAACCTGTTAAAATAACACCAGTCCAGAGAGAGTGAGCCTCCTGTCAGTCTGTATGGATGCCGATGTTTTGTTGAGGGCAAAATGGCCTCACAAATGTTACATTTTGCTGGTTCACAAAAGTAGGAGGTTTAGTTGAATATTTTTTCTCAAAGTCCTCAAAACAAATGTAATGATGTATGTATGTAATAAAGACCTGTCTTTGAAAGCATTATTTCTGTTGATGAGCCACTCCCTCACAACACACTGCTGCACCGCAGGGTCAGCCGCACAGGCATGAGCACATATGCACCATTTATTATTTCATTTTGAACAGAGTGATCCTAATTTCACTGCGGTGGCACCTTGTTAGCAGATGTGGGTTCTTGGTGAAACCAGAGTCAGTCCACTGCCTCCTGCTGTCCTGTAGCTGTCTGCTCTGCAGATCAAAGGCACCACAGCGCTGTTGTGAGCTGATATGGCCGAGAGAGGAATGGCCCCGATACGGGAGTTATGACACTTGTTCACAATTAGCAGCTTGGTAGGATGCCACTCGACTGACATTTGATCTGAATCTGGCAAGGGAGTGGAGGGTGTTAAGTGTGTCTGCATTGTGTTACCAGTGTCTGTACTGCATATCGATTATTTGTGTGTTTTGGGAGTGTTTGTGCATGTTAGCATCATATGTGTGTTTTTCTGTGTGTGTTTTCATACTTTGTGTTTGCATGTAGTATGTCAAGGTATGGCTGCTATGTGTGTGTTTTTTGACATGTGTGTATTATGTGTGGGTGTATTCGTCCATTGTGTGTCTGTATTGTATGCTGTTGTCTGTATGGGTGTTTTCTGTATGTTTTTTTGATGTGTTTGAGTATTATGTAGTGTTGTAGCTCTAGAGTGTGGGTGTATTCGTTCATTATTTGTGTCTGTACAGTATTTTTGTGTGTTTGTGTGTCTGTGTTGAATGTGTTTTTTGGCATGTTGATGTATTTGCCCATTCTATGTATTGGTACTGTATGTTTGTGCATGTTATCTCTCCACATTCTCTGTCTCCAGCTCATCCATCAGTCTATCACCTCCAGCCCCAAATTCCTCACATCCATCCCCCGTTCTTCCTTGCGCCTCTGCTCATTCTCTCCCTGGTTCAGGGTAGAAATTAGCTGAGATCAGTGTAATTTCAGAACTCGGATCGATGTTCATTTGCTCCCAGCCGCACACAGTCAGACTCCAGGGTCTGGGGCATGCATCATTCATTAGAGGAGGCAGAGAGTAAAAGAAAGATCCCTCTCAGCTCTCCATTTCCCCCAGTCAACTGCTGCCACTGCTGGCCAGGCATTTTCTTTCCTGAAAGCGAATTGTTTAGTCCCCCCCCCGATGGTCAGCAGCTCCTGGGTCACAAGACAAAATTAAACAGTAGTGGATATAGCTCCGGGTGCAGAAGATCGGCAAACTGTGCTCAAACTTTATTGATGAATTTACTCAGACCAGTGGACGTCCTGTGATCTCCACTGATGCAAATGAGCAGAATCACATGCTCCCCTGTAAACCACTGGATGCTGGGATGTTTCTTCTCATTAGTGATGCAGTCTGCTAAGCCATACCGAGTAGTGCATTCTGTGAGAAAAAAAAAGACGACTGTTCTGCCAGGCGTCCCACTGTGAGTTGGGCACCGGGGGGTGGAGCCATCCCACTTTCATCAGACTTTCTCAACACAAACAATAGGATCAATGTGAGAACAATGCAGAACTTACAGAATACACAAAGCAAACAAGACCACCTTCAGCCTAGATAAAGCCAACTGTGGGCCAAGGTTAGAGCAGCACAGTGCCAATACACATGGAATGCAGAAACAGATGCAAAATCTACAATTCAAATGCTAAATCCACAGAGAACCAGCAGAAGACCAAATCTTGAAGATGCTCAAGTTGAGCATACATTAGGACCAATGCAAAATCCAGTATTAGATTCAAATGAAAAATTATAGTGAATACCAGAGCACAAAGCACAAAGTTCAGGACCAGGGCAGAGAAACAATAAAAATGGAGCACAGCAGCTAAGACCAACGCTACTTTAGTCCATCAGTCCAGCATTAATGAAACAAAAAATGTTCTCAACCAATGCAAAGCAGAATGAAAGGTAATCAGAAACACACAAATATAGCCATCATTTCCCCAACAAAGAAACACACACTGCAGTACAGAGCTCAGGGTATAACTGAGGTATTGAAGTTGTCTCTATCCTTCCTCTTCATATTTTTGTCTCTCCTTTGCCTGCCATTCCCTCTCCCATCTCCCCTTTGATCAGTGCCCTTCTCCTGCACACATCCTCTGTCCTTCCTTCTCTTTCCCCTCCCTCCTTCCTTTCCTCTATTCGTCTCTTTCTCCCAATCGCTCACATCTTTGTCTTTGATCAACATTGAAGTCTCTGAGACACACTGCTCTGACCCTCTCTCTTTTTTTATGTCTCTCTCCACAAACCCCACTTGGTTGAACATATCTCTACTCCCATTCTTCATCCACCTGCCATACCTTAATTTTCTCTCACTTTCTGTGCCCCAACTGGTTCATGCAGCTCCCCTAAGAACCAACTGGGCTGAGAGTGAAGTCAGGGTGCAGGTGTGGTTAGGTGTAGTTGTGAGCTGTGAACTCCATAATGGTGGCCTAGTAGGGTAAGGCCACCGTGTAGTAGTATAAGACCACTACCATGGGTAAGGAAGTGGACCCGTAATCAGAAGGTTGCTGGTTTGAATCTCTGAATGCCAAGGTGCCACTGAGAAGCACCAAAAGGTGCCACTGAGCAAAGCACCGTCCCCACACACTGTTCCCTGGGCACCTTTTAAGGCTGCCCACTGGTCACCAAGGGTGATAGGTTAAAAGCAGAGGACACATTTTGTTGTGTGCAGCGTCTCCTGTGCTGTGCTTCACAATGGCAATCACTACACTTTCACTTTCATTTATTCATGTGTGTGATGTGTGTGGGTTTAATATCATCTTCATGTTTTCATCAACCTGGGCTGCATAAGAGAAATGAACAAGAGAAAGAAGCACCGACTTCAGGGACCAGAGGATTTTTCTCTCACTCTGGTAAGTCGGTATCCATAGCAACAAGGAGGCAAGGAGCGGCAGCGAGAATGAGCGACTGAGACGGGTCATTTCTTCAGAGGAGTGACCCTTGGTAAAAGACAGGTCCTTCCTGGTGGGTAAAGACACCAGTTGTGTGCCTGAGTGACATTTTCAGGCACAGAGTCTCCCAGGGAGCAATTTCAGCT
Organism: Denticeps clupeoides; assembly: GCF_900700375.1. Lineage (NCBI taxonomy): Eukaryota > Metazoa > Chordata > Actinopteri > Clupeiformes > Denticipitidae > Denticeps > Denticeps clupeoides. The sequence goes on along the minus strand of NC_041719.1, from coordinate 19,937,698 downwards.
CTGCCATGTGACGCTCCGAAAGATCCAACTTAGCAAAATTGGCCCTTGTGCTGTTTTCTGCATTATTTTTATTTTTTTTAGTAATTCCCATGGTTACTGCTGCTCTTCTGCTGCTGCTGATGCTCCCTCTTTCTGGGTCTCCAGTTTGAGCTGTGGGGAGGCACAGCCGTAAAATCTGTTTCATCAGTTCTGTGACCTCCTAACCCACCAATCACCAGCAGATGCTGAGAACAAGGAGGCGGGCGACAGAACTCAGCACTGCTAACAATGCAGTCTTTAATTTCAGTAACAATTCCTATCCACCGGTTATAACCAGCCCATCCAGAATCCACGCAATAAATCAATTAACATTCGCCAAATGAGCATCGCACATCACAACCTAAATGACACAAAGCATTTTTACACTAATAACTCATTATCTTTTTCCTTCTTTTTACTCTAATTAGAGCTGTTGCAAGTGATTAGCAGTTGAAGTGCACAGCCCAGCACTTTCCGGAAGACAAGATTCGAACGCAGCACTCCGCAATATGTTCGCTGCACAAAGACAGTATTAATTCTGCCTCGTTCCCGTTCAGAGCCATCGGCATTTTGAAAATTTCTGGCATGCTACTACTGGAAATGTGTCTGTTTGCTTTGACATGAGAATGAACCAAATGCTAATTTAATAATAACCACATTAAAAAAGGAAAGCATAAACATTGAGGAAAGCTGGTACAGAAGATTTCCAAAAAAGAAACATGGAGCAAAAAACCGAAGACAAAGGCAAACAGCGTGCCCTGCGGGGCAGTTAACTGGCTGTCAGCTGAAGGAAGCGGTGTGATTGGCAGGCTGACTTCTGGAGGAAGCGTGGTTAGAGAGAGCAGCCGTCATTATTTACAGCCCAGCTAAGCAGCTGGAACTCACACTCACACTGACACCAATTAATGCTGTTTTCTAGCCACAAGCTGCTGGAAGCGTTCCGCTGCACTTTTTCTCCTTTGCTACTCTTATTTATTTCATTTTTTTAAATGCAGGGAAGCATGGCTACTACATAAAATGATGGGAATCATCGCAACTGATGTGGCTTGTTAAAAATAATAAAACAGCAAAGTGAAAAAAGTTAACACAAAAGCTCACTGATTTCTAAGCAGATGGGAGAACTGACAAAAGAAAAAACTGAACTGTTAATACAAATGTTAGCACACTGCCATATCACTCAGAGTTTAGAACTACGTTTTTATTTCTCTTATCTCACTGTCATAAAATGGTCAAGAAACCAAAGAATGAGAACAGACATTATGACCAGGGCTTGTTTTATGATATGAATGTGTAGGATGTAACCTAAATTAAACATGTTTTATACAAATCTCACCACAATATCTTTTCCTTGATCTCATATCCTTTGTTTAAACTAAACACAGAGATTGTTCACTGCCTGGCAGCTCATAATTCTGGACTGTGATTGAACAGCTGCTACCTGCACATTACACAGGTTTTAATGTACACCTTCCAGCCAATCAAAATTGAGCCTTCTGCTTGTCTGTGGTGTAAACTGTAATATAATGTACGTGTATAAAAGCAGTAAAACAAGCACCTGCTGCCTCTGCACTCTTACCGGGTCCTCAGTAGAACTGTGCTGGGGTAAGGGTTTTGGAGCCATGCGAAGAGGACGGGGGATTGGGTGAGGATGAGTGAGAAGCTAATGTAGCAGACAGATGCTAGGGGCTGTCATCCACCAAGTCTCTTCTGGAGTGAATACAACCAATGTTGTATGCTAATATGTGTATGTGAGTGTATATGTGTACAGTTACTCAGTTGTACTTTGAATGGAAGTAAATAAACAGAATCTCTTGCTTTATCTTTAAATTTGACTTCTGTCTTAGTGGAAAAACTCTGTAATACTTTGTAAAAGTTTCTAGAAAGACTTATTTGTCTGTTTGACCGATAACCCAAAACATCAGTGAGTTTTTTTAGATTTTAAATTGGATTTTAAGAGACCAGTGTGCATGTGAATCTATTAGTAACTGTGGAATTTTGGCACACACTAACAAAAATAGCTAACACTAAGTGGAGTTAGTAACTGGCTAAAACGTTTTAAAGAGGTTGCAATTAAGCCACCTTGAGCCACCTTGAACAATATAATGGAGAAAATCACTCCTCAATCTCTTCGAACCTCAAGTACTACTTGACTGGAACCACCATCAAGGTTCAAGGAAAGCATTTTTCGAGACTCTTCTCTGTCTTGGCTAGGTGGTGGAATGAACTTCTACTAGATTCAAACGCAAGCTAAAAAACTTCCTTTTGTGGAAGTTTGATTAAAATAGCCTCTTGCATAATAAGAATAAAAGGTGGGATCTGAGTTATTAAGCTAATGGTATTTGCATATCAGGTCCTAGTAAACCAAATGAGGGATTTTAATGATAGACAATTCAAAGCACTTATGTAAGTTGTTCAGGATAAGATCCATTGCCAGATGGTGTAAATGTAAATGTAAAACAATAGAATATGAATTTTGATTCATGAAGGTTTGAGTTACTGAGAAACCAGCCACAGTTACACAACCAGACAATGGAAAGAAACTTTTTTTTATGCTGTCACATATCTGGAAATGAAGGGTCCACGGTGGATAAATGAAGTAATGTTGATGTTGGTGATATCAGTTATGTGTTTGTGAGAATTCTTATATTTGTGAGAATTCTTACTTGTCTACTTTTTCACAAACTACTAATTTCCCATAATCACTTATTTCTAATCAGGCCTGCAGACCTCAGAGCTCGTCCTGGGACATTGGGCCCAATGCTGGATGAACACACTCACCATTCATTTAGAGTCGACAAACCACCTAGCATGCCTCACAGTTAGAGCATGCAAAGTCCACCCACACAAACCTGGAATTCATGACCTTGGAGATGTGAGGCTATACAGCATCACCATGTGACCCTGCTTTTCTATAAACTATAAAGACACAATATATTCCTGATCCTAACATAGCATTCCCCATTCACATGATTACAAAATAGATGAAAACATGTTTATGAGGCCTGCCTTCCTGCAAGAGATGCACTATTCCTTAATTCCTGTTCTTCCTTAATCTTTCTCTTTGTTTCTATGATTGTAATGGGAAGGACAGGGGGGAGTGAAAGGGGTGAGCAGACCTCAGATCAGCCTGACATCTGAATGATAACCAAGCACAGCAATTGTCACAGTAACCATCAGTCACTGTCAACATCAGTGCTGAAAACAGCAGAGCTGAATTCTGGGAACTGTCACTAACACTTCTTGCAGTAAACATCCAAACATTATTGACTGATTTGTTCACATTCTGAAATTGAATTTTTGTTTACTACATAACTTTTTAAGTTTTAATTTCATTGTTTATATTTATAAGTCATTAGAAAGACACATTGATTAGTAGATGTATACAAAAAAAAAACTCACACGCAATAATTTTTAACTAGCAACGTTGAATAGTTTGTGTGACATTTCTCTACAAATATGGTGATTGGTGGATCCGGATGGATAAACTGAATCACATTCATCAAAATCCTGTTTCCAAAAGCTCTTTCTATTTTTTCAAAAGTGTGGGCAAGGCATCAGAAGGTTTACCACCACAACAGGTTTTTTTTACAGATCAGGAGGAGCGTAGTCAGAATTCCTCTCTAATGGGAAACGGGACAGAATGATGCAACAGGCCAGGATGGGAAATTTCTGTGTAGGCTAGCTGGGTGTTCTTTCTTCTTTCCTTTATCTCTCTATCTCTCATTCTGAATCTCTGCTACTCTGTCTTCTGCTTTCGTTCTCTCCCCACCACCCTCCCTCCAGGGACTGGTATTGCTTCAGGCTGTACAAAAGCAAATCCCAATTCCTTTCTATCTTTTTTTCTTCTGACTATGTGTGTTCTGTAACATACTTCTACCTAAACTGTTTTTTTAGTATAATGCTGTCTGATAAAAATTGCAAAAACTGTAGTTTATATTTTTTAATATGGAGTTATTTTATGGTTTTATACCCTATGCAGAATTGCTCAAAAATGACTCAAGAAAAAAAGTTTATTATTCATTTTGTACCAACCAACAGAACCATTAACCACAAACAAATTCAGTCATGTGAGTCACAAACAGAGCCAGAGACCAGAAACTTCAAATGCTTGTCAAGAACTGCCAGGAGGCATCCTCATATTCATACACATCATTCATTTAAATGAAGTGACGGTGGCATTAACTCACCATGTCTTTGGCTCCAAGAGTTGTTATAAATGACGGGCAAACATCAGAAGGATTTTGGGGTCAGCGGGCCGAACAGGGGTCAGCCAGGTGGCAGAGTGCACTGACGGACTGAAGAGAATTTCTCCCTGAAAGTAAGCACTGACTCAGAAGCAGGTGTGAACAGCAGTCATCAGCAGCCAATACCACCACATCCCCCTTCCATTCAGTTACAGGACAGGACACCCATGCCAGGACGGATTTATGTAGAGATGGAGGACAAAAAAAAGGTTTACTGTAGCTGATAGTAATCTGAAACTTTGAGACATGGAACAGGTATGTAGCAGAATCTTACACAAAGGCTGATGGGAGAGAGAGATAAAGAGAGCAGATTAAAACGATGTCTGTGTCTTTTATCAGTGCTCCATTCACAACATTGCACCAGCAACAAACACAGGCCAGACTTCTCCTTGTTAAAAAAACCCTCTGACCTTTGTTAAAAAATGGCTTAAAACAAAACACAAGACATTACAAATCCAAGGAACACATACCAGGTACATCATGACAACATTGATGGTTCCACAAGGACTGGACAGATTCAGGATGCATATATCTAGACATACAGGTGGACACAGGGTAATCAGTGAACACAAGACAGAAATGCGTGGAACACCTGGCCCAGAGTACCAGACAAAGGGACAGTAAAAACAACGCCCACAGCTAGGCCTGGGTGGGGATGCTGCCAAAGTCCTCTGAAGCGTGGGTGGTAGTAGCCTAGTGGGTAAGACACTTGCCTGTGAACCAGAAGACCCAGGTTCAAATCCCACTTACTACCATTGTGTCCCTGAGCAAGACACTTAACCTTAAGTTGCTCCAGGGGGACTGTCCCTGTAACTACTGATTGTAAGGCGCTCTGGATAAGGGTGTCTGATAAATGCTGTAAATGTAAAATGTAAGCTGGGAAGAAAAATGGAAGGGGCTGATTCGACTGCGACTGTGTGGTGGTGGAAGAACTCTCTCAGAAACAGTGTGGCTTAGCATTGTAAGATGTGTTCTCAATATCCTTGTCAAATGACCTCCCCTCGAGCAAGAGGTGTGAAAGGCCAGCCATTTGTTTGGGGTCCTCCACTTGTGTCTTTGCAACACCCCCCAAACAGGAGAGGGCTGGCAAATGACGACGAGAGAAACAACTAATTCTGGTCTGTGGCAACTTCCTGGGAGTCAAACGTATAAAATAATCAAAGTCAGTCAAAGTCAAAATCAGCTTTATTGTCAATTCTGCCACATGTACAGGACATGCAGAGAATTGAAATTACGTTACTCTCAGACCCATACAAGTAACATTAAATACAAAACAGTAACCTTGAATACAAAGGTATAAATACAATTTTAAAAAACACAATATACAATTTTTAAAAACACCATATACAAATAAGGGCACATGGTGGAGAGTGCAAAACCATGTAGTGCAACAGAGGTAAGTTTAAAGTGACAAAGTGACAAGTGAGGTAAGTTTAAGGTGAATAATTTTCTCTTGTGGACGCTGGGCACTTCTTTTTCCTCTCCATCGGAACTGGCGGGTTCAACAGAGTGAATAAAATGATTGTATTCTTGGTTTGAGTCCTAGTGAACCAGAACTGATTACTTCATTGATGGTAACATGAATGCATGTTGTAAGTCGCTCCGTCTGCCAAATGCCAATAATGTGAATGTAAATGATTGGCCCCACATTTATTCTGCTATAGGACAATGAAGAACTATCTTCACTAAGCCTTCTGTTAACCTTATGGAATTTGCCGCATTATGTGACCAGGTGGCCTGGCAAGCCACCATCATTTAATGTCTGTTGCAGGAGGTCCTCCTCCACTACCCTCGGTTCCAGAAACCAGTCTGGCTCTCCCAGAGCGTTGGAGCGGCACTGCACAGAGGAGAGCGGTGAAACGCTTCTAACCACATTGTCTCTTATCTTTTAGTTGCAGCCTCACCGCTACCCCATTTCCCGGTCGCAGACTCCTGCTCTCGCTGCTGACCCGCCCCTCCACGGAATGGGTCGCAGCATGGTTAAACGCCCCCACTTCCACATCGCTAACGTATCCAGCATTTGTGGCAGAACTGAAGACCACATTCTGCGATCCAGACTGCGTGGAAGATGTCTTGTCGCAGCTTTACCATCTGCGGCAGGGTTCCTCATCAGTCAGCCAGTCATCGCAAAATTGTCTTCTGCCACGACCCTCTCCACCCTCCATGTCAACATCAGTACCACCACATCCTGTCTTAGACACCATACCTGCCCGTTATCATGACCTAGCCTCCATCTTCAGCCCATTCAAAGCTGCCCATCTGCCATCTCATCGGCCAGGCAACATGGCCATTGACCTGCTACCAGGAACCACACCACCTAGAGGACATCTCTACTCCATCTCCAAAACAGATCAATTGGCCATGGAGCAGTTTGTGGCAGAGGCACTCCAGAACAACACCTTCCGCCATTCCACCTCACCGGCCATGGCAGGGTTCTTATTGTCTCAAAGAAGGCTGGTGGGCTGAGGTCCTGCATCGACTATCGTGGCCTCAACAAAATCACAGTTAAAAATCGAACACCCTTGCCACTCATCAACACTGACCTCAATACTGTCACATGATTCTATCCATGTGACTGGGAGCAACACGGAAACAAGGTAACATGACTCGTATCAATTGGCAAGATGGCCAATGCCAGCCGCTTAGTCATTGATTGACACACATCAACAAGACTCGGCTCCACTCCATAAGTCCATTCCTGACCTTCTCCTATCCTCTCTCCTGAACTCCTTCCTCTTGTCCTGTCCCATACTAAATTGTACTATAAAGCAAACGACAACATCTGTGTGGTGTTGCGGCTCACGCCAACACACATTCGCAGATTAAACCAGAGGAAACTTACCTGCCTCCTTGCATCCAATCATATCACAGTTTCTCATTTCTTCCAACACGTGCTCACATTTTGGTCTTGCACTGGTATCATGACTTATTTCTCTCTGGTGAAGTAAGATTTGCTGTTACCTTACCTATTATGAGCATATGGAAAAGAGCATAATGATCTATTTTTCTTTTTACTTTGCATCTGTAGGAGTACTTCATCTGTTAGAAAACATAAGGCGAACACGATCTCTGTTTTTGCTATTATTGTTGTCATTCTCACTACTGCATTGCATTGTGGGATATTTAAGCATCCAGTGATTTGCCAACATTCAGTAGTCTACAATACTTACCTGGAAATAATATGTACATTTCAGACAATGGTTTCACACCATTGGGGCAGTGGTGGCCGAGCGGTTAAGGAAGCGACCCCATAATCAGAAGGTAGGAGGTTCAAATTCTGAGCTGCCAAGGTTTCCATGAGGTGATACACTGCTGTGTATCACATGTGACAATCACTTCACTTCACATGCTCAACTATAGATGTCGGAGGCTTTTTGGAACTCATTAGTAAAACTGCTGGAAGTTATGTAAATATCGGAATCCTTTAAATTTCAGCACAATTATTTATTCATTCCAGGTTTACTCCTGAAGCCTCAGTAGATGAGAATGAAGCTTGCAAGACATGCTAATTTGAAGATTTGCAGTTTTACTGCAGTTTTTCTCTATTGGTATCTGGGATTTCGCTATGGGTGCCTGGGATTTCTCATCTCAAAGCAGACATACAGCACATCTGGTAATCAGCTGTGGCATATTGTCCTCCAGAATGCATTTTTCAACAACTCAGCCATAGACAAGGAAATCCTTTGTTTGCTGAAGAGAAGAAAAACTGTCAGTAGGCAAAGACTTGCATGCTGCAGGTACTACGACTCACTTTATGGTAAATTTGAGATGCTTTAATCTGGATATTTTGTCAATAATAATCTGGATAGTTTTGCTGTCTTTATATCAACCATTATATCAATTTTTTTCATTAATATGCTTTGCACTTTAAACAGTATAAGATTTACTGTGCTGCACTTCCGTACCACAAAGACAATACTGTAAATTGTTTCCAGGTTTATTTGTGGTCTGGTGAAGGAAACCAGTGAAAGCATTCTTGAGGGATTGGTTTACCTTGCTTGTTTGAGGAACTGATTGGCAGCTCAACAGAATGCTGTCAGGACCCTGGGGGAAGAAATTTGAGGATGCACCCATATTACTGTGCGCAGGGGCTCTGTCCAGGTGCATGAGCTCTGTCTGGGTGCATGAGCGCACTGTCAAAAAGATAAATTATCCAGGCTGTAACTTATAATTCACTAGCTACCATCTGAGTGCTTGCATGTTCTGCACATGAATCACTTAAGCAGACAAAAAATCACAGCACTTGTGGTGAACACGTAAAGGTAGGGGAGAGTAAGGTACACTTAGATGAAGTATTACAAAACTTACATATTATTTGTGTGGGATGTGTAATTTGCTTGAGTATTAGCTTACGGTAAAAACATTATTTTACTAATATTTACAATTTAACATTTAAATATAAATACTCATTATAAATCACAATTCACACACAATTAAGACTAATGATAAGACTAATCTGGATCAAACCAGTATCAATCTGCTATCTGGAGTCTGGGAAAAAATGAAGATATAAAATCACTACAACTGGGCACATGCAATCAAGTTAGAGATGCAAAAGAGCATTACTTTACAAGTTGGACACCATTTCTACAGATGTGGAAACATCAGCTGGTAATGTTGCACATTCTGAATGCATTATCACTTTACAATGCCAGCAGGGACACATAAATTATCCATGGAAAAAAATCTCTGAAAGGCACTTGGATTTTCTTCCCAATTGGGAAGCATAAAAACTCAATGGAGGTCAGCGTCCAACAAACGTGCCCCATATATTTCATCACATTAACTGAGTACACTGCACGAATGGACCCAAAGCATTGAGAAGAGAACCATTTTAATTGAAAAGTAGTAGAGAGACAGAAAAACAAGGTCAGCAAAAGCTAGAGGGTAAACAAAATAAAAAACAATATAACATTCCCAGCACCCATTGCCATTGTACAGGTCTTCTTTTCCAAGGGTTTACTAACCAATATGGACTGGGAAGAAGTATAAATCACATAATGGTTTTTCACAGACTCTAGACTTTGGGGTCGAATGGTTTGACACGTGATTTACCAGAGTGGAGAGGCCATGGTCACAAAGTTGACTTCTCCGAAAACATTAATGAAATACCCTAATACATTTATGGTGAAGCTGCTGCACATCTGAAGATGCTTCACTTAGTTTTGCCTGTTGTCTTCAGCAATGCACTCCATTCAGGGCCAACCCAAACAGCAGATAAAAGGGATAATCCTGGCCTCTGGCATCACTTACACTCACCTCCCAGACTCTGATAGAGCTCCCTGAAGGCTGGGAGGGTTGGTCTCTGCTTGATAACTGGACATACCAGGCACCTCCTGGTCAGCTTCTGTCAGTTGAAATGCCGGCTCCACTCTCTCGCAGGGAGGCACAAATATCAAGCATTTGTACCAAGGCCAAGATGTAAAATACAGGCAGATTAGCTTATTTCACACAGGTCATCCATCCCATGCTGAAAGATTTATTGACTTCACTGGCATTTTCTTCACCTTGTAGACCCAGTCTAAAATGGCCACATGTACAGACATCACATCTGGGCACTTTACTTAAGCCCTCCATCAAAACAACACCATTAACATGTCACTGGCAACCTCAGCAGCCAATGCTTCACCTCAAATAGCCAAACACTGTCACAGTAAAATTAAAAAGTACAGCTACACTAAATAATATTACAGCGAATGTGTCTTTCGGCTAAACCTATATTGCACTGCTAGATAAATCTCTCAAATGGCATTAACTGAGAAAAGCTTAATCTTTTCACAGTGTTACTAGATCATTGTAAATACTGGCTCTGTTCAGGCTTCAAATAACAGAAATAATGGGGTTTATGCCAACATTATGCATTTTTTTAAATTCTGAGCAATGGACCTCTGAGCAGGGACCTCCAAAACACTGAGCTATATTATGGGATGGGAGATGTACAGGAATTTTTAATTTAGCTCAGTTGACTTTTTGAGACTGAATTGTTTTTGTTGTACCCCTAGTACAGTGTTCAAGCACTTTTAGTTTTTTTTTTTACCTGTTATTTGCAGATAAACGTCTTGGTCTGCTATTCTAGGGGGCAGTGGTGGATTAGCGGGTAAGGAAGCAGACCTGTGATTGGAAGGTTGCCGGGTCAAATCCAGAACTCTGATTACTCTGATACTAATGTGAATGTTATCAGGAGTACCTTATAGATCATTCCTGCTATTGTAATAAATAAATCTAAAATTAAGAATCCAATTAAAGGTAGATCAACCATCACTTACTACAACAATGAAAATACTATTTATTTTGTATATAGCCCAAAATCATAGTGTGTATCAGCCATGTCGACCCCCCATAAAAAAAAAAATTTCCAACTCTGTGCCTTACCAAGCATCAGTGCAGTTCTCTGTTAGTGTCTGAAGACATTGGTTGACTTCAAAAGAGTCACGGATTGCAAGGAACAAAACAGAAGATTTCTGAGGATTAACAAAAACCACCTACAAACACATCACAGCCAATCAGTCAGCTGTACAACAGCCAATAGACAGGCGACATATCAGATATGCTGGCAGTAGATTAATGCAGCATTTTGACAATATACAGGCTATTACAACAGGAAGATAAGGTGTGGAGAACACCTCAAGAAGAATAATGTGCTGTTTGAAGAACTGTGATGAATTCAGCGTGACCTTTGCATAAAGCAGAAAGACAGCAAAGCATCTGCTTTCTGCTATCTTACATCTAAAGATAAATGTTCAGACCGTATTGGTCATTACACATGTAATGAGAGGTAAGCGACAAAAAAAAAGACTTTTGAGAGTGTGAGCAATTCTGGGCATTCATTCATCAAGAGATTATACATGATTGAATATACATCGTCAGAAATGCAGCACCTTGAGGGATCACCTTAGAAAAAGAGATATATCCTGAGAGGCGACACCAGTTTTCCAATGTTGCTGAAGGACATGCTCTAATTAGACGCATAGCAGAAACCAAACCAGAAGCTGGTCATTTGGCGCACCATGATTGGTTAAGCTTCAATTATGATGATGTGAAATATTATTGACTGGACTTCTCTAGGCTTTTCTAAATAGAAAGTATTGCAGAAAGAATTGCATTTTGTCAGCCCTGCAGTGGACTCACTTCTCCACCCACTTCAAAACCACCTTTCTCCCCCTCTAGTTCCAGGTCACTTCTTTAACCCTTGGATCTGCACACTTGTAATAGATAGAAGTGACAGCAAAGCTGCATTTGCATTGTCATTATATGACCTTAACAGCGTGATCAATTAGAGAGTCTGGTGTGAGTCTGTGTTTGTATTTGTCACCAAATAATCTTGGCTGAATGAACAAATAAACACAAAGAAATGTGTTATCCTAATTTTCACAAGGAGGAGTGCAAACAGCACAGCAGTCAAGGTTACTGTGGTACCAGAGCAAGGGCATGAGCAGGTGTAGCAATGCCCTGTTAGTCTTGTTAATGAAATAATTAGTGCCAGAGCTTTAGACTGCATGTCTCTGTGGGACCGACTGTAAGACAGGCCCGTCTGTTTTTCATCCTGCTGCACGCTAAATTGCTTTTATTATTCAATTAACCAAACAAACGCTCCCTAACGGTCCACATGAGGACTTTTTGAGTGCTGCAACCTCCATTTTGTGCTAAGTTTCTAAACTAATGATTTTCTGAATTAGTTTAAGACCTACTTTACTGCTCTGTATAGCTTTGTAAATGGCCAAAATGATTCAAATCTCATAGCAAAATATGAATTCACATGAAAGCCACCCAGCGAATGTAAATGTTTTTTTTTACTTTTTACTACTGAAATAACCGCACTGGCATATTGTAAAATGATACATAAACCTTTACTGTTATTGGCCTACTATGACAGTTTTGTGGTTATAACTCATTTCACTGTGACAGAGCTGCATTACTCAGTGGATTGACAGGAATGCTATGTGACGAGGCCAGCAACAGACACAGGCAATTCAGTGGCACCTTGGCAGCTCAGGATTTGAACCTCCAACCTTCTGATTACGGGGCTTCTTTCTATGTGCAGGATTTATAATACCTCAAATATTTATTATATTTGTTTATGTGGGACATTGTTTCTTGTTAGTTTTGTTTTGCTATTTCCTCCTATGTGGTCTGCAATTAAAAATTACTACTTAAAAACTGTGATATGAACTTTCGACTTCATCTTGAAATAAATCATAAAATTACTCCTGCTTCAGTCATAACCTAGCCATGTCATTCTAATTCAAGTAGCAGCAAGGATATGGGTAAAACTCTCAAACTTATCTGACAACCAATGCAGCAGTTATGCTTATTTTTTTTGGCTTGGAAGAGCATCAACCATCAGGATCAGACACAAAAATGTGAGCATTACAGACTGTTATGAGTGCATAAACAATGTCACATTGAACTAAATTATAATATCCCTGAAAACTAGTGCTCTGTCTGCTGTTGTGGACAAAAGGATAAAGCTGATTTAAAAGAGATTTCATAACAGGCCAATATTCGTCCTATACTCTCATCAGGGAGAGTCCCCCCGTTCCTCACGGCTGCTCTCTGAATGTATACAAATGGGCCTAATGACTTAGTTGATTAGAGTTATAAACTGATGGATCCTGGCCAAAAAAGACATTGTGCAGGTATCGCCATATTGCAAACCAGTCGGTCAATTATCTCACAGGAGAGGGAAGAGGAATGTATTTCACTGCCTTGTAAATCTGACAAATTAGAGTTGGATCAAAGACATATATTGGCAATTATCTATGAACTACTTAAAAAAACATTTTATATTACACTTTATGAAAAAGATGGGTTTATAAATAGATTTTAGTGATGCTTGTTTGTACAACATGCTTCCTCTGACAACTGTCTCATGTCAACTTCAGAGCAAAACCATGTGAAGAGAAAACATATGGTATTTGATATATTAAAATCTGTATTAGTAGTCAGCTTAGGAGCATGTGGATCAATTTAATCATCATGTGGGACTTGATAGCTGTCACTAGCTATTGTTCACGCTGAGTCATGTTGTAGTTTTTGCCCATATTTCGCAAACTGTCTTGTCCTCACACCATCAGGACAACAGTAGTAAGAAGTCCTTTCACTGTGTAGTTTTATGGAGAGTTTATTTCTTTTTGTTTAACACATATTTGTGGAACATAATGACATGATGAACCATGATAAATAATGATAAAGATAAAGACGATGATAAATAATGGCATTGATTTTTACTTGGTCTTAGAATTCTCTTTCTGACTACATTCACAACCCCTATATCTATCTATGAAAAACACCATAACAATAGTATCTTTGATATCAGGTTATAACTGTTTTACATTGGCAAAAGGTTGAGCAGAATACTGAACATTTACAATTAAGAAACATACATTTTTATCCATGCACATGATAAACATGAAACTGACGTCATTTTTTGCTTGGCCTGGAGGAAGGTTTTGAAACTCTCTCAGTCAAGCTGCAAGATCAAACCTGCAGCACAGAAGTGCTCAAACCTGTTTTTCCCATGTGTGGCTGGTTATCTCACGTGATTGTTGATTGTTTTGTCACTGATTCATGATAACAGATGACTAAGACACCAAAACCAAAATAATTATTATGCTTCTCAGTAAGCCCACAAACTAGACAGATGTAGAATGATCAAAGCGCCGCCATGACCGCACCCTGTCGTGGACAGGCAGGACATAGTCTTTGAAATGTTTGATGAGAATAAACTCCTTCGACAGAGTTACATGAGTAACTCAGTAACAATAAACAACATGAGACAGATCTCTACTTTGCTCAACAGAAATGAGGCTCATAAGTCATTAATTTTGTAGGATTAATTTAAAGTGCAAAAAAATCCATAAAATTTCTATTGACTATAGGAAGTGCTGGGATGACTAACTAGGACAGAAACCTGCCCCCATGTTTATTGTCTCTCCAGACACCCTGCACCTGTTTTCACTTCCTCCACGTTAAAAAGAAGACCCACAGGAGCAGCAGCCAAGTTGCGGGGGTGCGTCAGCATTCATTGTCTCACAGGCCCAGGTAACATGCCAGGTACACATGGGTCTTCAAACGCAGCCCATAATCTCACACTCATTTCACAGCTAATAATTATCACTAATGGGAAGCATATTGTGCATGAGCTGCTTTAATCAGAGAGTGATTCTTCTCCAGAGTGACACTTGCTGTTATTCTATATGATGTCACAGCACGCAAAATGTTATGGAGACATTTTAACCACTTCCTTTTTACTAGTGCAGAAATCCCAAGGCATGGTGTGTAATAAAGCAATAATAGCATTTATAAAACTGAGTTAATAGTCAGGTAACACACATTTTAATAACAGAGGCCATGCTTGTGCAAAACCTTACCAATACCTGCAACTGTTTGTGATGCGCTTGACATGCAAGAACAAAATTACCGTTAGACCTGAAATTATAAAAATCCAACGGCTGTCAAATTAAGTCAAAAGCTGGGCAAGGCTTCCACATATGGCATACTAAACAATTCTTAATTTCATGAATTCAGCATGGGTATGCTGGGAAACATTCAAAGGTCAAAAGAGGTGAAGCTTGTTTCTGGCAACAGATCAGATGTGGTTCTGGTCTGTCAAGGACATCTTACAGAACAATACATTTCAGCAGAGGAAGGCTTGGCAGTATTGTGCTGGTTCACACATCAAAAGAACTTTGGAAAAATCAGTTAATTTTCAAAAACTTCTAAATTTGTTTTTATACATTCCACAAATAAACCAGTTCACCTTAAATTGTTGTTTATATAATAACAGCAACATTTATTTCCTATATAGCCCAAATTACATACAATATGTCAACATATTGTCTACAGTGGTGGCCTAGCTGTTAAAGAAGCGGCCCCGTAATCAGAAGGTTCGAATCCTGATCCGCCAAGGTGCCACTGAGGTGCCACTGAACAAAGCACCGTCCCCACACACTGCTCACCGGGAGCCTGTCATGGCTGCCCACTGCTTAGTCAGGGTGATGGGTTAAATGCAGAGGACAAATTTCACTGTGTGTGCTGTATGCTGTGCTGCTGTGTATGTGACAATCACTTCACTTCACTTCACTACATGGGCTTTGACAGGCACTGATATTCTTGTCATCTGAGTTGTTCATAAAACTGATTAAAATTATCATGGCTATGATTATAAACTGTGCTGGGTGTAATAAGCACATGCACCGAATCCCTTCACACTCTGCCTCAGTGTCTGATTTACATTTACAGCACTTTTCAGATGCTCTTACCAAATCAACTTACAATCAGTAGTTACAGGGTTTAAGGGTCTTGCTCAGGGACACATTGTTAGGGGTTTAAACTGGGGTTTGAACCTGTGATTTTGTGATCTTCTGTTTCAGAGGCAAGTGTTTTATCCACTAGGCTTCTACCACCCTCACTACCATCCACATTTTTTCCTACCCACATTTTATCTAGCGCTCACTGTCACAGAACATTGCTCACCCTCTCAATCGCCATTTCTAAACTAAATATTTCAGCATTCACAAAAAATTAACACGACAGCACTGAGTTTGTTAAAAAAACTGTCATATGCCGTTCACTCTACCCAATTGTTAATTGCACAAACTCATTAATGGGCCTAATCTATTTACCTGTCTGCATCGTCCTTATAATCCCAGTCAGATATGAAAGCTCCCAGGTTGTGGTGACACTTCCTGTTGGTTAATTAAAAGTAAGCATCTGACGTGGGAACGTGTTTGTGGAACTTCCCGGTGTTAATGAGATTCTCTGTTCTCTGGTCCTTTCAGCCATATTCAGACAACAAAAATGTGAATCTTCTGCATGTGGTGTGCAACCATGAACTCCATCTCTGATAGCCTGCTAAAGCGGTGTCATCCACTCCACACACTCTCCCACAGAACACAACTTCCTCTTCTCACCCATACCACAGTTAGGTAAATACAACTGAAAAGCCTCAAAAATGTCTGCTGTGAACGCAGAGAGTCATGTCAACCTGTTTTACCGCTTTTTTCCCCCTTTTCCTGAAAATTGTTCTCATATCCATTTTCACTTTATTTACCCTTCCGACCACATGTCACTGGGTGATTTGTGGTGTCGTGGCCACTGAATCCACAAACCATATCAGATGTCTTTAATAAAATACTGAATAATGGTGCATACAAAAAAAAAAAGAATTATATTGATTTGCATATAATCTCTGTGTCTATAATGTGGAGCTGATAGATTCACCAGACCAGGCTTATACAAGCATACTCAGATCACTCAGTTCATTTGATTTCCCACTGTTGGACTTCCCTCTGTGTCCACAAGCCCAGATATAAAGTCTCTTCAGAGGATTTCTTTATCAGGTAAATCACAACAGGAGCAGATATGTAAGAGTTGCCGTGATCTTTTGCAGGGCCAATAAAAAAAATATATATATATTTCTGTTGTGAAATATGGATGAAAGACACAAATCTGACTGAAGCAGCCCCTTTAAAACCCACACTCAGTACATAAAATGTAAATACATGCCTGATCTGCTATGTCTAAGTTCTTCTGTGCATTGATGTTTGCCCATAAGACTTTTTTTTCTCCATAAATGGGCTGAGATGCTGGCAGGCGACTGTGATCCTGTGAAGCAGCATAACCTTGACTACTGAAGAGAAGTTAGTCTCATTCAGAGACGACGAACAGCTAACCAACTCTCAAAGCACTTAAACACAGATCAGAAAAATTTTTTTCAATGCTTCTGAAAAAATTTCAATGTGCGTGCATTACCACCTTTAGTGCATCAATGTTACCTTTTCCTGATTGTTCATTCCGTTATTAATAAAAAAGTAAAATCCACTTTTTTTATAAATATATACCTCATAAGTATAAGATATTTTATTGTATAACAAGCGCCAGCGTCCTCCTCTGTCCTCTTGGCTGTCCCCCATACTGTGATAATGGCCCACACAGTAAACCGTCATGCCCATACCATCATAGGTATGGGCATGTTCTTCAGGTAAATAAAATAATGTCAGAATGTGTGTAAAACATTTCATAATAATGTCATGCTTTGTGTTCACAAATAAGTCTCTCAGATGCACAGAATTGCATTTTTGCACTTTGCAAAGTGCAATCTGTTTATGCAGAAACAGATACAAAAGTTATGATGAATATGTAATAGCAAAAAAAAAAGGTGAGGCACAAACATAACATCACATAAAATAAGGGCAATGCAGAATGGGGGAGCGAGGCATGATTAGTGGTCCTTATCAAACAAGACAACAATCAGTACAATTGGTGCCACCATGTGTACCAGGGGCAGCATGGAATCACGATCCTCTAGCAGCAGTCAGTCTGTGCTTCTATGGAGGTAGAGAGAGTCACACAGTGAGAGGCAGTTTTACAGTGCGTAAAAAGCAGAGAAAAAATGCAGCAGAGACAAAGCCACACGAAACCCACACCCAAGTACAGCAGTAGCAGTGCTCGCAGCACACCAACACAGTAGACTAAAGTCTGTGAGCATCGTGCTGTGCAAATGGCAGGGAAAGGGAGACACCCTGGAGCTGTCTGTCCATTGTTGCCTCTCTCAGTTAATGGTTGGGCATTGAACCAGAGGGGCTCAGTATCTCATGTGGCTGTAAATTATGCCTGATTCAACATATGGTTAAGAACAACCTCAGAATATAGACACCTTTCAGGTGTACTTCCTGTGAAATTTTTTGGGTCATCCTGGCTCTTTTGAGTCGAGCCGTCAGTGATGTGCGCGATCATTTGCTCTGACCCATCAACATGGCTGGTTATTTAAGCAGGAAAACACTTTACTCATTGTCTGCACGCTCACTCACTCAGCACCACAAAACAAAGTCATCATTCCATCTTTCATCCCGCTGTGTTTACATCAAACACAGTTTTTGCACCTTTAAAGCATTCAGTGTTCAGGACGCTTTTCCATTCTGCCTGCGTCTGCTTTCCTAGAAAGAACACACCCTGTTCTGCTATGGCTGGTATCTACTGAAAAAAACAGAGCTTCATACTTCATAGTTGCAGAACAAACAGGCATGAGTAGGCCGGAAGAGAAAATCAGGAGCATTCTGGCTTGTGGTGAGATTGTTGAGCAGATGAAACGTCACTGAGAACATCTGCCGGTGTCCTCTCTTTGTCTGCTTTCTCTGTGCTGCGGGGCATGGTGTGGGTTGGCCCACAAATGGATGACGCATCACATTCCAGTTTACTGTGATCAGATCTCACCTGCTGTATTGGTCACATCTTTTTGGTGCCTTGCTTGTCCTTCAGCAAGTGTATGTCATCAGATTGCGAGATCATGTCTGTGCTCTATATGAAAGTATGAGCAGTGTGTGACTTGCACCTGGGCTTTTTACAGTGAGTTTATATGATCATATGATACATACAAATGCGTGAGCTGGCAGGTGACTAAAACTGTATGAATGAATGACAATCATCAATAAAATTTGTGACTGTGTATGTGTGTGTGTGTGTCTTCAAATTACATCTGAGTTTTAAATGTACTATAAGGTTTTAGTACAAGGGTGGGTTTAGGTTTTGGATTACAGCTAATTACACATGTAAAATTTCCATATTACATATTACCTTGGGCCCTTACAAAGACAAACAAAACAAATAATTAAAAAATTTCTTGTTTTTACAGTTGTATTGTAAAATTATAAATTGTATTTTTATAATAATAAATCTATTTAATGCTTCAAATATTGATTTAGTAGCACTTACATATTCAAAAATCTTTTAAGCCAATTCAGTCTGAATTAAGTTATTTTGCTCAGTGATATAAAGGAGTAAACACTAAAACACCTGAATGATTGCATGATGCACTTCTGTGTTAACCTGAAGCCGCATCAGCTAAATGCAACAAGGAAATTTATGGTTGTTTGCGATTTTTCACAAACGCAAACAGTGTGACTCTGTGTGTGTTATCAGGGTTAATCGCCCATCTCGTCCATCTCTGTGCTGCTGGACTGTGTGAAGAGATCATTTCCTGCTCTGGGTGTCTGTCAGCGAACTTCCGTCCGTCACCCTTCCCACATGCCTTGGCAGGACATCACCCAGGGCCATACTGGCCCAGAGGAGCAGAGTAAACACCGACAAACAATCATTCTCCCCCACTCTTATCTCCCTGTCCACGCCCCGGGGACAGGCCCCGGTCAGCTCCAGCTACCAGCCGTGACACCCAGACCACATCCATCTCCTCCCTGGACACCTCTCCAGGCATCTGCCGCCCTCTCACTGCAGGGCTGACTGCTAACAAATGCTGCCCACCTTTCCCCACACAGCACAGGGGTTAATGGCCCCTCATTTTTCACTCTTACGCACATTTGCTTGTTTGTGTTATTAATGAGCTGTGGCAAAATGGCACTGGTGGAAAATTCGGCATTAAATCATGAATCACAGACATTCTTTAAACCATTTTAATGGCACTCGCATTGTTCATAGGTATGCATGTGGCCCGAAGGACAAAAGACAATACATAATTATTTTCCTGAGCAGATTGGTGCAGGTTTATTTTCTAAACCTAACTTAGTAATGGCAAAGATTTTGTATGAAAAAAATACAGGTTATAATATATAAAAATATATAAGTATAAAAAGTTAGGATGCATGTGGGCAAATGCATGTTGGCCTGTTGTAAATATGGTTTATCAGCTGAGTTGAGGATTGTGCTTCCTGGAAACTTATGACAAACAGAAGAAAGCACGCTATCATGGATCACATGCCTCCAGGTTACCAGAGTGCCAGAACAAATGCTAGACTGCAGCCCACATTTGATTCTGTTTCCAAGTTGGGCTCATCCTTCAGCTCTTTACAGCAGGCATCTGTAATTTCCCAGTTGCTCCTGTACATGTTATATGTTTTAGTACCTTCCACCTTTAGTACCTTCCACCTTTTTCTTTCTTTCCTTTTTTTTTTTTGGAAAGATCCTTTTCTAATAGATCTCTTCCAATTGTCGCCACTAAATGGACTGGAAATGGACTGCTACTTGCAGGAGCATAACAATTTCCACACTCTGGAAGAACAAAGAATATTACCCTATCATGTCTTCTGTCACTTCCTTTCCTCCGGCAAGCAGGAGACAAGGAGACTCCATAAATCATGAGCGTGTCTCCTCGTCCATCACCCGCAGAAGGCTGCTTGTGAGCGGGTGTGTGTTTGCTTAGGCTTCACTCTAGACTCTCTTTAATTGGAGGCTGTTAAGATCCATTTTGTAATGTGGGAGCAACAGGGCACAGCTGAGCTGATGAGATGGGATGAGTCGGTGACTCGTTCAGATAATGACTCCTCTGTGTCGATGTACATTCTTTAATTACAGCCCAGAACATAGAAGAGAACAGAGCAAGTGCCACAATTTCATTCTTTTGAGAGCACATAAACAGGTCCCTCGGGTTTTCTTTAACCCTCTTTCATTGCCTTCATGTGGCCGGTTGCATGATGGAATCCTTGCTGCAGCGTAATGCCATCCTGCTGTTCCATGTTAATTAACTGTCCTTTTACTGAATTTATAGCTACAGAGACAAAGTAGCTGCTGCTAACAGAAGTCATTAACTGACTCAACCCCTTTCACGTCACCACAGGTCAGGTCAACATATTATGACGAAGTCATTAATTTCAACAAGAAAGTATGTCCTAGTTCTAAATAAAAAAAATACAATGAAAAATTATTATGTATTATTTGGATTTTTACCAATGCTGAACATGATTTCAGTTTACTATAAATTGTGTGCTTGCTCTATAAATATGCTCCCCATCCGGGGCACTGATGTCATATAACATAAAAAACTTTATAAATTGGATAAATGCTGTGAATTACACATAGGCATGCTGGTATTAAATTAAGGTGAAGTTATGTTAGCCCTTCTTCATTAGAATGAGCTAGCATAGTATATATGCATGTTAGCCAGCATGTGTTGAATTAACTCCAGTCTCTCAAGATCTTCCCATTCTTTGGTGGCTTTGAATTTCTAGACTTTAAATGTTGTTTCCTTCCTTTTCCCAGACATCCTAAATACCAAAAATATAGATCAGATATGTGATATATAATGGAGATTCATTTACTGTGTGTTTAGTATTGGTATATGCTTTTACAGTACAGGCCAAAGGTTTGGACACACCTTCTCATTTAATGTGTTTTCTTTATTTTCATGATCATTGGTAGATCCTCACTGAAGGCATCAAAACTATGAATGTACATATTTGGAGTTATGTACTTAAGGTGAAATAACTGAAAACATGTTTTATACTGTAGTTTCTAGTCTAGTTTCTACAAAATAGCCACTCTTTGCTCTGATTACTCTTTTGCATACTCTTGGCATTCTCTCGATGAGCTTCAAGAGGTCGTCACCTGAAATAGTTTTCCAACAGTCTTGAAGGAGTTCCCAGAGTTGTTTAGCACTTGTTGGCCCCTTTGCCTTCACTCTCCAGTCCAGCTCATCCCAAACCATCTCGATTGGGTTCAGGTCCGGTGACAGTGGAGGCCAGGTCTCCACTTTTTTTAAGTACATAACTCCACATGTGTTCATTCATACAGGGAGTGCAGAATTATTAGGCAAGTTGTATTTTTGAGGAATAATTTTATTATTGAACAACAACCATGTTCTCAATGAACTCATTAGTAAACTCATTAATATCAAAGTTGAATGTTTTTGGAAGTAGTTTTTAGTTTGTTTTTATTTTTAGCTATTTTAGGGGGATATCTGTGTGTGCAGGTGACTATTACTGTGCATAATTATTAGGCCACTTAACAAAAAACATGTATACCCATTTCAATTATTTTTTTTACCAGTGAAACCAATATAATATTTCCACATTCACAAATATACATTTCTGACATTCAAAAACAAAACAAAAACAAATCAGCGACCAATATAACCACTTTTCTTTGCAAGGACCTGTTTGGC
The DNA here is from genome assembly GCF_900700375.1 of Denticeps clupeoides. Taxonomy (NCBI): domain Eukaryota; kingdom Metazoa; phylum Chordata; class Actinopteri; order Clupeiformes; family Denticipitidae; genus Denticeps; species Denticeps clupeoides. The sequence continues at coordinate 19,915,546 of NC_041719.1, read as the reverse complement.
CTGTACTGTATATACTTACTTCATGGTGTTATATTTTCCCCTCAATGTGTGTCATATCCATGTTTTAGCAATAACTACCAAGTAAAATAAAGCTACAGCTGAAAACTCATTCAGCCCGACCCTCTGTGCACATTTTATTTATTAAAATGTTGAAATCCCCTCTGATTAATTCCTCAAACCATCAAACTTCCCAAAGCATGGAACAATTGAAGAGGTTTCATGCTAACGCAGGCTACCAGTCAGCCCTGGAGGAGTCAGCCAGAAGTTGCTGTTGGGACAATCCAACACATCCGCTGCCCCTCCCTTTCCCCTTTGAATTTCCGAGCACAGATATGAAATTTCAAAGGTTGTTTTTGTTTGAGACCCTCTCCTGTACATGTGGCTAAACTCAAATGGGAGAATACAAGTCATGAGGGAGTCTTGGTGTATTGGATTACAGTCTGACCTCGCAGGTCTTTCTCCCTCTCCAGTTGCATTTGTTTACAACTCTGACTTTATCTCTGCCTGTGCTCTCCATCGTCCTCTCTGGGTTTACAGTATCAATCTGCAGATAAGACTTTTATTAGAATTCACAATGCTCCAACAGCACCAGGGAGAAAAGAGTACTCGTGTGATGACAGAGAGATAGGGGAGGTAGACATGTGAGGGTTCAATCCGAGGTTTACTGCTTTTCTATAAAGACATAAATTGCAGCAGATCATGAATTGAAGGAAAAGCTCATGTTGAAGGTTGGTGAATGTCAGCGGTACAAAAACACAGAGTATATCAATCTGTCTAGGGCCCTAGAACATCCCCCCCGGCAGCATGTGATGCAACAATGCCTCGTTTTTGCTCAGTTAGAACATTCTGTTGTTCAAGATACTTCTCTCAAACTGAAATAATAATACAGGCTTATAGATAGCAGACTTCTTTTTTTTTTTTTACAAAATTGATAAGATGCACATGCCAACATGATCCAATTATGAGGACAGTTGCCTGGCTAGGGAGAGTGTGCCTGATGTACGACAAACATTCAAACATACAGTAACTCAATTTGCAGGAAAAATTCTTCAGAATGGATGGTCACATTTTCATGCAGTAGAAAACAACTGATGTTTCCTTCCATCTGCTCAATTTTTTTGTATCCAATAAGAGAATGTGTTTCTTTCATTCGGCAGCGCACAACCTGTAATAAATGTACATATCTGTCATGCAATGAACCCCTCAACACTATAGGATTACTGCTACTGTAAATAATCCATGTTCTCAGGATCACAGCTTCTCTGCTTGGATAAGAAGAGCTGTTGGCCTGGTGAAACAAAAGCCTTGAAGCAGGCATCTGGTAACCTGGAGAGGCGGGCCTCACTGTTCTGTGCTGTTTTTTTATTTCTGTGATCTTGGATGAAAAAATGACAATAACGTGACCTCTTTTTAAGCTTTTGGCAGGTGGATATGTATATGTGTGTGTGTGTGTGTGTGTGTGTGTGAAACAATGACAATAACGTGACCTCTCTTTGTTTCATATATATATATATGACTACCCTACTCAGACCAATATGTGATATCTTCATTGAAAAGTATCTGACAGCAAACATGTCTGGTGGGGTTGCTTTACTGTCAAGGTGTCAAACAAAGTTTTTTTTGTACAGGAACTACAGGAACAAATTGTAACTCTTATTCCCCTTTCTCCTCATTGGCAGCGATTCCGTCAAGCAATACTTTGACTCAATCAGATATAACAAATTGATTCCTAGTGTTCTCTCCAGCCCTCTGCAGTCCACCATCTCCCCTTTCTCATGTCCTCAAGCCTCAAGGGATGTAATGAAAAAACTGCAAATCTGCTCATGTATAGCTATTTTTCATATTTTGACTGCATATCTGAGAGGACCTTGCACCTTCTGGGAAAAAGTGTCTCAGATCGTTTTCATCAGGGATATTATCTTCTTGTTACAACAAAAGAGGTGTCAGTACTAGTAGAAGAAAGGAATGCGTAACCTTACAGTACACCCTACAGAAACTGTTTCAGACACACAGGCAAGTCATCTGTCCCCACCATGTTACTCATCGCCTGCGCTTGGGGCTGACGAGTCTGAGTTAATAAAGCTTCTACACCTGCACAGGTTCACCAGGGTGACCAGCAGCCATGTGTGACTGCCAGCACCTGTGGGATGGGACCGGGCCTTTTTTCCTTCTATTGCCCAGAATGGCTCTAACATCATCTACACAAGACTTCCTGTTTTTAAACTGTTTAAACAGACACTAAATTTTACATTTATTTCATTTTAATTTGGGCTGTGTAATTAAAGACAATAAAGACCTATGACACCAATGCAAACTTTTTCCTGGTCAGAGATAATCCCTACATAAAGACAGACATTGTAAAACTGGTGAATATGTAATAGGTTTAAATGGACCCACAATTTTATATTTACTTCATTAAAAGACCAGATCATCTCACCTTCACTCAATGTCCAATCCACTTTCCCACACTTCTGCCTGTCACAGATTTTCAGCATTTGTTATAGCTTTACTTTTATGAATTAATTATATTTAAGTGAAGTGATTGTCTTTGTGATACACTGAAGCACAGATCACAACAGCAACAACAACATTTATTTCTTATATAGCCCAAAATCACATACAGTATGTCTCAATGGGCTTTACATGGTGCACACAACAAAATGTGTCCTCTGCTTTTAACCCATCACCCTTAGTGAGCAGTGGGCAGCTATGACAGGTGCCCAGGGATGATGCTTTGCTTAGTGGCACCTCAGTGGCACCTTGGCGGACTGGAGTTTGAACTGGCAACCTTCTGATTATGGGGCCGCCTCCTTAACCACTAGGCCACCACTGCCCCAAACCCCACTGCCCCCTGCCCATAATCATATTTAGTCATATTTAATTGAATATGGAAGTAAATATAAAATATAACTAAAAGAAGCTAAATATTAAATATGTAGTGTAGGTATGGCCTACCTGTGAAAACATGGGCATTTCCAAAAATGAAACAATGCATACATTATATTATAAATGCATTAAAATATCAGTGATTGATCTAATGAAACAGTTTTATTTCAAAATCTGTTGCATGCAGAAACTATATAACAACATTAAAAGAACACAACAGAGAGTACATCATTTACTTCTAGGGTTTACACCTGCCGAGCCTCCTCTAAAATGAAATTCCTTCTGTATCTAAACCTATCACCCCCACCCTCTACTGTCACTCAGACTAAGTGGGGTGTGCTGGTCGAGGCCTTCATTGATGACTTCACCATTTTGTGAAGAAGACAGACAGCCCTGACACAAAGCTCATTTCCTTTCGCAAGCTGAGGCCCACAATCCCTGATCATCTGACGGGGGTGGACCGCTCAGTGGTGGGTTAATGTGGCATGTCTTCACCATGGCTGCTGACCCAACAACAAAAACGCAATTCACCCAATCTAAACCTTTTGACACCAAGCCAAAAACATACATGCAGAGAGGTTGCTAAGAAGGATGTCACAGATGCCATCTTGTGCATTTAGCATTTACTCTCATTAAATTTTTAGCTTAAATTATTCAACACAGCAAAAAAAAATGACAAGAGGAAAGACAGGGCTTACAAAAGCCATTGCTTCCAGGGAGACTGCTGATGGCTGCCACTGAGGCCAAGCTATTCCTAAACAACAGATGGGATGCTGTGAATAAATAAAGCATGTTTGAGGGGTGCAGCCATCCCAGCCATCTTGAATCATCCAGTCTCCCTGCAATTACTGCACAATAGCAAGCCTTTCATCAGGGTGGTTTTACCTTTAAGCCATTCTTCTGTATGGATGTAGGACAGTTTCAATCATTGCTGAAGGTCAAGAAGATAAGATGTTGAAATGGGAAAGGATGTCTCTATATGTACATCATGGAATTCAGAAAACAGGTTGTGTACTGTCTAATTTACGTGGATTCGTAAATAAACAAATAAATAAATAAATATGCTAAACATTATATTCCCAGGCCAAGGAATGGCAATAAGGTCTTTAGGAAATAGGTGGATTATGGAAGTGTGTGCAGTAGAGGGTAAGGGAGAGTCAGAGATTAACATTCCTCAGGGATTTTTAACACTCTGGGTGACAAATTTGCAACACTGGTTCTCTGTGTTTCACTGAGGTTGTGCAGTGCTAATCTGGCCTGAGGTTTGAGAGAGGTCAGGCGGAAAGTGTGGGGGGTTGGTGCTCCTTCTTTCCAAAAGAAGACAGGGGATCAGCTCACAGGCTCTGCTAGATGGGTTCTAGAGTAGACTAACAAAACTGCACCAAGGGTTTTGTTGCAATGGTGCTCTTTGTTTGTGGTGCTTTGATGTGTAAATGATCACAAATTTCGTTGGACTATATCAGATTATGACACAGTAAGGGTTTTACTGTGAGCTTGTTATTAAGCTCCATAACACTTAGAATACAAATGTTCTGGTTAGTTACAGTGATTTGGAAACTCTGTGGCCAAAGGCATCATTTCAGTTTCCCTCGTTATTTCATGGCACCCTGCTGTGAGGACACTTGGGCTGTCTCTCTGTCACTGTTTTGCCAGTGTACAAGCAATTAAAAACTATTCATTGATGTTTAATACACATTTCCAAACCATTCATCATGGCGCTGCTTGTGACAAATGCAGGTAGCTCAGTTGTAATGACCAGTCATGTTTCAAAGAGTTTCATGGGTTGTCTAGGGATTTGCAAGCTAACTAACAATTTATAACAGCTGGGGATGTAGCTCAGTGGTAGAATGCATGCTTCACTTTTATGAGGTCCCAGGTTCAATTCCCAGCATCTCCACAGTCACTAGTGCTTAGTAAAAAAAATCTTAATATCTTGGTTTGGATTCTTAATATCATGGTTTTAGATTCAGAATAAGTTACAGAGGGAAAAAGTGTGGCATGGCTTAGCGGGACAGACACTCCCCTATGAACCAAAAAAGCACAAAGTCACAGATTCAAAACCCATTTATTACCATCGTGTCCCTGAGCAAGACATTTAAGCCTGAGTGTCTCCAGGTGGACTGTCCAGTAATTACTGATTGTAGATTGCTCTATATAAGGGTTTCTGATAAATGCCATAAATGTACATCTTATATTCAGATTTAAATTCAGATTTTATTTGTCACATGCACCATGATATGTGGTCCAAAATGCTGGGAAAAGCTTATTGCATTTCGCTCGGCACTGCTTGATGTACGTGGACTGTAGGTAGGGAGATCAGAGCGAACGAGTCATTCGGCCATGCGCACCACTCTTTGAAGTGCTAGTTTGACCTGCTTGGTGCTGTTTCCTGTCAGGATGCTCTCGATGGTGCAGGTATAAAAGTTCTTGAGCACCCTCTGCAGCAGATAGAAGTCACTGAGGGCGTCTCAGAAAAGATGCTGGCGGGGCTTCACCAGAGTTTCAATATGGCAGCTCCATGACAGGTTCTGAGTGATGTTAATTATGAGTCACACACAAATGGAATTCAATAATTTGATTTGTGTGATTTCCATTTCCATTTCCAGGGTGGTAGTCGCCTAGTGGGTAACACACTCGCCTATGATCCAGAAGACCCAGGTTCAAATCCCATTGTGTCCCTGAGCAAGACACTTAACCCTAAGTTGCTCCAGGGGGGGACTGTTCCTGAAACTACTGATTGTAAGTCACTCTGGATAAGGGCGTCTGCTAAATGCTGTAAATGTAAAATGTAAATGTAATAATAACACACTGACAAAAGATGTGAGCAAAGATAAAAGACAAATGAGGACAGGACATATAGCATGGACATATAAGACATATATTGACATATAAACCCTCACCATAATGTGAACACACACACACACACAGACACATATTTCCCCTCACATTAATTGAAATATAATGTGCTTCGACCCTGCTCCCCACTTGCACACCGTGAAGATTATATTTCATAGTTTGGAGACAGTGCAACTTAAGTTGAAATGACGGTGTTTATTTTTCTTCATTTCATCACCTGAGATGAGTTCAGGCTGGCAAATATTTTGTGATTTGATCCTTGAGGAAACTGTTTGCATGCCAAATCCAAATCAATAGCGTGACTCGGCAAGTATTTGTGGATATTTCCTTCTGGGTTGGGGTGGACAACGTGGAGCCGCTCACTTGTGTGTGAGTCAGTGATAACGTCACTGGGGAACACAGAAGTGATGAACTGTATTGAACTAGAGATTCAGTATCAAACTCATCCCACTTTATCACTATATATCCCCAAATCCCCAAAAGTGTAAGATATGTTATGGGTGTGAACAGTTGGTCTTCTTGCACCACTTTCTTGCATAACAGTGGGGTGAGCCTTCTGTCAGCAGTTGTATGTTCAAATGCTTTGCGGGTCACATGACACACTGGCACAGTCACACAAAGGATCCAACACAGTGGAGTCAAACTTATCACTGCACCACTTCACTGAGATCCACAAAAAAAAGATTTCACTCAAATGTGTTCTGTTAAGTGCATTTTAACCGGAAAGATTGGCAAACATTGACATTGACAACAAACTGAAGAGAAATCACAAAAGAGGTCCTTTGAATGTATGATGAAAGAGTCTGGCCATACAAATCCATGCAACAATCCCCATCTGAGGCATTTTCAAGGCCTGAGAGGAGCCGACGCTCACAAACACACCTGTTCAAACATAGAGTGTCGCCACAGAGAGGCAGGCAAGGGACGCAGGCCAGTGAAGGGTGGGCAATTCATTCAGTACCAAGTCAAGTCTGGTGAGGATTTATCAGCGCTGCAATCACAGCTCTGCAGGAAAAAAGTTGGGGTCAGGCTACAAGGAAAATTTACTTTAATTTTGTATCTGTGATCTGCTAGCTGAGAGATAAGATAAGATAAGAAGATGTAAATAATGTAACACATTTTTTTAAAACCACTGCGAGTCCTTCTCACATCTCTCAAGTTTCTGTATACAAAAGGTAATGAAAAAACTATGAGAATGAGTGATGAAAGAAGAAGAAAAAAAATAAACACAAATCAAATCTTTTATGCGGCAATATCCTGTTGGAAAGGACTGCTGTGGAACATAAGTAATCAGGATGCTTTACACATCAGCAAAAACAAAGTGACCTCAGCATGCATAAATAACCCGCATCTTTAAATATTACCCGCCAATCCTGCCAGACTTGGCAGAAAATGGAATACTACAAACCCAAGAACTAATTACCCAACACGGTGTGGGTCAAAAATGGGGAGCTCCTTGATTGAGTCATCAATAATGATTTTAGTGTGTCGCTATTATCTGTGCACCAGAAGCATTATTAATTAATCCTCTGGCTTCTCCACCATTCATCACTTTGGGGTAGGGGCAATAAATACAAAACCTGCAGCGTTCAGGATCTTACACCATTTCTGAAGGCTGGCAAGCGGTGGTGCCTCGGGCGATCAGATAGTTCTGTGAATAAAGTGGAGAACAACATTTACTTACCACAGGCCAGGAATGTCAGCTATGTCAACATCAATCTCCTGTTCACTCCTCTTTTTTACTATTTCTGAAAACACCGATATTGCAGAACTACAGAAATACTTTGTGAGCAGTAATACCCCGGTGCCATCATTTTTTCACTCATAGACCATCAATAAAAAACAAAACAACTGAAATAGCAACAAACACAGAATTCAATTCAAATGTTTCCAAAATGTAACATTTAAAAAGTAAAATACCTTGAAAATATCACACAGACTGCCTTAGGGGTAAGTGACTTTCCAAAAAGTCCTTCAGTCCAAATTTAATGCAACAAAGGGAAACTAACTAAGGAGATGAACTAACCCAGCCTATTAAAATTGACCTAGGCCAGACCTCCCATTTCACAAAGATATGATCATGTGACTGGTTCGGCATTCCATCATTTAAAAATCAGGATAAAAAGTATTTCTATAATTTCTAATAATTTTCATGTGGCCGATAAACATACTATACTTGAGGGTTTTTTCCATCTGGTGGGTGATCCCACTTCACACAATCGCTTGTCAAGTTATAGTAAAAGCACCGGCTATGTAAACACTGTCAATATAATCATGGTTTTTTGATGATGTGATTGAGGGGGTGCTGGGGAGTGTAGCCACAACTTCTCCAACCCTTTGTGAAATCGTGCAACCCAAAAATGTGAGCTGTTTTTGACACCAAGTGGTAAAAGAGCAGTGAGACTAGAAGTTGAAAGGAAGCACTGGTTACATTGAAAGTCTCTGACAATCCTTCTCCTGAAGGTAATTCCACTGCATCACGCATGGCAAAAGAAAAAGAAAAGCAAAAGAAAAGAATTAAAACATTAAATGTCCCCTATTATGAAATTTGTCTTATTGGTCCCTCAAAACTGTACCTGAAGTCTCTTTCCAAAATTCAGTTGTGGTGCAGAATGACAGCGACTTTTAGCCAATCACACAATGGGATTTTTCCATGATGCGCCGTTCCGGTGGGTGTAACTTTAAATGCAAATAAGGTGGAGAGAGGTGGGAGGAAATGACTTCATCAACACCATTCACCAACCACAACATTTGCCACAAACAGGCAGTCATGTCGATTTTTTTCCAAAAATTTTTTTTTATCAATTTAATATCTGGTTCTTTAGAGTATTGGGTGATTGAACTAAATAAACACATTTGTGCTCATTTTTACATCCAATCACTAAGCAACTGCAATAATTCACTCGTTTACAAGCCGTGAAGTTACTTTTTTTGGGGAGGAGTGGGAAATTCTCTGACAAAGCATGAGAAACGGCAGGTATGTCGCCTTATGACAATATAAGGGGTCATCAACCATCTGAGCTTCTGCTGTCTGAATGGCAGAGCAGAATGGTCAAAGACATTAAATAATCTCACAAAGTGACATTTTCATTGACACATCTAGGCTTTGACTCCTCAAAACCTTTGGACATATAAGGAGAACCCTCCATAATTTTCCAAAATCCAACAGATGTTAAGTCCATTTGAGATTGAGATGTTCAGTCCATTTGAGTTCAACACCTTGAACTTTTTGGCATGCTTGTCAGACCATTCCTGCCATTAGGGAATATTGTTCCCATGAAGGGGTGTATGCAGTCTGCAACATTGTTTATGTAGCTGGTACATGTCAACCAAATATCCACATGAATTCAGGAGCCACATCTTTGAAACAGGACATTGCCCAGATCTCTTCATACTCTTCATTGAGCCTTAGGCATCCATGACTCTAGAGCTGCTTCAGTAGTTCACCTTTCTTTTGAGCATTTTTTTCTTAGGTACTGACCCATAATACTGACCATTTTGGAGATGCTCTTTCCCAGAAGTATGCCATCAAAGTTTAAAGCTTCCTGTTTCCATCGAGTGTCTTTCTAATGGTATAATCAATGGACTTACCATGCAGTGTCTGCTAGCATGATAGTAGTATTAATAGAGTAAATTAAAAATACATATACCACTAGACTTTGACTCATAGAATGCTGTAGCTCTAACAGAGTCAGCATTAGTCTTTTGTAACTACTGGACTATCATAAATTTGTTTCAAATTAGGTGGCAGATATTTTAAGAAATACTGTTAGATTTACTAAAATACAATGTTTCCAATGTTAATACAGCAGATTTTAGCAGAAATAGGCTTTGTAAATGGCTTGCTGGTGCCGATGTCACAGATTACTGCTGACCTGATATCACTGTGAGCAAACTACCCTCAAGCCACAGTGTTTACAGCAGGACTCAGTATTTCATGGGAGAGCCCAATGTTTCTCTCTCCACCATAAAAAAAAAAAAAACACCTGAAGCCGCCTAAAATTTTACACAGCCTTAAAACTGGAGCTCAGGGCAGGAAGGGCAAAGGTTATCACCACTCATCCATCGAAGTGGCTTTCAAAGTGTCCTCTCACTTCAGTCTCAGCTTGATGAAAGAATCTTTTTTTATGGGAAAAGTGTACTCTTCTGAGCACAGGTCTGCAGATTAATCCACTCCAAAAAACCTGTGAAGAATAATAAAAAAAAAGAAATGTGAGTATTGCGTTTTTACATTCATATCTTAGAATGTATAAATGGTTTATTGAAGTTGCTTTGCACTGTCATTTCTAACACATAAACCCCAAAATATAAAAAAAATTGTTCCAAAAACTAAGCAAATAAAAAATTAGATCCTTCACTTGTAGCATTGTTTTAATACCACCACTCCTGAATACCATTTTCCTTACCCACTATTCTCTCTGTGCCCACTTCCCCCTCTCTCAGCCTGTCTCTGGTGGGTCTCTTTAACAGGTTGCTGCTGTCAGAGTGCAGCTGAGTTCAGTGTAAAGGGTTTTCTGCTGGGACCACTGGGGTCCCCATGCAAGGCTGGCCCATCTGTGGTGAGCCATAATGATTCCTTCACGCTGCATTAGTTTATGAGTGCCCTGCCATGGTGGTAGGCCGGGATCTGGCCTCTAACTGAGGAGAATAGAAAGCTCTATTAAATAACAACCACACAACAAAAACAACCAACACAGGTTCATTCCTCTTGCATAGCCTTCAAAATGGTCCGTATGAACACACACACACACACACACACACACACACACTCCTGGAATTCCATTTGGACAGCCTTCTTTAACCTCTCTTCTGATATGTGTTTTTGCTATCAATCCCTGTCTCTCTGTGCCTGCTGGGGTCATTTGCTTATTGTTTTGTTAAAATTCCCGCACAAACCATAATAGGTCAGTTCTCATGAGGTCACCATGTTGGTTCCCAGGGTGTGCCTTAAGGTATCGATCGGTGTTACCATGCAACTGTGCAAGTTGTCACCAACCTGATGTTTCAGGGAGGAAGCAAAAAAAAAAAGAAATATTGTGGTTTTCATCTATGCAAATGAAAAACTTCATTAGTTTATTTATTTGCTGACATTCTCCTGGGTTAGCAGTGGGTCAAGATGAAACAGATTAGGGATAGCATTTAGCATCATGGCTAAATCAAGAGAATTGTGGTGGTTTGGCATGTAGGAATCAGCGCTGCTGCTGTGGATGCTGCCTCACATTGTTTCTGCCTCGCTTCTCCCTGTCAACTCTGGTGCAATGACACCAATTTGTATCTTGATTGGCTGGTGTGGGAGGCATTGGTGCAGACCTCTTTGCCCCATGCACTGAGCCTCTAATTCCCAGAGTGCACCTGTCAAGCTGATTACAGGCAGGCGCAGAGAAGGAAGCTGTGCCAAATCGCGGCTCTGTAATTGAGCACAACGGCATCCTGACACCTCTCCACTGCTCTGAATATGTGTGGAAATGTACAGATCAGTCAGATATGATCAGTTGTTGACTTTCTGGCCAGACACCCCACATTAGCACATCTCCAGAGGCCATGGAGGTTTACTTATTAATCTGCCTCATCTGAAAAAGTGAAAGTGAAGTGATTGTCACAGTGCACACAACAAAATGTGTCCTCTGCTTTTGACCCATCACCCTTGGGAGCAGTGTGTGGGGATGGTGCCTTGTTCAGTGGCACCTTGGTGGTTTGGAGATGCTGGGTATGTTATGTCCATTTGCCTTATTTATTAGAAGGCTGTGAATGAAACTATTCAAGTAATTACACTGAAAGATGTGCAGGGGTCAATATTAATTGGCCAAAATCAGTTCTGACCGGCTGATCTGCAGTGGCAACCCCTAACTGAAGCATCTGAAATAAGAAGAAAATGTGTAGCTTGCACTCATTGCAACCACTGCTCAATAGGATTTCTGCTTGGTTTGAGTAAATTCTTCTTTGAGACTTGGGTCATCTTTGACATCCTACAAATCCCTATGCTCTTTGCTGACCTTGCACTACCACTATTCTAAACCCATGTTTACCCCTGTACTAGCTATGTCCAGCATAAACGTCCACCCTACTCCGGCAGACCTGTAATAAGACTTGGGGAGGCCCTTGTTTCTGATTTCCCACATGTTGGGCTGGACATCCATCACTGCTGCACATCACACATCTCTCTGAAGCCCAGGGCCTGAGAAGGCCTATGACTACACTCTCCCCTCTGACTTTTCATCCCTATTCCCCCTCTGCTTCTCCCTCATTCCTTTGCCCTCTCTCACTTACTCTCCCACAGAGAGCACTGGTGTCTTCTCACTGTGATAAATGTGTCTTTTTTCCCAGCGAAGTCTGGCCAGGATGGCTTTAAATTACCAAAAGCTGTTGCAGAGAGGGCTTAAAATAGCCCACTGACAGGGACTTTTTTTAGGGTAATGGTCCCCTGTCCCTCTCCCCCACCCTGTCTTTAAACATAATGCATGAGGAGGAACAGGGTTATTGATGATTATTCTACAGATCCCTCTCTCCTCCTCCAGACTCCTGGCATCTCTTTGCTCGGCTGTGACTAATGACGTCCCTGAGTTAGAACGAGGTCAAGAGAGCAAATTAAGACCATATTGCACAGACACTTCTGTCCAGTATTGACCCAGTACCCAACTTGACCGGCCAATACAAAAAAAAATAATATATATATATATACACACACACACACACACACACACACACACACACACACACATTCCATATATTCAGACTTCATTCCATATATTCAGACTTTCATTCCATATATTCAGACTTCATTCCATATATTCAGACTTTCATTCCATATATTCAGACTTTCATTCCATATATTCAGACTTCATTCCATATATTCAAATTTCATTCCATATATTCAGACTTTCATTCCATATATTCAGACTTCATTCCATATATTCCATATATATTCCATATATTTTATTTTCTTATTTCCTAAAGATTTTTTTTGTTTTTGAGACCCGGGCTCTTGGACACATGGTGGGGTTTGTGTGCAAAAAGTTATTTCTTTCATTTTAATTTATGTACATATTAGGAATATTTTGCATGTGTGTTATTTTGTGACATTTTTTTTACGTTCTTTTTAAACTGTATATTGTAGAGAGAGGTGCAGAAAGACGCGATGTGTGACACGATGTTCTGACGCGATGTTCTGACGCGGCCTTGCTTTTTGTACAGGAATGCAGTATTGTAAATTGTGAATGCTTTATGTTAATGTTCAGTTCTCTTGGACACATGGCGTGAGTTGTGAGAGAGGGAGGTGCAGAAAGACGCGATGTGTGACGCAATGTTCTGACGCGACCTTGCTTTTTGTACAGAATACACTTTGAACAGAAAATCTCTTGGGTGTCAGCTCATCATTTGTGGTTCAAGAAATAAAATCAAAATGTTACACAACGCAGAAGAAGAACCGCTACACTATGATGACTTTCACCTTGATATTTTAGCGCGGATGAATACCTAGCCAAATTGCACTGTAGGGGGCGAGAACGAGTCTTCGAACTGTGAAATTACCACATCAAACGTGACGTGGTAAAATGGATGCAGCTATTTAACTGGTAAACAAGTAAACAAGTCTTTATTTAACTATATATATATATATATATATATATATAGTTAAATAAAGATTCAACATTTGAGGAATGACTGATAAGTGTCAGGGATAGATTATAATGCACAGCATCAGTTTCATCCAAGTACCACCACCACACATATCAAAGTTATATTTCAGGTAAAGGGCCAACTGCTTGACAGTACTAACAGTTTTGTATCCTCAACGCTGGGCCCAGGAATAATGTAAGAAGGGGTTTTCCTCTCCTGCTCCCATCGTTTCCTCTCAGGCTGAGACCGGGCTGGAATACTTGACAAATAGATTGTTATTCCAGCAATTTAAGTGATGGAGAGTCCAACGTTTGCTAAGCAGTGTTTGACCCTCACAATTCTTTTTCCTAGACTTTAGACTTGTCATCAAAGTTCCTTTTAGGCAAGAGAGCGGCAGTTAACCTTTGACCCCTCACCCATGTTGACCTTTTGTAAGTGGGTGACCTTTACCTTGGGAGACTGACAGGTCCCCTCCAAAACATTTTTTTTTTTTTTTTTTTTTGGGGGGGGGGGGGGGGGGGGGGGTTGGGGCCAGAAATGAGACTTCATTACAGCTGTAATGGTGCATTAAATAAAAAGCAGACAGTTGAGTGTCGGGACTGTGTTTGTCCTCTACTCATTTGTAGATTATTAGAAGCCCTATTCCTTATTTTAAAGCCCTTCTTGCCTCACAGTGTCTACCTGCTTTTGTCCTTTTACATGATAAAACCACAAAGTACACTGTAAAAAAAAAGTTGCGAAAACTTAAAAGCCTGATCAATACCACTTATTTAAAAGGCATTGAGGAGTGAGTAAACCAGCCCACACAGAGTCACAGAGGTGGTATTCATCTAGCTAACACCATGCAGAGCCATTCTGATGTAAATCTATGGGAAGTGACCTCATGGACTTCTTCTCTTGGCATAGTGTATGAACTGTCAAGCAGGCTGCTTTAAGAGCTGATGTAGTAGAACCACATGAAAATCAATGGGGCTTGAAAACAGATGGCATTTATTAAACATGTGGTTTGAATCTGTCACTCTGACATCAGTTACAATGGGTCCTGTCAATGCAGAATACAGCAAAGAACGTTTGCAAAATTCTGCAAACTCAGATTTACTAAGCATTTCAGTCTGCTAGAAAAAAATGCATCAAAGAGTGTTCATGTTCTCACCAAAGTTAATACCTGAGGGAGTCTGGCATCTGCTGAAAAGAAAAGACAAATTTCAATCGAATTGATTTTTCCTCCCTTGTTTGCGGGCGGCCTTTCTAATTGTGTCAGGGGAGTGTGGTGGGTGTCTGGCAAGAACAACTTTGGAAAGTCTTGTTAGTACAAGAACTCAAGGCAAGAAGGAGGAAAAGATTTTGCTCCGTGTGCAGCCCCTGTCAAAATATAATGAGAGCCTAGTGTGGGTCAACCATGACTAACCCCATGCCCCAGCCTTAAACACCACAGACTGTTTCTCTCTCCTTCTCAGCACCTTCACTCGGACACATTACTTTCTACCTTTACTCTCTTTTTTTTTATCTGGTCATGTTTCATCCCACTTCTAGTCATGTTTGTGGAGGAATGCTAGTTGGACCAGCTGCAGGAGGAGAAGAGGAAGATGGAGTTGTTGTTATTATTAGTGTTAATACATAATGGTGTTCATTATTCCACTGCATCTGATTGGTCACACATAATCAAGGGAGATGTTCTTAATTTTTTGTAAAGGCTCATTTATGCAGCACAATGAAGATGGAACCCTCATCAGTTTGTGTGGGCATTTACAAAAGTCTAAAAAAAGTATAGTACTGGAAATTTTAGGGCAAGCATAGCCAATAGTTCAAGAGTGTCATGAGGAAGAAAATGCTTTTGACTGGAAGAAGGCATAAACATTTATAAACCATCTAAATGTCAAAATGTGTTTAATAGTCTCACAGACCTGCACCTTTGCAGTCTGAACTTATGCCTATTTCTAAAGAAATATATTATTATGGCCTCATCTACTATTGCCATTGTAACAGTTGTCACGTGTCTGACTTTGGAGCACTCCCCTTTTGCCCTGAACGTGGGACGTGTACTCTCGTGAGAGCAAGAAGACAATGAAGGAGGCAGAAGCCGAGAACGTCTCTTCCAGTTAGTTAGCACTCAATAACGCTCCGTGTGTGTGTACTGTACTCATGTTCTTGTGATACCCCGCTCTGACTTTGTCTGCCCCAGACGGGAGACCACGGGGGCAGGACAAGACAGAAACAACACATTCTGATTGGTTGGTGACAACTTCCTGTGGACCAAATGTATAAAGGATTGTTCACTTGTGGTTGGGGACTTCCATTTTCTTTTCTATCGGAAGCTGAGGGAAATTTTCCCATCAGTAACTGAGTCTTTCCTATTTTACCTATTTTTCTCATGGCTTCTCTCACTTTTTCTCTCTCTCCCTTTACTCTTTCTTTTCATCGTGGTTTTCTCTGTAACATTGGTACCTTTTTACATACAATATTCACATGTAACTGCAATAATAATTTACTGGTGTCAATAAATTAGAAACTGCTTATCCTTTTTACTCCACTCTCCCCATCAATTACAGAAACGTCAAGAGTGGTCCTACGACATCCCATCTTACACATTTAACCAATCACCCTTAGTGAGCAGAGGGAAGCCGTGAAAGGTGCCCAGGGAGAAATGTGAGTGGACGGTAATTATTGTACATGACTGTCCCAACAATAACTTTCGAGCAGCTCTGATTTAACTACTTAAAAAAACAGCAATGTTGAATGATATTTAAAGTTTATTTACACAAGGCTGTCACATCCTTAAGTAAATGGAAAATTACATTATAATGACTAGGAGTCTCAATTCAACATTCACTGGTGTTTCTTCATGGTTTAGGTAACCTGAGACTGTAGCAGTGTGGTGCTCACTGACAACCAGAGTTGTTGTGGAGTTTATGCGAGACAGTGCATGGGTCTGGGGCTGCCGAGTGTCCCAGAGGACCGTCTGTGGCAGCACCGGTGTCCCATTTAGTGCTTACTCCGCCCAGGAGCACTGAAGGGCTATCAGACAGTAATGGTGTTCACTGCTGTTCAGCAGCCTCCTAGTCTGACCGCAGGTCCTCTTTCCCTCATCCGCCACGCTGAGGAGCCAAGCAATTATCATCCGCACACTCCCCAATGAGAGGCCTGCCACATTCAGAGCCAACCTGCACCTCTGCTCCTTTCCAAAAGCAATTACTGTGTGTGCAGGTGGAAGGGCAGACAATAAAGAGACTCTGCATCAAATGCCTCCTGATGCAAATTTAAAGGCGTCATTTAAGGGCATAATCTGGGTGCCATGGGTCATGTGTGGCAATGTATCACTCTGACCATTCAGTTATGAGTAATGGGGTTGTCAATAGACATTTACAGACCAAGTAGTTGTAGGAAACCAGTTACAGGTGCAAGAACAAATTTCCCTTTAGAGTTGTTTTTCAATTTGAAATTGCAACTTTACCTGCATTTGAAGGCCTGATGTTTCACCACCCCAGCTGCTGAACTGCAAGAGCGAGTGGCAAAAAAAGCAATGAGTCTGACCAGCATGGATGAGTTTAAAAGATCCTGGTGATCAGATAAAATATCCAGTTTTGTATGTGAGCACTGATGAGATGATTAAATATATCATGCAACCAACTGCTTATAACCCAGCTATTATTCTGGACACTACATGGAGTACTCACTTTTATCAGTACATGCAAAATATTAGTAACATGTTACTAACAACACCAAAGATTATCATGTTTCAGTCACGAAGCAGAATATTACATTAAAAGCTCTTATGAATATTTATTAAAAAAACAGTTATGATTAAGTTAATAGTATTTACAGCTCAGTCCCTAGTGAACCTTATGAGAGATCTCTATGACAGACATTTTAAGGCACTCATGTAATTCACTTTGAATAAGAACATTTGCCAAATGCTATAAATATATATGCAAATGAAATAGATCCAAGTTACTTTTGAAATAGCAACAGGGCAGAAACACCAAATTCTGTTTGGTCTGTGGCAACTTCCTGGGAGTCAAATGTATAAAAAAAATTATCTTGTGGAAACTGGGCACTCTCTCGGTTTCTCCTGGCTTTTTCTTTCTCTTTCTCCTTTCTTTTATTTTGGGTTTTTCCGTAACATTTTTTTTTTTTCCATACTGCAATAGTAACCTACTGGGGTTAATAAATTAGAAACTGTTCACCCTTTTAACCTCTATTGTGCCATGCCTCTTTCTGCCAGTTAACATCAGATTGAAGTGGTTTTAATACAGTGCTTTGTGTAAAGAGTTTTTATACTTTTCTTTTACACAACTAAGTTCAAATGCAACCAGTCAGATGCATATATTTTACATTTACATTGTATACATCTATTTTTAAAATGTTACATTGTATACATTTAGATTGTACTCATCATACATTTTAAAAACGTTACACTGTATACTTTTTCTCAATGGACACTGCCAGCGGGTCACAGTTTACAAACATCACACACGTATCATAGCAAAGTCAGCAAATAAATGAACACAAAGTCAGTTATTAATATGGGCTATGTGCCAGGGCAGCGTCATAGACATCGACAAAATAAGTTATTTTTATAAATTTGTTCTTTTTTGAGTATACGGTTTTCTATTGTGCCTGGCTGTTTGCCGATTTTGTGAAACCACCTTGCTGGAGACAGCTGGGACAAAGTCTACATTCACCAGGCATCTGGGGAGAAAGCACCATGAAAAGTAAGATAACTAATTGCAAGATCGTTATCAAGCTTTGAGTTTCTTGTCATCAAACTATGAGGAAAACGCCTAAATTGACCAAAGAATGTTGTGTATGCACGCATACTACAATCATTTGTTCAGAGGCAGATATTTTGTTTTTTTGAAAGTGAATTGATTGTCTTTGTGAAATACTGCAGCACAGCACATGGTGACACAACAAAATGCGTCCTTTGCTTTTAACCCATTACCCTTAAGCTAGGTGCCCAGGGATCAGTGTATTGGAATGGTACTTTGCTTAATGGCACCTTGGCAGTTTAGGATATAAAAAAATGCTGTTCCACAGTCTGTAGGCACAAGTGTAGCACAGTTATTTAATATTTCTAATGCTGACCCCTCAGACCCCCCCTAACTTCTTCTTTTCTTTCAATTTTCTCTGCTTTTTGTGAACATATATATGCATTTTTTCCCCAGACCTTGTAATTGTTCCTGGATGAAGTCAATAACATGACTAAAGTCTGTCTTTCAGTATGCACAGAAAATAAATTCAGCTGATTAGAATTCTGTGTCTTTGTGCAAGAGCAGCAATAAATGAATTGTATTACATTTTAAAATGAAAACAAAACCTAGCTGATTCCTCTCCATCATGAGGTGAAACATTGTCAATTTTAGAGATGTAACTAATTTAGAATAAATTATTTTAAATAACTTGTGCATGGTTCATGGTACTTTAGGGTTTCTAAACACTACCCTTTTGTTAAGTCTGTAGATCAGTGAACCAGCACTGTATTACTAAAGTGACAAATTTGACACATTTGAGAGCAAAATGTCCTTCATTTTCAACTTAAAGCAAATATAGCCATAGCCATATTCATAACGTATCTGAGACCCCTGTCGCTGGAATAAGAGACTTAATATGAACATCTTACTGGTACATCCCATCTCTTTCCCTTGATGATAAAATACTTAGAGGAGAGCATTGCTGAGAATATTTATTTTTCCATCTGGTCTTGTAACTATGACAAATCTGTGAGATTTTAAAAAAGAGACATATGAACAATTAATATACAAAAATAACGTGAATTTGAATTTTAACGAGTAAGGACAATGCCTTTTTTCTCTAATATTGATCTGAGTAACGTGATATTGATTCTAGTCCCTGGCTATTTTTGTTCTTGGTCTCAGTCTTGGCCAACCTTGGTCTTGGTCTAGGTCTTGTTGTCTTGGCAGTGTCTTCATTTTGGTACCTTCCGGACTCTGCAATGTCTTGGTCTCAGTTTAGGCATTCTTGATTACAACACTAGTGTTTGGTCAGTTTACGTACATTAACGTGACTGGTAGTTACTAGTGTACAGCTTTTGACACAGCTCTGAAGCAGGAACTAAATCCAGAACAGGTTGTTTGGTGAGAATAGGTATAATACATTTACATTTAGTGCATTTCTCACACGCCCTTATCCAGATCGACTTATAATCAGTACTTACAGGGACAGTCCGCCTGGTGACACTCAGGGCTAAGTGTCTTGCTCAGGGAGACAATAGTAGAGTTTGAATCTGTGACTTTGTGGACTTCTGCTTCATGTTTTAGCCCCTAGGTTACTACTAAAAGGGTGGTAGTAGCCTATGAACCAGAAGACCCAGGTTCAAATCCCACTTACTACCATTGTGTCCCTGAGCAAGACACTTAACCCTGAGTGTCTCCAGGGGATCTGTCCCTGTAACTACTGATTGTAGGTCGCTCTGGATAGGGTCATCTGATAAATGCTGTAAATGTAAATGTAATAGCTGATTGGCCCAACTTTTTTAATTCAAACTTCATTCTGATGTGTTGGAGTAGGTCTAATACATTTCATGCTCTGTTACATTTTTGATTTTCAATATTTTCTCACAGGTTTATTTGAAACAGAGACTTGCCATTTGTACAGATGGATATTTAAATTAGGCAGACCTGCAAAGGAAATCAGTTTTCATTGTCATTTTGCACTAATTAAGAATAATATAAAATCAATTTACTCAATCAGTTTTTCAGTGATTCTTCAAACCTCTGGCTCTACAATTTTGGTTCTTAATGGGAATCAGCTCCTTTCTGGCAGAACAGAAAATGTTTTTTTATTTTTAGAATTCCTCTGAAAGTGGAGAAATGTTTTTCAATGTGTGTCATCCTCCTGTCTTAGCAACAGTGGACACTTTTCTCATTAATGAATCTCCGCTCCTCCAGGTGATAGAGGTTTAAGAACTGGTGACATTTTAGTTTGTCCGTTTTCTGAAAATATATTTTAGATGGTAATTAATTGTACTTCTTGGCTGAAGAATTGTGCTAATTAACCATATAGTGAGAGCAGCAAAGGAAAAAAAAAAAAAACTATTTGAAAACTATTTTAATTTGTCATATGCACATTTTTTTTAGTGATTTCTGTATTTATTTGTTTTCAGTTATTTTAATGCTGAGAAATGAGTGGAAAAATTGATTTTTAGATCAAGGATGCATATGATGGTGAGCTCCAAAGTCAGTCACGACCCAGGACAGCCCACTGGCACTGCAGTGGCGGCTCCAAGCTGTCGCCATAATGCGCTGGAAAACTCAATTACCCCCCTCCCTGACTAGACAGGCCAGCGCCTCGTTTAGTGGAGATTGATGCTGGCCAGCTCAAACCGGGTACCAGCTGTCCCTACCCCCTAATGGCCTCAAAGGGATCCGGCACTCGGGATCCAGTTAGCAGAGAAAGCGTCAGCAACATACAGCTCCCATGGCCGCATAAAATCAAAGACTATAAATAACTCCAAATTCAGTACGATTCCAAACAATTATGGAGTGCTTTTCTTCTCCAATGAGTAATTGGTAATTGCACTGAATGGGCCACTAATAAGGACACTTAACTGTCCACCTTTGGATGTTATTCCTATGCTTAGATGGCTGCAGATTCATTTCAGTGCTAATGGACCTGGTCCAGGACATAAGGCAGATCATTCCAACATCACTCTGGTGTCACGTGTACAAGTTTTATCAGCCTTCACACCTGCTGTACAACCTCCTCATGTATAGAAGCCTCGACAATCTCAGCCCCCCTTGAAGGGTCACCCATTTCATTTATCCATGTGTTTTCCTTAATAAAATGTAGTTAATGAGTAATAAAGAGAAGCTACATTGAAACAGAATTTTGGAATGGGAAGTATAACTGGCATCAGGACAGTGTAGATTTGTGGAGTGCTACATATCACTTTTCTCCACAAACACACTTTCTGCAGGTGCAGATTTTCCCCATTTGATGTCAACAAGCTCCTTGATGCCAGAAAGCTGTAAAAAATGCCAGAAATCTGTGAAGTGAGTGTATGACAGAGTTCTCTAAGCAGGAAATAAAACTGATTCTGCCCACATGTCCCAACATGCCTCACTAACCAAATTACTCACAGCCAGGATAAGATTATTCCTTGCCACAGGATCCTACATCAGACATTGGATTGGGGACATTTGAAAAGACTCTGAGAGCAGAAACCATGCAGATGGTCTTAAAGTAGAACTCAGCCTGGGCAATGTTTGTTTGCATGTGTCAGCATCAATATGTCTTTTTATGGTACATTTTATATGGTATAGTTATACGGGCAATTTACTGCAAAATTTGTTTGCAGTAAATTTTTTCTGCATGTTTTCTTGGTGCAGCTCTGTGATGATTGTGTGATTGTGTTTGTGTGTAAAAACCATGATCCCAAATAGAATGCATGCCCATTTAAACATCTAAGCTTATTTGTTAAAAGGTTATTGCTGTATTATGCATTTAATATTTATTGCATGTTTGTGTTTGTGTGTTCTTAGTGTCCCAGTGAGTCTTTTGTTTGCTTTGTTTCTCTCTCACACACATGACACTCCACTCCGTCAGGATTGGTGAGGTGAACCTCTACTGATTATTTGGCAAGATTTCAGCTCTAATCAATCACCAGCTGTGACAAGCAGAGATCAGTTGGATTCTGATTGGCTGCTGATGTCTGTGAGGTTGGGACAGGTGGTCAGGATGACTGTCTCATTGCACTGAAACTGTCCTACAGGTTCTCACACACACACACACACACATGCACACACACGCACACACACACACAACCAAAGGAGTCCTGGCCAAACATAGTCTCTATGAGAAATCTGCACTCATGCTACTGCCAGCCATGCACTTCCAGACACGACCTGCGGAAACGTGAACTCCGAACAACCACATATGGTTCAGGTTAAAAGTAAGGTTAAAAGGTTAAAAAATAAGTAAGGTTAAGTCAGGTTAAAATGTAACACCCTCATTCATTCATACATTTTGCTGCACTGCATGGAAAACATGGAATTAATAATTACAATGATGTCATATTTGCAGCAACAGTGTCTCTATTTCTTATTTTGTTATATTTATTTTACAAAAGCCATTAAATGTACTTCAGAGAGAAAAAAAGCACACAAACAGAATGTGCTTGCAATCTGTACATGGCTGGAAATCAGTAAACAATCAGTAAACGTACAAATGAAAATTACAAACAGATTGTCCCAACTGCGAGTGTGAAGAGGAATGAAGCGCAGAAGCTGGACATGTAAAAACAAGGAAACAAACAGGCACATGAGCCACAACAAAGGAAACCCAGAGGGTCCAGGTACTCCTAAGCAAAAGATCAGGGCAGGAGCCATGTGGATACCACTGCCCGGCCCGCCGCATTTTCCAACATATGCCCTTGGACTGAGCCCTTGGAGTGGGGGTTTTGTCACGGCTGGTCGCTGCTTGGCACACCGCCAGCACCAATCAGTCTGAGAACAGGGCTCTAATCGTGGACAGCTGCCGTTGCATTAACATGGAGACTTTGTGTTTGCTGAGTTCACTTAGGGCTGGTTTTGAGTTACTTTGTTTTTATCCTTTCCCTGTCAATATGATTCTGCAACCCCAAGTCATGACACAGATACAACAACTGGTTTATCTGAATTTGAAAAAAAAATATAAGGTTGTATCCAACTGTAAACAAACTCGTTTATTATTCAAACACAAATGCAAAATTAAGCATTTATACTAGTGTGAGTAATTTATGTTTTATCTAAGTTAGCATTTGTATATTGATAAAACATATTTAAATATGTTTTAAAAACATATTTTTTCATTTACATGCACCAGTCACTCATTCAGTTCAGCAATGGTTCATATGATTTAATGTTCCCAAAAAATATGAGCATGTTCAGTAAACATTGTTCATTAAAAGTGTTTCTGCGTGCAAGACTGGAGAAAGGCACCCATCAGATTTGGACCAGTTGAATTTCACTGCTGAGGAAGTTGTTTTCTCCATGCTGACGAGACCAGGCACATCATGGTATTTCACGGATTTTCATGCCTGTGTCAGTGCATTCTGACATTAATTCCTAATGATCACAGTACGTTCTCAGCACAAATCCCACATTCCCACTGCTCTTCCACCAGCTCCTCACTGTGCAGGAAAATGTATATTTTCATCTCTTCCCATCTACCTGTCTCACTAATGATGATGATGATGAGGGCTGTGGAAGGAAAGCAATGCCGGTTGGTATTGTTGAGGAAGCAGACCCATGCCTGTTAATAAGGATCTACTGGTGTTAAATGATTCTGCCTCTGATGCAATGTGACAGCACTTGGGCAGGGGGGAGAGGGACACATCACTGTATCTCTGAACACTCAGTAAAGATCAGATTCCTTGATGAGGATGAAAAAGTGCAGGCTGCACAGGCTGATGTTTTCTGTAAAAAAGAGACTAACCGTTTAGGACTTTCTGATTAGGACTTTTAATGTTGCAACAGAGGGACACACAAAGTTAAGGGCTAATTTGATAGAGGATGACATCTCCAAACTGAATTTCAGTCATCTGCCGCTCCAGTGGAAGCTGTCAAATCATGGCTGTTCCAAAAGGTTCATATCCCACTTCATCCATAATCTCATCTGGCCTTAGGCAATGGGTGAAAATTCTCCTGTCACAACATGGCCATGTTTTCCAGTCATTTCCTGTGAAGAGGCTTCTCAAGTGAGCATGAAGACTCTCCTTTGGCCCTTTAGAGGGCAGCGGAGAGGATGAAGCAACCCTGAGAAACATAAATGGCAAACCCTAGCTCTCCTTCAGGGACACAGCAGATGTGTTCGATTCATCATGACACTGTAGATGCCATTCAGGGCAGAAGGGGTCCCCATGGTGGATTGTAAACTTGTGAAGAAAAATTATGCTATACGGGGTGAAAGGAACAATAACTAGCCACACTAAAAGCTCAAAGCAATGACATGGAACAACAACAGATAAAGAGCCATGCAAACTGGTCTATCAAGGCTGTTTAAAGTCGCGGGTCATTAAGGCACGGTGCAAGGCAACACTTGAATTACAGTGTGCTGCTCATCGAGTGTTGTGATATTCCTGTAGTGTACCAGTGACCTGTGAAACCGCAGGCTATGCTCAGTTAGCGCCAAGGGAGGAGTAGGCAGTGCATTCTTCATGAAGGTTCATCGCGCCTTTACTCTCTAAGCACCAAACTGCCACCACTAATTTGTGTGTTTTCATTTCAGTTTTTTTTTTTCCGGGTGATTATTTGTCTTTTTTCTGCTCTGCACATGACAAAGCTGTCAAGAACACTCTGCATTTGCACTCAGATCCCTGTGATTGTTGCGTGTTTAACACTGGAGCCATACCAAGATGAGAGAAAGTTGGCTGGAAGATCAAATCTGCAAGGATAAGGGTTTCTGTCAAGTTCCCCTAGCATAGTCTGAGCATCGCCTGCCTGCTTCTCACCTCTACCCAAACTAACAGGATGAAGGAGATTCATGCCGATGAGAGAATCTGTTCATTTCATAGCGCTCAGAAGTCTTTTTCCAAATAACAAGTAGTGTTTTTTTCGTCAATGGAATTTTTGACAAATTAATTTGTCAAACAACCTTTATGATGCTACAAAATGCTGGTCATGCAATGGTTACTCTAATGCAATATATCATGCAATATTGTTGACAAATAAAAACAAGACTAAATGAAGTTTACGAAAAAAAATCCAACTATAATGATTCTTTATTTTTGTTGATGAAAACAAGATTATTTAATTTCTTTTAATAGCGTTATTCTTATGCAGTATTTCTGTTTTCAAATATTTCTGTTTCCCATCTGGTCACACAAAAAATCTAGATGCAAAACTAGACTAAAACTAGACAGGCCACCAAAGTCACTAGAACAACAAGAGCTTTGTTTGTGTTACTGGTAACAGCCATACACTCAAGTATAAGGTATGGGATTTTGATGGTGCATGCATGAAAACTGAAAGCCAATCAATTTATCGAGCGCCGTCCAGTTCAAACTGTCATTTTTTTCTACCATTGTTTGGTTTATGACT
This sequence comes from Denticeps clupeoides, assembly GCF_900700375.1. Taxonomy (NCBI): domain Eukaryota; kingdom Metazoa; phylum Chordata; class Actinopteri; order Clupeiformes; family Denticipitidae; genus Denticeps; species Denticeps clupeoides. The sequence continues at coordinate 19,890,152 of NC_041719.1, read as the reverse complement.
AGCTGTTCATGGGACCACACAAAGCGCCTTTCTGTGATTTCCCTGGAATAAAGGGTGAATTGGTAAATAAATACAAGGCACAAACTGCTGGGACTTTCTCTGGAGATGATTTTGAGGGCTTCTCTACCAGCAACAAATGGCCCTGGAAATTCAGGCCTTATGTTGTTTTTGTTTTTTTTTCCTCTGCTAAGGTGGTTGTGTTCCATGACTCCAGAGCAGAGATACTGGTGAGACTTGACCATATTTACCCTGTTTACATATCTCTTCTGGCATAAATAAACGCAAGTACAAAAGTGACTGCATTGCACTTTTTCTCACTTTTTTACCATCTGAAAATTCTTCTTTTCTGTTTTAGAAAGTCGCTTTGCTGCCTTCTATTTTTCTTTATTTTATGAGGAGGGTGCTGTCAGATATCTTTAGAAATGAAAGGTGCCTTCATTGATAAAGAGATGTGTTGTCAGTTGTCACCTTCAGCAGCCATGCCGTGCGAGAGTCTCTGCAGTAGGGTGGCCTCAGGAAACATGTGTTTGTTGTGACTTGGTGCATTTCCACCTCAGAAAGGAGCTGTTGAGGGCAGGCGTGTCTAGACACAGGCAAGGCAGTTATCTGGGCAGGAGAGCTCTGATCTGGCGTTGAGGTTTGATTGGAGGGTAGATTGCTCCTGTTAAAAACGTTCTGACAGGTGACATTTAGCATTAGTGTATGAACTTGTTTTCATTTTGAGGTTTGTAAAATCTGGACAGGAAATATAAAATCCTAACTTCAAAACAAAAATGTAAATAAACATTATATATTTTCTATTTTATGAATTCTACTTGGCCAATATTTGAATGATGTAACTATAAACGTCACGTAAAATCACAGAGAGCACAAACACTTGAATAATTCAAATTTATATATCCCCGATTAAATAAACTGAAGGATTCTGAGCAGAACATTGGCCAAAGCATCACACTGTCTATTTGCATTCTGCCCATGGAGCCTTGTCATGTATTCTTCATTTCTGATATTTGTATGCAAGTCTCCCAACACCACACACACCGTTGTGCTAATTCAAAATAATGATAGATGTCATTTAAATACTTTGCTACTGATGTGTAACAACACTTTTCTACACTTAAACTTCAACTTGCCCTTAAACAAAAAGCAAATTAGCAAATCTTCTGTAAATACACTTTTTCCTGTCCTCATTAAGAAATAAACAGCAAACATCACACTTCCACTCACATCCATTACAGCACTGTGAGCATCAAAACTAAAACAGTAATTAACGTGCAAATCTCCTTAATTGCAAGTTGTTGTTGGCGGTGCCGTAAACAGCAAATGGCATCATTGATTCCTGTGGATTATCCTGCTGAGGAATACACATCAGAGAGCGGGAGACCGGAAACAGCAGCCGAGTGTCTGGACTGTTAGGGTGGCCGCTCTATGCTCTGCTGCCAGGGCTGCTCTTATCTTGTTAGTCTGTTTTTGTTTTCAGCAGCACCAACTCCTTCATTCCACTTGGGATCCCCCAGGGCCACGTGCCTTTAGCCAGACATGCACCGTCCACAGGCAACTGTGGATCAGTGGGGTGGAGAGAGACCCTGGCCAGAGTGACATGGGCATCAAAGGGTCCCCTTCCTCAAAAGGATGAGCCAGCCTTGTCATTACAGTGCAGGCCTCTTCCCCAGTTGTGCACCAAAACACACACCACACTGCCTCCATATCCATCTTCATGCTCAAATAAATAACGTTAATAAATAATAAATAAATAATGTTATTTATTCCACCCTCTCCCTCGCCTCCTGCCCTGGTTTCTCCCTCCCTCCCCCTCCATGTCTGTGGATGAGCATGAGTGCTGTCTTTTTTCAGGGGGAGAGAGGGATTACGTTAAGCCAAAGTCAGAGAAACTAGTCTTATCTTGCCTGTAGCAGCTCAGTGCACTAGAGGGAAGAGGCAGAAAAAGATGGAAAAGGAGCAGCACTGAAGGCAGAAACACAGAGAGAGAGGAGAGTGAGTTTGGCTAAACTCAAAAGCACAATTGATCTGTATGTTTCTCTCAGCCGAATCGACAGATTTAGTCTGTGGCGTGTTTGACTTTTTATCTCCAAATATTGCATTTCTCACAAAACGAGTCATCTTCTCAAATGTTCTTCTCTGTAAATGTCGTCCATTGTTACCTATTTTTATAGATGTGGGAGGGTTTAGAACATGACTCCGCCTACTCCAAGCTGCACACACAACCATTGTGTCCGACTCAATCCTAACCATAGGCATATCTTCAATTACATTTGCATTATATTCAATTACCTCACGTCTAATTAAAGTCACATCCCATCGTTTTTTTTCCCCATCATTTGCTGGATGAAATCACTGTGTGCCTCACAGGGACAATGGGCTGGATGGCAGCAGGAACAAGGCCTCCACTGTCCTGGGCTGCTTGCCTATTCACCTGGCCTAATTACCCTGCTCTACTGGGGCCTGCACTCCTGGGATAGTCCCGGGCTTCAGGGGCCCACACCAAAACTCAGATTTCCCCATCACTCGTGGAGGCATCTGCTCAAAAAAGAGCAGCACCTGGAGGAAGCCCATACTCCCAGAAACCAAGCACTCAGTCCATTCTTTTGTTTTCTTTGGACCACAAACTTTTATGATCATATAAGGAACCAATTACTGGCTAATGGAGGCAGCTAAGACCTCCGTGTTGTATTGGGTTTCTCATTTGTTCTTTTGTTTGGGGGGTGGGTGGGGGGTTGTCTGGGCTCATTGGCTTTGAAGAGTCTTACATCTTCTCTATGAATTATCCAGTGTGATGGGGCAAAAATAGGCTTTTTAAACCAAACATCATAAAGATTGTGACCAAGGACTTGAATTTAATTTAATGGCCAGCCAGAGTGCCGTTAAAACATGAAAACCCTGCTTTGTTTTACAGTGAAAGGCTCAGCAGACTGCTGAAAAACAGATTGAAGGGGTTCCACAGCCAAAACACATTACAGCCTTTTCTGTCAAACTTAATAATGATGAATTCAAAAAGTCACATTTATTTTAACTAAGTTACCATAAACTCTGATATGTCAATATTATGAGTGAAAAACAACTCAAAATATTGTTTGTGCTCCTGCTTACTGCAACTTCCAAACGCTGCTATCGTTCCCCATCAGTTTAAGCCAAAGCATAGCAGCATATTTATTTAAATTATGGTCTGAAAACATTAATTATATGTCTATGTTATGTTTTGATTAAGTCTGAATAGTTCAATGATAGTTGGCCTACAAGCATATTTATAAATGATATGGTTTAAAAAGAATGTGTAGCATGAATCTGTTATTAAAGGTCAATAATACAACAGAATTCTATACAAACAATTCTTTAGTTTTACTTTTAATATTAAATTTAAGTCAAACTACAACACAACTATTTCAGTTTATAATTTACTCAGTAATGTTTGCTCAGTTTTTATTTGTCGAATACACGTATAAATAATGCTATATTTATGGCGAAGATGTGATATTTATTATAAAATAAAAAAATTGATTTTACAAAATCACACTATGATCTATATAAATAAATAAATAAATAAATGGGTGTAAAATATCATGTTTACAGGTTTATGATCTCAGCTGCAATTGGTCCACCAGTGAAGTGAATAAATAATTGATGGTTGCTATGACTTGTGACATGCCTTCAGCACGGTCTATGCTGGTGAGGTGGTCAGACAGGGCGGGGCTCAGTACCTGAACTGCCTCAAGCAGGCTTAGTGCATATTAAACTCCCTCAAACATGCCAGAGGCAGGGAGTTGAGTGGAGGGGTGGAGAGGTACTCTGAAGGGGTGTGTAGGGTACAATACCTCTTTCTTCATCTGTCCTGATCCTATCAGTCCATTCCTGGCTGTGCAGATGAAAGAGGGGCTGTAATTGGGGACTGAGGGGTGGGGAATAATGAAAAGTGAAAAAAAGCAGGAAAAGAGAGAGAGCAAATGAAGGAAGAGTGAAGAAAAATGCCTTTGATTTCTTTAAATAAAGCCAATGAAAACATCACTTTGCTATGGCCTGCTCTATCTGTCCAAATAAAGTGGGGTTTGATGGACAACACGGTGACACCAACTGTAATGACCCATTTTTGTGGGTTCACTGCTGGCTTACTGCAACCTCTTGTCCTTCATGGGAGAAGACAACAATTCTGTAGCGTCCTCTGTATTACCCACTGACTCCTTCCCAGGCCCAGTGGCTACGTTAACATCCTCATAAAAACAATAATAAGGGTGGTAGTAGCCTAGTGGGTAACACACTCGCCTTTGAACCAGAAGACCCAGGTTGAAATTTCGCTTAGTACCACTTAGCACTTGTTGGTCCAGCTCACCCCAAACCATCTCGATTAGGTTCAGTTCTGGTGACTGTGGAGGCAAGGTCTACTGAACTTTTTGTTAAGTAAATAGCTCCACATGTGTTCATTCATAGATTTGATGCCTTCAGTGAGAATGTACCAATGTAAATGGTCATGAAAATAAAGAAAACACACACACACACACATATCCCCCTTTTTCCAGTGGAGGGTCCATAAAGGGAATGTCTTCTATTATTCATAGGAATTTGAAGGAGGAACAGCTATCTCTTTTTCTAATCTTCAAACCGGCTCTCTTGTTTCCTTGTTCTGGCTTCATAAAATTGTGCAATAAAAGAGCTTTTAACCCCAGTTCCAAGAGCTACACCTGGCTCTGACGGAGCCATAAATCTTAAATAGAGTGCGCATCAGAGGAAGGAAGAATGGGAAAGGAGCTTAAATGCCACATTGGGTGAAAGACAGGAGAAAGAGAGAGAGGTCGGGGCTGGAGGGAAAAGAAAGTGCAGTGTCAGACGGCTGAAGCCAGCCGAAGAATGTAGGATCTCTTACCCGACCATTCACCCTTAGTGGCCTTAGTAGGGGTATCAGGTGTCCTGAGCTCAAATGTTACATTGTCCACTGTGAGAGCTATCGCTCACCAAACCCAAAACAGCTCACGCTGATAACTGGTAGACTTTGATTTTTGAGTGTAGCTGGTCATGTACGAAATCTTCCATCTGTCAAAATCCATGAATGTGCAATTCACTGTTTACTATGTGGAGCTCCAGATTCCTTCATTACTAAAGATTCTTCGTAACTAATTCTTCTAAAATCTTGAGTCATTTGCTATGAATCTACTTTTATTGTTACTTAAGTTTGGAACTTTACATGACACTGGATTCTAAAGTCAATTGAAATTTTATTGTCAGGTCACTTGGCACTACTACAGCTTCCTTAGAAAGGCCTTCAGAGTTGCTGGGGTAATACAAAATTCACAACACATGCAACGGAAATACTAAAAAAATCATTAAACTAGTGTACATGTACACAAGCATAAATAAGGTTATGTGTAAATAAATTATGTGTATTTCTATTTTAGTGTATTTGTTCAAGTTCATGTTGGAGAGAGACTGGCAGAGGCATATAATATGATTTTTCAGACATCAGAGGGGTGAAAACAGGAGTTTTATTCCTGTCCTGAGTAATGAGCAATATGGATCAGATCCTACAGCACTTGGTTGCATCCAGTCAGAGTCCAGTAACTCATCAATCCTTTACTAGTGACTGGGGGCTTTTGGTCCCTGACAACCTCAGAGAAAGTGGCAGTACAGCCGTGATCCTTCTGGTTCACACAATGTCTCCCCCTATAGCCCAGTTTTTTTTTCTTTATTATTATTCAACTATTTAAAAAACCCTGACCTATCTACAAATAAACCTACACTAAAAACATATTTGTTGGGTTAACTTAGTTCAATTATGACACCTATATCCACACTCTTGAATTATGCTACTTGAAACTAAGGCAGGCAAATAGAAGGGTCCTATTTGGATATTGGCCTCCAACCGAGGCCTGGTGATAGGTTCCACTGAATGGTGTTATTCACTCTGAAGAGAAAAGAAATTTAGAAAACATTTTCCAGTATAAAAGAACACATTTTGTGAAGCAGCCCACAAGTAATCAGAGTCACCTAATGTGGGGGATTACATTGAATTGCAAGTCTGCTACATTCATAGAATTCAAGTTTTCTATACACACACTCAGTTTGGACACACACATCTATACACACACTCAGCTTGGACACACCTTCGCATTCAATATGTTTTCTTTATTTTCATGGCAATTTACATTGGTAGATTATGAATGCATAAAAACTATGAATGAGCACATGTGGAGTTATGTAGTTAACAAAAAAAATGTGAAATAACTAAAAACGTTTTTATATTCTAATTTCTTCAAAATAGACACCATTTGGTCTGATTACTGCTTTGCACACTCTTGCCATTATCTCAATGAGCTTCAAGAGGTTGTCACCTGAAATGGTTTTCCAACAGTCTTGATGGAGTTTCCAGAGGTGTTCAGCACTTGATGGCCCCTTTGCCTTCACTCTGTGATCCAGCTCACCCCAAACCATCTCGGTTGGGTTCAGGTCCAGTGACTGTGGAGGCCAGGTCTCCACTTTTCGTTAAGTACATAACTCCACATGTGTTCATTCATAGATTTGATGCCTTCAGTGAGAATCTGTGTGTGTGTGTGTGAGTGTGTGTGTGTATAAGAGGTGATTAAAAAAGCAATGTTTTATATTACTTTCATTTTAAGATCATGTGAAATGCAAAAAAACCCACATTATTCTAAATTAAGATTTTCTGTAGTTTATCAGGTCGCATATATGTTTGAATTCCCTTTACATTAAAGCTAGACTGCTTTCTGGTGATATGCTGCCCCCTATTTGATGGAGATTAAACTCTCCAGGTTGAAGAATGTTGCACATTGCATCTTTAATGTTAGTTAAACACTGTTCCGGGGCTCTGTAAAATAAATTGTTATTCAAAAGGCTCTGGATTTGTAAGGTTTGTTTTCAGTAGAAAAACAGATTCTACATGATGTTACATGATGTTGCATGGAGGAGGATTTTTTATTTGTTAATTATGCTGGTATTTGCATCTCTGGACCTTCAGTAGTTGGTGATCCATTAACAGTTTTTAAAGGTGTGTCAGATTTGGTATCCTGTCTCTGAAGTTTGGATGGTTGGTGGCAGCAAGTAGTCCTCCTTACTATCTCTGTTTCAGAACAACAGGACATGCAATCAGAGAGTGTGTGGTTACGGTTGACGTGCTGTAGGGTTACCGGGTCTTACCCTCATAAGCAGAAATATATAGTGTTACTTCCAGGAGTAGCTCTGCAGTACGCAGCGATAGACAGCCGTGTGATCGAATGTCCCCAATGATACAGTCGAGAAGACGAAAGTGGTACAGAGGAAACTCTAGACCAGGCCAACAGACAACGGCCATAGTAAGAACAGAAGAGTAAATAGGATTGCATAAAACACCAGAGAAGAGAACTAATGCCACAGCAGAACTCCAGACCTGCATACCCCCCTGCATGCACACACACACACACACACACACACACACACACCCCTTCTCTCATCTTCTTCTTTTTTTTTTTTGCTATTCTTGGAGAAGGTCTCTGGAAGCTGTGAGCTTGGTGATGAACAAGCCCTCTCTGTGTTTCACTGCCTCGGATTCCTACAAAGGTCACTGGTGGAGGAGTTGAGAGATGGGCGGGGCAAGGGGGTTGTTCTCATGGTTGAGCTGTAGCCCCACTCACTATGGGTATTTGAATTATTATAATATCGCTTCAACACTGACGCCGTGATGGCTGAATATATTCCACTCAGTAAATGTCTTTGCACCTTGCTTTATACATTTGTCTATGTCCATTTCTGTATATGTTTTTATTTAAAGCATCTATGTGGTTGTATGCTTTTTAGTTTGTTAACTTAGTGACATGTTTTATTAGGAAATTAAGATGGTTTCAGTTAATTACACAAACGTAGTAAATTTTAGGAGATGTTGGAGAAATATTTTGTAGTAAAAATGTCCTTTGAAAGATAGCAGGATAATACTGTGTGTGTGTGTCTGTGTCTACACTGTCTGGATCTGAAAGCTGATGGACACTTCTTTTGCACTCAGCAGAAATGGCTCTTTAATGAAGCTCCTGCGTCCCACTGAAATTTCAAACAGCTTTCAACTTCACAAAAGGCTGTGTGCCAGCCGCTCTGACAATCCCACTCCCTACCCACCCCTTCCACCCACCGTTGCTGAGCAACTCTCAGACTGGCCTGCTTTTTGGAAGGCGCTACGGTTCTCCTGCCACTGGGATCCTACCTGCACCTCCTCCGATGACGGAAACAGAAAGCTATATAACAATATAATGTCAGCCTTTACGTAACATCTCAGCTTTCGAAAAGTCAAAGTTTATTCCTAATATTGAGGCATATTGTGTGTTTCCACATCATACGTGGAGATAAAGGCACAACACTTCTGCATTTATTTACCCATGACCAGCAGTTCACAGTTGGAGTCGTCATTAAAACTGAGGCTGGACCTGCCCATCACAGCTGTCAAACTGTCATGTGTTGCAGAAACATTTGGCCATTGGAATGGGAAGAGATTTCTGCTGTGGGAAGGACAGAGCAATGGAGCATACATTCAATGGAATCTGCTTGGGTTCATCCAAATGTTAAATCTATAATTCCCAGAGACGGGTGTTTACAAATTTGCACAATCTCCAGCTCCAGAATGTCTCTGTTTTCACAACCGTGCATGTGTCCTACACCACCTCAGCATTAAGTGCAGTCTCAATTTTTGGGAGTTTTAACTACCCAACCCGTCACGAGATAAGAAAAGGTTGATGGTCCAATAAAATCCATATTCTTTTAGAAATGGGATTCATTAATCCCATTCCCATTGCCATCCCATTCACCGTTCCTTTGGACCAGACTATGGACATACTGTGTGCTGTTTTGCGTGGTTCCCTGGCCTTTAAAAGGTTCTGTAGATATGATAAAGCTCTCAGTTTACAAGTATGTCCACCACTTGGCCTGTCTGATTATGTGAGTGTGTGTTTGGTCAGCCAGGCTATCAGTGGCTATTTCTGACATGCAGGCTCTTTGTCCAGACAATGTGTCATAAGGTGTGAGACACAGAGGTTTAGTTTCAGACCCTCTTCCCTGAATTCCTCATCTGAATCGCCTGGGGTGAAGATTAGTGGTGCCAAAACCACAGTGACCACGCTTTCCTCCTTTACAGCCATATCCAGTAATAATGCAGATGTTTCAGTTGACTGAACTACAACAATACCAGTTGGTAAAATGTTTGAAAAATGTCACATGATGACTCATTCACTGACTAACCCCTTAAGTTCATATCAGGGGCATGGGTGGCAGAGCCCATCATGGGACATAAAAATATAATAATATTTCTTATCTGTTGTATAATGATAATGGTAAAGGTTATATACATTTAGCAGATTCGATTTAGACGACATGGCAGTTGCTCAAGGTACCCACAAAAATGCGGGTCAGGTGTGATTTACACTACTGTTCAAAACGTTAGTAATGTCCTTTTCTTGAATGGAAGAGAATTGTTTGGTCAATTAAAAAGAAATCAAATGTGTGAAAACTCCAGTTCAGACATTGTTTATGTCTGGTAGACAGAAATGACTGATGGAACATCTGCATGTAGACAAGGTGAAATGCTGTGTTCATTAACCTAAGTCTGTCACTGATTCAAAATTGATTTAAAAAAACAATAAAGTAAAAATTAATATTAGTAGTGTATCTAGTGCATCAGCAAACTGTGAATGAATATTAATTACTATTTTTGTAGTTTTTCAACCCTCTCTTATGTTCTATTTTAATGGATGACCATAGAGTAGTTATGCGGCTGACAGTGAAATATTAGGCTGTCTTTGAAAGAGTAAAGAAATGTCTTGATCGAGTTATGATGTCTGACTACAATATTTCATTATTTTATTTTTTCAGTTCTCAGCAGCACAATCACTTTGGAATTTACAGGACAGTGGCGTGCTGAACTGAAACCTGCACTAAATGCCTGAAGATCAAGCTTACAATCATGTCAACATCCAGTGAAAATAATAATAGGGGGCTCTGTGCTCTGTTTTCCTTCACCCATCTGTTTTTGTATGAAGCTGTAAATGGGTGTAATTAAGCAGTCACAGATTAATTAGAGACAATCTATTTTAATTTTCCCAAGCAGCTACAACACGACGTAAGAGATTCCCCAAGCACAGTGCTGATAAAAAAACTAATGAATGAGACCAATTTAGAGAGGGAGGGTCTATGAAAACTGCAAATAACTGTAAAATGGTTGATTTTCACAATTAATATTCATTGCATTTTCATTAAAACTTAAATTACCATGATGTTCTTGCTTCAGTAATCAGTCTGCATGAAGGTAGCAGGGAAGTATATGTATTTCTTAATGGTTTTCATTGATGACTGCGCTCCACCCTTTAAATATCCACATGACTATGTGAGTTTGAAAGGTTACAGTTGCACATTGGTGACAAACAAGGGACAAAATCAACTGTTAACAACAACAAATAAGACCATTCCATAATGCAATCATGTATATGAGGACATTTCTGCTTTTTAATAAATCTATTATGATAGTTTACAGGACAAACTTGAGAGGCTACATAAACAGGCAGCCCTGGGCCTGTAGTCTTATCAAGGGACCCAATTAACAAGTTGTAATTTTTTAGATTTCAGTAACATTATTGCAAGACAATTACATCAGGAACATATATAGATTCTTTCCTGTTTGGTTCTATGTTTTTGGTAAAACAAAAAAAAAAGGAAAGAACACATAAATGCAACAGACCACAATCATTTGCTTCTGATTTCAACATGGTGGGGATGAAGGGATGCAGCGGAAACCTGCTACATCTGTTCTGATGCTACTTTATATTCTCAGAATGTCAAACCTCATCCACCCTCTTTCACTTTGAGAGCTCACTTTGACCTCTACAAAGGCTCGAGATGGTAGAATTTTGCCTTTGTTCCCTCCTGTTGCACATATTGCAATCTCAACATCTTCATCAGGTTTTGGCTAAAATTTAAATGAATTAATAAAGCTACCAACTATTTGCTCCCAACAGAGAGGAACAGCAGACTCTCTGTGAAGTCATCATCTCTGTAATGGGATGGGGGGTTGGCCTTGTTAGTGATAAGCTGAAAGTCGGCATATCAAATAAATAAATAAATAAATAAATAGATATACAAAGCTCGACGTAATCTTATTTAATATTAAGAAAAAATCTTGCCGCTCCCAGCCCTTTAATGGTAATCCTGAGATCTTCTGTCACAGCAAAGACTTTCTGTACCGTTACAGACTCTATCATTTATCAAGGACAAAAAAGGATCAACCTACAGTTGTTCAGAAGATTACAGACAGCATGTTAAACAGGATGGGTAGCTTAAGAGCTCTGACTGAATGGACCAGAGTAGCTTTCTTACAAATATATATATTTTTTACTCATACACACAAACAGACACATTCCTGTACAGATCACAATAAACCATCAAAAGCAGAACCAGGAGGGCCTGCTGTGAGCTGGAAATCTGAAGAGGTCGACTCATTCTCATGAGTCAAAGGGCCATCTGACATGGGCTGGCCTGCTGATTCCCACCAAAATGACTCTCGGAAGGAGGGTGACCAGCTAGCAGGGGTCCCTGGGGCGCAGTGATGTCACCGACCTGGCTAGGGTCCATCATGCAGCTAATGAACTGCAGCCAAGAGGTTGGACAACAAACCATGAGACGACCCTGACACCTTCTTCACCAGGGTGTTTATGGCCAGCAATTAGGGTACAGTTGTGAGGTCATGGCTGGCATTTGTGAGCTGTTCCTGGACTGCTGTGACATAATTCACCATGTAGACAGTCTGAGAGGCCTCTTTGTTCTATTTGGTTGTGCCCAACAGCCATTTTGAGAACTCTCTAATGGCACCAGTAGCCACAAAAGAGGACCACTGTTGCGCCTCCTTTGAGTCAAAGAACAAGGGTCCCATTGGGTTTCATCACTCATACCTTCTGACACAAGATTTACAGTGGAGTGAAAAGAAAGACTCTTATTGACTGCTATCAGTCAGCCCCTGCTGTGAACAGTTTGACCCCCTGATAACCAATTGTAAATTCTCTTAAGCCTTATTCAATTTCGCTGGCTCCCAACGCAACCTCATTCCCTGGGCTACACTGAATTATGTCCTTGTCAGATCCTTAAGAAGCTCAATATTTCCTCTTCCTTCCATGAGCTCAGGGCCTAGGATCAAATTACCTTCATGCTGGCATTCTGAGCATCCTCCACCCCCCCATTCCTTACATTCCAGGCCATAGCTCTCCAGTCTGCAGACAATAAAACCTGTGAATCAAAGGCTATTGCCATTTACTCAAATTTTTTCACAAACAAATAAAATGCAGTGATTAAGCAGAAACCTCCAATTTTTGTGAAATAAGAACAATAAAATGACCAGGGGTGCGAGGCTGACTAGACCCACTTTACAAATGAGGCAATGAGGAGCTGGATGAGTATAGAGAGCTGTCTTGAGAAAGCATGGTAATCTATGGTCCTTTCCTCCACTATCAAGTGCATCTCATCGATTTTCCTCATTCGCCTTTTTGAGGAGGCCATGTGAAAATTGATCAGAGAGAAGAGCTGCCTTGTGATGTTGATACAGAAAGCTGGGTGCTCCACAGTGTCAAGCAATATCAATGGAGACACAATAAGAGGAAAACATTTACAGGCAATATTTCTGACAGTACAAACTTCTACAAACATGGAATCTCTTGCCTTCAAAACACTGACAAATTAGACACGTCTACAAATAATATGTGTATTTCAGATGGACAATTATTGTTCTAAGGCTGTGTGTAGTCATACTAATCCGGGTTTACAGCATTAGAAATTTATACAAATTTGTACTATTTTAGAATTTCAAAATACTCTTCTGTAAATTTAATGGGATGAATACGACTTTGGATTATAACATTTCTTATCAGGACCCCTGCAGCTGGACTGCTGTGGCATGTGTGAGAAGAGTACAGTCCAATTGGAGGCAAATGCACAATGACATTCACTGGAGCCGTTTAAATGCCAACCCAGCACTTGCTTAAACGATATCTAGGACTGAAACTGGGCAGAATCTGTTTTCTTGATGCCGCTCTACAATCTCCACCACAAATCACCTGATTTATTCCCCTTCACTTTCACACACTTTTCTTTACTCTCAGAAGCAGAGAAAGGAGTCAGAAACATTTATTTCTTATAGAATCTGAGCCTTTAATGTCAGCAGGGACTGTATAAGGTGCATCATTGTAAAGGGATTTGAGGGAAATTGGTTTATAGTGTATATTAAAAAATAATCCATGAAAGTGGTGCATTCTGCAAAATTGCTAACTTGCTTAAAGCTTATTTTACCAAAACAATGAGATTACTGTTCATTCAAAGTGCATCAGAAACACATGGCATCTTTGTGGTAAAATGTCATCATTACATCGACCTAAATTACTCCGACAACATCAGGAAAAACAACAAGCCTTGTCATTTGCACAAAGAGGCTGCAGGCAGGAGCAAACATTGTATTTGGTGTTTTATTTAAGCTTTCCTTGCGACTATTAGCTCTGCTGGCACATCTGTACTCACCGTCTCCTAATGAGCTTCACGCAGTTCAAAACAAAAGCATAAATGCTGCTGCCCAGCCTGCTCTGGGCTTCGTGACAGACACATGAGAATTAAAGCAGCAGTTGGCAGCAGTTCCGAGGGACTCTGCCGTGACACGCTTGGAAGGTATATGACAGTAATGACCTCAGTCATTTTGAATGCGTCGAAGGTGTTTTTTTTTTTTTTTTTGAAAACCTACCAGTTTATTTGGGTTGGCAGGACTTTGGCAGGACTTTGCATTATTACACACAAACAAGGATAAACAGTCAAACACAAAGTGCAGATGTTAATTAGGAGCCAACTGGTGCCTGCCTGAAGCCTCTCAGTTTTAATAATCAAAGGCAGGGGTTTGGACATTCAAATTAGTCAGTTACCTACTCTCCTGCTTTTTTCAGTCTCCTGTAGGTCTTTTATGGATTGGTTTTATTAACGACCTTAAAAGTGCAATGTGCACAATTCATATCTTAAGTTACCCACCCACACCCACCTGTCCATTAATATCGCTCCAAACTTCAAGATGAGTGAGCTGCTGAAGAGTAAAGTCTGTTGTCAATCTGCAATTGTGACCTCAGGAACTACTCTGGGGCAAGAAGGCCCTCTTAAACAAAAGTCCTTGCTCCTTAAAACAAACTTTTAGAAGTTTAATATGAAATCAATGGATTACCCACAAACTGGATATGGAGAAAATTCACTACAGCAGCTGAAAATCCACTGGAAAAGGCACAAATTAGGTTTCCCCTTCTTTCACTTTGAGAGTCACTTTGACCTCTACAACTGTGGTAGAATTATTTCCCCTTCTCCTTTTCTCCAATTAAGGCAAATGTTATGTTTTAGTTATAATCTGATATGGAATACTTCTTTTATTTCTTAGTTTCCCATGAGAGATTGACACCTTGTTGTAGTCAGGGTGTTTGTACCCCTCAGTGACTATGAGCTCAGCCTTCATGTGGAACACCCAAGTTGGACAGGTCTTAGAGTTGAAGACTGACAAAGTTCAATACAGTTACATGAAAAGGCTTAATTCCTCAAGTCCGGCCGAATTGCAGCTTTGTCGTGCATTGTACATGATGTACAGACCCATGTCACCCGTTTCCCGTGCCTATAGCCACCATGTTCCCCTTTCACATTTCTGTCTTCCCCATCAAATACGCCTGTCTAGAACCACCCTTGGTTGTACGTGTGATTCATGAAACACGTGTACCTGTGCTGATTCATTTGTAGCACATGTCTGTGTTAAAATCAACATGATTTACATGGCCACGCCCCAAAACTTTGCAACATGAAGGAACAGACAGTAACAAAGAGGCTCTGAAGTGGAAATCGATATCATTACAACCGAGGTAGAGACGTAACTCAAAGTTATGATTACTCTACTAATAATGTGTTTAGCAGGTTTAACTGAAATTCTCATAATATTTTTAGCTTATTAGAACTAAATTCAAAATGATTTACATTTAGGTAAAAAAAGAAAAAAAGTAGTTAGGCTGTTCAAAAAGTGGAAACCTTTTTAACTTAATAAAATTTGTGTTAAAAATACCCTACCCCTTTCAAGACCCTGGTCTGAAAGAGAGAATGAAAATTTGTGAGGCACTAACCTAGACCATTGTTGCAATATATTTTGCCTGTCCCACGCACCAAAGAGAAAAGCTACTGAAAACTAACCTACTAAAACCTTTTCTGGGAACACTTCTAGATATTGACAATTTTTGTCTATATTCTGTATGCTTCACCATATACTTGGACAATAAATCACCATAACTCCAGAGGGCTCAGATTATCAGACACAAAGTCTACGGTGCTCAGCAAGTAATTTTCAAATTTTCGAGGGTTGATGGCTTCTGATACAGAACTGGGAAGGATGAAACTTTTTTGTTCTTGTCAAAAAACATCAAAGATGGTCCATGGCTATGGCAGCTATTAAACACACATCTTCTTTCAGAGTTTATTAAGGCAGTTCACTAATTACTGGATTGTATGTTAGATATCTACCCCTCAGGAATCTTGAGTGTCATTGTCAGGATGGAAAGGCCAGTGTTCCCTCATCAACATTCACTGTCCTATCCCAGTAACACTCCATGCCAAACATTATACTGAAGGTGAGCTGTTAGCTAAGATTGGGTGAATGAAATCCATGTCTGAGAAAAAATGAAAAAAGGTGCAGAGAGCAAAGATGATCCTATTGATTTATTTAAGTTGTAGTCATGCTTTGAAGT
Organism: Denticeps clupeoides; assembly: GCF_900700375.1. Taxonomy (NCBI): domain Eukaryota; kingdom Metazoa; phylum Chordata; class Actinopteri; order Clupeiformes; family Denticipitidae; genus Denticeps; species Denticeps clupeoides. Next base: position 19,874,391 of record NC_041719.1, on the reverse strand, counting down.
GGACGCCGCATGCTGCCCTCCTGCTGCTGCTTTAGCTCAGGGAGCATTCTGGACTTGAGTCTGAGCACTTCTGCCATGGAATAATTTAATTCCTTGCCTTTGATGCTGTTTTCCCCATTGGGCCCCGGACCTTTGTTGTCAGGGGATGACCGTTGCCTGAGTGATTTTTTTGGATATTGAATTTCCAACACAGTCCAGTTCCCTGTCCAAATGGTCAGTCACATACATGAAGGTGGATGCTCTAGCCTCCCAATTTCTCTATTCAGACACAATTCCATTACACAGCATGGCGTGCTAGAACTTTGAAGATGAGCAATTATTTTCAAAGAGGAATGACAGCAGAGTGCTGATAGAGAAGCAGACAGCTCCACGTGGAGAGTTCTCACACCCCAGGGCCCTGGAGCCCTGTCTGTCGCTGCATGCTCTCTTGGCAGGCTGAGTGGAGGCCAGCAGGGCATCTCCTCCAAGCCTTGACTGTTGTGAGGCCAGAGCTGCTGGGGGGTGGAAGAGTTGGAGAAGGGACTCCGGACGGGACACAGGCCACATCGATATTGAGGAAGGCGAGCGAATGGAGTCATGTGGGTAGATCTCAGAGTCTGCATGCAAGACAGCAGACTATCCTGATTTTCCCACACACACATTAATGCTTAAATATACAAAACTATATGCAAACATTTTTGACACCTGTATAAAAAAGATTCCTTGAGGTAAGCGTCAGCAGTATGGTTGGGTTTCGGCATGAGAGTTACAACATAAAAAACAAATGTGTGTGTGTGAGTGTGTGTGTCTATGCAAAAATAACAAAGAGACTTATGAAACCAGTATAAATGTATTCAGTAGAAGCTCCACAGTCACATTGACATACATTTAACTAGGAGTCAGCAGTATTATCACCATTAGATTCTGACAATAACAGGATTATAAAAAAGGGTGATGATCACAAAATCTAAAAGTTCAATCACCACACATTCCAGAAGTGATTGCAATGCACAGTGATTTGCTTTTTTTACTTCATCATACAAGGAGTGAATCAGAAAACATTTAATAAATCCCCTGCATGAGTGATAGTGCATATGGATAGCAATTATGCACTTGGTAGCCATGGAAATGGTCTATGCTGAGCATCTATGTATCACCATTTCATGCAGCATTAGCATTTAATACCTAAGAAAGTCCTTGCATTTAAAATTACATTGTTAACTTAGCATTGCACGTGTAGGACATTCATTTTGTGTCATGAGAGATGGTGTAACAGGTGTCTAGAGTGTAGTGAAGTCTGTCCCAACATTATGAGCTGCACAGTTTGTTTTTACAGTTTAATGAAAGCCCTGGAGTGCATTAGACAGGAATAATGCAAGAATGAGCTTCGAAGAAAAGTCAATGCACATAACGTATGTCAAAAGCACATAATAATAAATGTTAAGTTAACAATCAATAGTCTTTGACCTGTTTCAGTGTGGGTTTACATTAGAAGAAATCTGCCACCATGTGGAAAAGGAACAAAGAAGAAGAGTCTCACAAAAGAAGACAAATGGTTGGTGACCTTCAAAATTCAGGCAAAGGATACAGTAATTAATTAAAAACTAAATATATCATGTGGCACTATTAGGGCAATAATTAAAAAGTTGAAGGTACAAACTTGCTTTGTATAGGACATGGGTTGGTGTCCTTCTACACTGCTCAAGCATTCAAAGACATTTAGAGTAAAAACACGACTGAATGTCCACCTTTAATGTATGTGTGTGTGTGTGTGTGTGTGTGTGTGTGTGTGTGTGTGTGTGTGTGTGTGTGTGTGTGTATATATATATATATATATATATATATATATATATATATATTATCGGCGTTAACGTGAGACTCTTTATCGGGCGATAAAAACGTGCTGCGTTAACGTGAGACTCTTATCGGAGCTGGCTATTGTACACTAGATTTATAAGTATATTTCTTGTTTCTTGTGTCTTTTAGTTTCTTATTTCCTAAAGGATCTTTATTTTTTATTTTGTATACCTAGCGCGGATGTATACCTAGCGGATGTATACCTGCACTGTAGGGGGCGAGAACGAGTCTTCGAACTGTGAAATTACTAGAGCTGTAATACTCGGATCCTTTTTAGGATTCGGCTCCCTCTGAGTCACTCACTAAACTGATCCGGGTGCGTGAGTCACTCGAGTCACTTGAGTCAGTACGCACCCGGATCAGAGAGCAGGTTAGCGCTCCTGGCGGTTAACTTCCTCTACAACCGGACTCATGTAAGCCAATATATTGGAGTTTACAATTTAGACATGGTGTAGTTAGGACTCGAAGGATTCTGTTCAATGGAGACCTCAGATTCGTGACTCATGAGTCATTTAAAGGATCCGGGCAATTAACCCGGGTGAGTAGTGAATCGCACAGTTCTAGAAATTACCACACGTCGTGGAAACATGGATGCAGCTATGAAGCCGCCGGGTTTGCTTCAGGGAAATTTTATTTTTAAAATTAATCTAGATTAATTTAGATTGCTATAGATTAATCTAGATTAATTCAAAGATTGCAGTGAGATTAATCTAGATTAAGAAAATTACCTCTAATTTATGTACATATTTGGAATATTTTGCATGTGTGTTATTTTGTGAATATTTTTTTTATGTTCTTTTAATACTGTATATTGTAGAGAGAGGTGCAGAAAGACGCAATGTGTGACGTGATGTTCTGATGCGATGTTCTGACGCGGCCTTGCTTTTTGTACAGAATAAACTTAAAATATCTTGGGTGTCAGCTCATCATTTGTGGTTCAAGAAACAAAATCAAAAAGTTACACAACGCAGAAGAAAAACCACTACACTATGATGACTTTAACCTTGATATTTTAGCGCGGCTGTATACCTAGCCAAATTGCACTGTAGGGGCGAGAACGAGTCTTCGAACTGTGAAATTACCACATCAAACGTGACGTGGTAACATGGATGCAGCTATTTTACTGAATAAACAGTTGGTAAACACAAGTACATCTTATTGATTTTCATCACCAATTATCATAGTAGAACAGCTTTCTCAAGCAGTTTGTGATGCATTTTGGAAACAGGAGATGAGCCCCTAGTCTAATGCGCCACCTGGCTTGAGAAAGCCGTTCTCTTACTTTTAGTCATTATTTGGGTAGCACACATATTCTGAATGGCTTAGGCAGAATTCAAATGAGCCATTTTAATCTAGATAAATCGAGATTAATCGAGATTAATTTTGCTTACTCTAGATTAATCTAGATTAATTCTAAAATTACTGTGAGATTAATCTAGATTAAGAAAATGAATCTATGCCCACCTCTATATATATATATATATATATATTAGCTTGTATCATTTCAGGCAGCCATAAATATAGTTGTCCAGTTATTATTTTTGTAGCTAATGCCATTTGTGTTCGTGAATTAGTAATGCCCATAATGTTTAATGTAAATCCTTATGAATATATATTTAATGAATAAAACAGAACTAAAATTATTTTGACAGCCAAGAATTCATAAAGTTTAGGTTAAGTTGCATCGGACCTTGTCAGCTATGTCAGCATAGATCGCATCTTATGGCATTGACATTTTTACGACAGTGTAGCCATTATTGTAGCCATTTTCCCGGACCCTTCGGCAACCACTTACTGCACCCCTGGTTGGTGCCTTCTGGTGACGTGCAGCCCCGGCTGCTGCACATCCCCTCTGATGCTTCTTGAGTCCCTCCCTGACCTGCACAAGGTGGCAGTCCTGGACTCTCCGGCGACCACTTACTGCACCCCTGGTTAGTGCCTTCTGGACACGTGCACCCCCTGCCCCGTGCTCCTTGCCCCGCGCAGGGAAGTGGTCCCAGACCATCCGGTGACTGTTTACTGCATCCCTGGATGGTACCTTCTGGTGATATGCAGCCCCTCTCGCTGCATGTCCCTGCTGGCAGTCTGACCAGCTCCCCTTCCTGCACCGTGCAGGGAGGCGGTCCCAGATCCTTCGGCGACCGTTTACTGCACCCCTAGATGGTGCCTTCTGGGCTCATGCAACCCCTCTCACTGCACGTCCCTGCTGGCTTTGTGACCAGCTTCGCTGGATCATCCGCTCAGCCCCTTCTGTGTCCGTTGGGACAAGCAGTCCCTCTTCCTGCCTGTCCCAGCTGGATCCTCATGCCTCCAAGGGGGCTCTGTGGCATTCCACCCCTCTGAAGGCGGACCCAGGCCCATACCTGGCCAGCCCTGCTTACTGGCTACTGGAGGACCCAGCTCCGTCCCTGCCATCAGACACAATGAGGGGAAGTGGGGCTTAAATACAGACACAAAACATACACACACACACACAGACAAAAGAGAGGGTCTTCTGGTTTCCTCTCTGGGCTTTCCAGGACCTCCTCAGGAGGCGCAGCCAGGTTCACGGGAGGCACAACCCTCTCACCGCCCACGAGCTTGATGCTTGCCTACAGGGCTCTGAATGGAACTGCACCCTCCTATATCAATACAATACTACCTAGCTACACTCCTGCATGCTCTCTCAGATCGGCAAATGAAATGAGACAGAAAATTCCTTCTTCACGGGGTCTCCGATTCCAATCAACTCTGTTCTCCGTTGTTGTCCCTGGCTGGTGGAACAATCTGCCCTCCTCCATTCGACTAGCCGAGACTTCCACCACTTTTAAGAAGCAGGTGAAAACCCTTCTTCAAAAAGTATTTCAGACAAATCTAACACTTACACACGCAGATGCGTACACATTGCACAAAACAGAACAAAAATGTATATATACATTATAATTTTTTCTTCGTCTAGCACTTAACAATCTCCGAGCATGCTCTTTTCTGACAAGTTAGGCCTTATCAGGGCTCTTAGTTTTGTAAACTCAAAATTACATTTACAATTACGGCATTTGGCAGACGCCCTTATCCAGAGCGACTTACAATTAAGTTACCATCGATGAAGAGATCAATTCCAGTTCACTAGGACCCCAACTATGAATACATCTATTTTATTCACTCTGTTGTAGATTCTGTACACAAGTTCGATAACAAGAAAATTACAATTTAATCTAAATATTCTTTAAAGAGGAAGGTCTTGAGCTGTCGTTTGAAGGTGCTCAGTGACTGAGCTGTTCTGACCTCGAGGGGAAGTTCATTCCACCACCGAGGGGCCAAGACAGAGAAGAGTCTAGATGAATGTTTTCCTTTTACCTTCAGAGATGGAGGGACCAGGCGAGCAGTACTGGAGGCTCGGAGTATACGAGGTGCAGTGCGAGGTGTAATAAGGGCTGTGAGGTAGGATGGTGCTACTCCATGTTTGGCTTTGTAGGCCAGCATCAGTATGAACCTGATGCGTGCAGCTACTGGGAGCCAGTGGAGTGAATGTAGCAGAGGAGTGGTGTGGGAGAATTTGGGAAGGTTGAAGATTAGTCGTGCTGCTGCATTTTGTATTAGTTGTAGAGGTCGGATGGTACATAGTGGTAGGCCAGCTAGAAGGGAGTTACAGTAATCCAGTCTTGAGATTACTAACGACTGAACCAGTAGTTGGGTGACCTGGGTTGACAGATAAGGGCGGATATGTCTGATATTGTAGAGAAGGAATCTACATGAGCGGGAAAGATTGCTGATGTGAGTTGAGAAGGAGAGTTGGTTGTCTATTGTTACGCCAAGGTTGTGGGCTGTTGCAGAAGGAGAGAGCTGCGAGGTGATGGGCTGACATCCAAGTGTCACGACTACGGACTTACGGGGGAAGGAAGCGCAGAGGTCTGACATACTGGGAAGGGGTTTTTATTTTTAAACAAACAATGAACTCAAAGAAATACAAATAAACAATGGCGCGGTGGCCGAAAACGATTTAACTTAAATAAAGAACTGAAACTAACCCGTAGGCGTGTGGCGATTGCCAGAACTCAAAACACATGAAACTAAACCAGGTCAAGTTCGTGCAGAGAGTCCACGAAAATGCCAGAGACCCAGAAGGGGCAGAAACTTCCGGCATTTATGGGGCGTCAGGATGGGAGTCAGGTGTGGAGCCCAGCTGCAGGCAATCCTGACAGATTCTGTCACGACTACGGACTTACGGGGGAAGGAAGCGCAGAGGTCTGACATACTGGGAAGGGGTTTTTATTATTAAATAAACAATAAACACAAATAAAGACAGGCGCGGTGGCCGAAAATGATTTAACTTAAATAAAGAACTGAAACTAACCCGTAGGCGTGTGGCGATTGCCAGAACTCAAAACACATGAAACTAAACCAGGTCAAGTTCGTGCAGAGTCCACGAAAATGCCAGAGACCCAGAAGGGGCGGAAACTTCCGGCATTTATGGGGCGTCAGGATTGGAGTCAGGTGTGGAGCCCAGCTGCAGGCAATCCTGACACCAAGACAAAATATCGATTAGACATGCAGAGAAATCAAATTGCTGGTGTCTTCCTCCTGTAAGTCGCTTTGGATAAAAGTGTCTGCTAAATAAAGTAAAGTAAAGTGAAGTAAAGAGTGAGAGTCCCACACCGTGGGGTCTTCTGCACAAGATCCTGGCTGGTGCTGGGTGTGGTGGTGGGGCAGGGTTCGATCCATGGTTCCTGCTCTGGCCGATCAAACTCCGCCCTCAGCAGCTCCAGGAAGTCCCGGTAACCCATTCTGTCTGTGTCTCCCCGCTGCCAAAGGGCTACGTCCCAGCCCCAGTCAGATGTGCGAGTATGGTGGTGATCTTCTCACCGTCTGAGAGCAAGAGAAGAGCAGCAAAGTGCACACCACAGGATGTTAAGAAGTGTTTGCATGTACCTGCTGCTCCGGGCACAAGGGTCCGGGCACAATGGGCACTTCCGACAAGGGAACTGGAGATGGTGGTGGGTGTGGGGTGTGGAGGCTGGTTGACATTCGCTGCAGCAGGCGGGGTCGCTGATGCTGTGCTGCTGTTCTGCTGGGGAAAGTCCAGGCAGAGGGTAGGCGTGTCCACGACCGGAGCTGGAGAGGCGGATTCCCCGCGAGGCAGTCCTGGCAGTGCAGTTGCTGGCTGGCAACTTCCATCCCAGCACCGACCACCCACCAACTCGCATCATCGTCGCTCTTGTCATTGTCTGTGTCTTCCCAGTCCACGGGGAGCCTTGCCAGCAGAGCGCAGAGTTCCTGGTCCGACATGACAAAGATCGTGGGGGTCGCATCCTCTGCGCTCGCTGCCCTTGTCAGTTCTTCGCTACTGTCGACGCCCTCGTCCTTGCTTCACCCACTCAACGTCAGACCTTGCCGCTGTCACCCAATCGTGACAGTTGACAAAAACCTTGGACACAACTTTAAAAAGCCAAAGTTTCATTACAATACTAGCAAAAAATAGCATTTGAAAGATCATTGTAATTGAAACAACTAAAGAATGGTTTGTTTATGGCTTTTAGGGCATTTAATGCATTTCTTTAATGCAGTAAACTGTGCTAAAATCCGTTTAGTTCAATACACAAGTACAGTATTGATAAATAATTAACATTATTGGATAGGACATGTTTTACCCCAATACTCAATAATATGTAGTACACACATAGTTTAAAGCTATATTTATACTTAAAACCGTTGCAAAATTGCACTGTATTTTTATGTTTGTATTTGTTACATTGATGTATGTTTCACTGTGTTTAACTTAACAAGTCAAAATGTTTGAAGACAGAAGGTTTGGTTTCACTACAAAGTCCCAGAGGAAACTACAGACAGTGGCTTTTGGCAGTTGTGATGTATAAACTGAAACTGTGGGGTTTCATGGATTAAAGAAGCTCTTGGAGGTCTGTGGTTTTAGGTGGAACTGGTTGGTTGAGACTATTTTGCTGTGACTCTGGGTTCATGGCCCGAAGTCCAGTTAGTAGTAATTGCCACAGGCACAAGATCTACAAAAACACAAAGTCAGTGATACTCCATGGCTTTTACAGGTCTGTAAAAATCTATAGCCTGAGGTGCAAAGGTAGGAGAAGGAGGAGGACACAACTGAACATCAGTGTAAAAATATTCAATATTTGAATCAATATGTTGACCCAGAAATGAACAGACATGAATAAATAAAGCACACTGAGCTCTGGGCTTGTTTTACTTGGTGGTGAATTTTACAGGAGACTGATTTGGTAGTTAGTGAAAACTCTATTTTTTGCTGCTGCCTTTTTTAAACGTTTGAAGAATCTCAAGATCATGAATTTTCTCTCCAATCCCATGGAAACATTTTGGTTTCATAAAATGCACTGTGTACTGTTGGAATCTGTGTGCATGTTTCTTTTAATTTAAGCTTTTATTAGACATGCCGATGTATTTTATAAATGCTATCAGTCTACAATAATTATGAACAGGACCTCAGGAAGCATCAAAATTTCATCAAAACAAATTGTATAAATATAATTTGCTGAATTATTCAGCAGAGATGGGGTCTCTGTGTCAGATTTAGGATTTCTTTCGCCTGAGAGATCACATCGCTTCCTTCTTCTTGGCAAGAGCTCATACATAGCTTTTGGGTTGTATCAGGCAGGGCAGCGATAGTGAATTTCAACTGGAGCATTATCTTGTAGTCAGTCAGTCAAGGAGAAGATGGCTCTTTTTTATTTGAAGTTAAATCACTGGAGCAGAAATGGGCAGGAGAAAGAAAACGAAGGACAGTATGGAAAGTATGGGAGAGATGGACAGCTGAATACGTGGTGAAGTGACAGGTGGGGAGTGTAGCTGTGGTCCGCAAGGGTCAGACTCTATTCGATTTCCTGATGGGAGAGGGTCTCCTTTAGCCCTGGGGTCTGCTACCCCCGACCTCTGTCCAAATGCTGCCATCCACCAGAATGTTTCGCCACTCAAGTCACAGATGGTCAGAAATTTAAACTATATTGGTTCATACCCAAAAATGAATGCATATTAGATTTAAAATGGCAAAGTAGTTAACAGACAGACAAACTGAAACTTAAAATAACAGAGAATACAAAAGGCTTTAATGCAATGTAAATTTTAGGGATAAAAGGGACAGTTTGAAATGGGTGAGTGGTATGTGACATCGCTGAGAACACATCACAAGTATGTGATGAAATGAAATATATTTGTAAGAATATACAGGATAGGACAAGAAAACAATCTTTATGCTTGCATTCCACATAAACAATAGTGTCAGTTTCCCAAAAGCTGATGCCATTTGAATTCATTCTGGGTGAGGCTAGATGCAGAGCGGTTAACATTAACTCCTGAAATTTGTTATAAAGTCTTGTCACTGCACATTTTGCATGTTGCAGTGTGGTTACTTGCCCAGTGCAGTGATTGACAGGTGATCACGCAAGTATACAAGTATACTCATCAGCGTGTGGCCGACTCTCATGAAAGACTGTATCACACTAACCACAAGTGACAGGAACCCAATCTAAATAAAAATGAGTAGATTAAAGTGCCCCACACTGACATTGGGAATGCTTCCTTGTTCAGGAGGGGGTCTGGAGACACAATTTCTAGCAAAGTCGAGATGGAGTATTAGTCACAGGAATCTCTGCGGAAATAAACGGATGGGTCGTCCTTCGCCCAGGCGCCAGCTCCTGCCGACCGGGATGGGTGCCATCCATCTTTAGTCCTAGGACATGCCAAGCGCAGTGGGCACCATGAGCACAGGGGCATCTCCGATTGTCCGGGCCATGTCTGGGGGTCTTTAGTGTCAGCTCCTAGAACTCCACAACAAGAAGGTCCAGATGGCGTAATGCCCTCACACCCGCACACAGCCCTGCCAAACGCAGTCTGTGCACCACAGTGATGTCCAGGCATGCCAGCTGTCAGACAGGCACAGGTCCCAGCACAGAAGCAACCGACTGCAAGGCCGCCATTGCCTTATCACCAAGCCACAAGGAGCCTGGAAATGTAGGTCATTCTGCTTCAGTTTAAAAAAAATTCCTTCTCAAAGGCGCGTAATGGTTACATGATTCCCACTTCAAAATGAATTCTGATTTCAATTTCAAATTCAAAAGAAGGGCTCCAAAAGCAATTGTTTAAAAATGTATGAGTGGTATTTCAGAATGACCAGCAGAAAGTGGAATGAAGCTTAAATGAAGGACAGAGAATGGAATAATGTTGTGTATGTGGCTGTTTATGTATGTGTGGGTATTTATCTATGTGTTTGTGTCACAAGGGCAAGTGGAGACAAACGATGGCAAATTGGAGTGAAAGCTCCCCGCTGTTTGTTCACCATGCCAACAGGAATCAAAGGAGAGGCACACACACACACACACACACACACACAAACAAACTATTTTTGCTCAGACACTGAAAAATTTACACATTCACACCAAATAGTTCTCTTATACACATATGCCTGCACACACAGATGCTCATGCAGCAAACACACAGAATCAAGCCATCGTACAACACAGTTTGGGGGACACACTAGAATCTGATGATCATAAAAGGTCTGCTGTCATCACAGAGAAAAGCAACAACTTCTGTTTTCATCATATATGGCGGTCCCATTTAATGAAATTCACTTTTATCAACTGTGTAGTTAAGGGATGAAGGAGTGGCTGCTTCATCACATTTGTTTAACAACTGGCCTAGGGCTTTCTGGCACATACATTACGAATGCTAATCTGCTGGCCTGATTTAGCCAATCCACTGTATGCTATTGAGAGTGCAAAACAAAATGGCCTGAAGTACTAGATCCATTTGCATTTCATCCAAATTTAAGTGGGTGAAGCCCGGCTCCACATTCGGAGCATAAGGGATGTGTCACTCTTTTGTGTCTGACTAGGCTAAGCGCGGTGCTGCTGTAAGTGAGCCAATCTCTTGGACGACAGGCAGAAGCAAACTGGCCTTCCTTTGTACTAATTGCAATGCACAGAAACCTGGATTAACCCAACCCTGCACCCATTCCCACAGAGTGAAAACACACTCCAGCAGGGCTGTGATGGCTGGTGTTCAATGCTTCGGTTTTTCCCCAGATGCCCTCAACTTCATGCTCTAAACAGGATTTGTCAGCCACCAGGTCTTAATAATCTTACTCCAGATATTCCTTCTCTATTTTCATGTTAACTAGCAACTAGCATAATTTAGTCTAACTTGAAAAAAGTTGTTTAAAAATAACATCAGCACTGGGAATGTGTCATATTTATATTCTGTTTGTTAGAAACGTATACTGTCAGAAAGGTGGTTAGAGCAAAATTAAATATCAAAATCAATCTAGTCCCATTTAAAATGAAGCTGGAATTTGCAGTGATGGAAGCAACCACCCATCACCCAACCTGCATCGACCAACATCCCAGCAATAAATGTGACATTGCTGCCACTGCAAGAAGAAATCAATAGCTGGATCAAAGCAACACGGCAATTAGCCACAATCAAAACCTATAACTGCCCCACTGAAAGGACCACTGTGGACCACAGGAGACTAGAATGTTTTGCTGTGTTTTTGAGACCGAGCTCTCTGGTGACCTATACAAAGTACCTCATGTAAATGCTGGCTTTATGTTTTGTGTTAATAAGTTAATTCCCATTCTGATCTATTTAAAATAATACTAAAGTTAAAGATAGATGATGGTTGATCAGTGCAGGTCATATTTGGCCAAGAAACATGATCTTGTATAATGCAATTTGCACAGTTTGCTTACATTTATTAATTGTAAAATAATATAATGTTTGAATTGTTATGCCTTTGTAATGTTATTAGGCAAAATATTCACCAAGACCACTGTCCCAGACCCTACTGGTATTAACCAGCAGTTCATCTCAACATGAACATTTTAGCAGAGGCATCTCTGCACATGAACCTAATGACTCTCAGGCTCTTAATGACACTGGAATGCAATCCAATTCAATTCGAGTTCCAATCCCCTCTGAGGCCACAGAGGAAGGAAGGCACATTTGTCCTGAGTGAGGCCAGTAGAGGTAAGTACACTGGACTTGCTTGATTGCGTTTTCTAAATCAGTGTTTGGCAGATTTCTTTACCATGCACAGAAGAACAAAATGATCCCTGGACAACAACCAACACAATACAGAGACTAATAGACCAATACAGCATAAATAAATTAAACTATTGATTAATCATTAGGGGCAGTGGTGGCATAGGAGTTAAGGAAGCGACCCCGTAATCAGAAGGTTGCCGGTTGAAATCCCTGTCCACCAAGGTGCCACTGAGGTGCCACTGAGCAAGGCACTGGCCCCATACACTGCTCCCCAGGCACCTGTCATGGCTGCCCATTGCTAACCAAAGGTGATGGGTTAAAAGCACTGTATGCTGACTTCACTTTCGCTTTACTTTCATAAGAGAAACAAATAAAGCATTGTTTTTTATTCTCACTCAGTATTAACGCCAATTGCTTTCATAGGTAGGATGAGGCTGACTCCACTTACGTGACCAAAAACATCCACAATGATAATCCAAATGTAAAAAGGCTTAAAAATAACTACTTCTGATTGTCCCTCATGCTTCTGAAAAATCTAAAACAAGTCACTTTGTACCCAAACCTATGCTCATGATAAAATTTGTCCCACTGTATAGCAGCATGTGTTGATTTAGCCAAGGCCCCCTCACGCAGGCACACCTCAGGGAGCCCAAAGTAAATTCAGGCTGCTGTGAGGAGAATATGCTTCATAGTCTCTGTACCATTCTATACCATAATCTGAGGGGTTATTTAGTGATAAACAAGGTGAAAAAGGTCAGACTATTACAGCCAGCGAGCTTGTGGAAGACAGCCTTTGTCATGTTTGTTAAGCCCAAACCAAGTGTATCATTTTTGAAAGTGAAAGTGAAGTGATTGTCACACGTGATACACAGCAGCACAGCACACAGTGCACATAGTGAAATTTGTCCTCTGCATTTAACCCATCACCCTGAGTGAGCAGTGGACAGCCATGACAAGCGCGCGGGGAGCAGTGTGTGGGGACAGTGCTTTGCTCAGTGGCACCTCAGTGGTACCTTGGCAGATCGGGATTCGAACCAGCAACTTTCTGATTACGGGGCCGCTTCCTTAACCACTAGGCCACCACTGCCCCGGCCACCACTGCCCCATAATTTTAGATAATAAGAGAAGTGTTAGAAAAATGTTTGAGAAGTGTTAGTAGGTTACCATTTGCTGGTGACTCCATGTTGAGCCTTGTTTCCGGGAGGTATCTCCAGGGTTTTCTGCAGGTGGAGTGATGGATGCTAAGCTCATTAGTCAAAGCAGGTGGAACATTCAGATGTTACTCTTGACCTCGCAGGCAGCAATGTTGATTGAAATAAAGGAGCCTAAAAGAAATCTTTCAAAGATGATTGATAAGAAGTGTGTCTTTTGGACTCATAACAGTCAGCTGTAAAGCTCACCTCTACTATTATATAACCTTTGACACTCTTCAGTCTGACAGGTTTGGCTTGTCGATAACTCATACACCCCTGAGCCACTGCATGCTCATTTAGTCTGAACCATTGACCCACACCTACAAAAACAAGGTATTTAGCCTTAGAGACTCGGCTGTCACTCACAATTCAATATGAACACATCTACGGCTCTGTAGGGGACTCACAGATCCACTGACAGATGGAATCAGGCCTGCTAAAATGGGTGCGCTCAGGTAATAGCATCTCTGCTATGTCCACTTTGGTCAAAGAAGCTGTCTGTTTTGCTCTATGAATTTTCTTTTCGTGTTTCTTTTTAGGGTAAACTAAGCTTTCACTCTTGCTCTTCACAGATGACAGCTTTTTAACTGTTGTGTTTATACACTGATCAGCCATAACATTAGCACCACTGACAAGTGAACTGAGTCATTGGCTTGTTACAAATGTGCATGTTTCTAACTCTTGACTACCCTAAATTTTTTTTTTTGTTTCAGCCTGAAGTACCCTCTTAAATAGTGTTATTTTTTTACAGGCCTAACAATGAAGGTGCAGGTTGTAGGCAGTGGGTTAGGCCAAGGAAGGAAAATCAGTGAACTGGTGACAGGGTCATGAATAGTCATGACTCACTGATGCAATTGTCTGATCTATTATATGCGCTATTCTAGCTCAATTTGCTTAAAAGCTAACACTGGTTCCAGTATAAATGGTGTCCGAATGCATTGCAGTTTATTGCACATGGGGTTGACCCATATCCAATGACAAAAGAACCCTGAAAGATTACATGAGCAACAGAACTGGACCACAAAGCAGTGGAAGAAGGTGGCACAAATTCCCACAACAATAAGGCGGAACAGGGAAATGAGCGTGTGGTAGTAGCCTAGTGGGTAACACACTCGCCTATGAACCAGAAGACCCAGGTTCAAATCCCCATTACTACCATTGTGTCCCTGAGCAAGACACTTAACACTGAGTTGTAAGTCACATCTGATAAATGCTGTAATTGTAAATTGTAATTGGTAAATAACCCCAATGCAGAGAGGCGCATGGAGTTAGGTGAATTTCCACCGCTTTGATCTACAAACATAAGTGATATGAGTCGCAACATCCACGAATGTTGATGTTCATGTGAAAAGACAAGAAGGTACATGAACAATCAGACAGTGGCGGATCCAGAGCCGGCGGGTGAAGAGGTGAGCTGAATGACGTGGAACATAGGGTGAGCGCGGAGGGTGGGTGGAAGTTGGTAGGTGATGGAGTTGAGCTGGCTGAGGATCCAGAAAGGCCCGATGAAACGAGGGGACAGATTGTGTGATCTGATTCGAGGGTGAAGGTCTTGAGTGGAGAGCCTCACGTGCTGGTCCACTCCAAAGTGCAGTCGCCAAGGATGACGATGGTCGATCTGGGCAAAGGTGCGACGGGTTGACGTGTGGATCAGCTGGCGGGCTGACAGGGGCCCCCCTGCGTGCACCTGGTGAGCAAAGATGGCCGGTTGGTACCCATAGCAGGTCTCGATAGAAACTGGGGTCCCCGGTCGAAGACTATGTCCTAAGGAAATCCATGAAGGCAAACAACATGCTGAAGGATCAGGTCAGCAGTCGTGACAGATGATGGGAGACCGGGCAGGATAAACAAGTTGGCCAGCTTTGAGAAGCGATCCACTATGCTCAGGATGGTGTTAAGGCATCTGCCTCCGGGAGTCTGGTGACAAAATCTACGGCGAGGTTGGTCCAGGGACGGTGAAAGGGTTCGGAAGAGGATGTAGGGGACCGATGACTGGAGAGGTAGGTGTCTTTGCCCAGGCACACACGTCGCAGGCATTGATGTAGACCCTGGCCAACGACGGCCACCACAACACCCTGCGATTGAAGGAGGTGATCCGTTGCCGTCCTGGGTGGCCGGAGAGAGCAAAGGAGTGGCCTTGTACAGGTGCCTTATGGGTGTGTTGGATGGGCAACCTGGACCTGGAGATGGCATACAATGCGGCTGGCAGGGAGGATAGGTGCAGGATCAGACGGACTGGAGTCAGGGGCATGTTGTTGGAAGAGGGCATCAGCTTCGGTGTTTTGGGAGTCAGGTCAGTAGGACAGGGTAAAGATGAACTGTTCAAAGAAAATGGCCCACCTCGCCTGACGGGGATTTAATTGCTTGGACTGGTGATGAGGTTTTGATGATTGGTCCAGACCAGAAAGGGGGTGTTGCAGCTCTGAGACCAGTGCAGCCACTCCTCGAGTGCCTACTTGGTTGCCAGCAGTTCACAGTCCCCCACCCCATACCGCTGCTGCATCAGATTGAATTTACGTGAAGAAGCAGCACAGGCGCAGTTTCTAATTCAGACCGTGTTGTGCTGGGGAGAGAAAGAGACTGAACAGACTGATCCAGAGGTCCAGCTCTGTACTAGGAGGCCCGCTGGACTCAGTGGAGGGGGTGCACTTAAGAGAAAGTGGAGAGGGTGTATTGGATGTGTGTGTTTATTTTTGTATGTTTGTGTGATCAGCTGTTGTACAGCCTGACAACAATTGGCAGGAAAGACCGTCTAAATCTCTCTGTCCCACATTGTGATTGCCGCAGCCTGCCACTGAAGGTGCTGCTCAGTACTGTCAGGGTCTCCTGCATGGGCTGGGAGATGTTGTCCAGCAGGGATGATAGCTAAGCCACCATTCTCATGTCACTCATTACCTCCATTGAATCCAGAGGGCATCCTAGAACAGAGCTGGACCTCCGGATCAGCCTGTTCAGTCTCTTTCTGTCCCCAGCACACCACAACATAAGAGAGGGAGCAATGTAGTAGGTGAATGACGACATCATCCACTCCAGTGCCAGGCTGGTAGGCAAAGTGAAGTGGGTCCAGTGATGAACCGAAGCTGAGCCTGTACCAGCCGCTCTAGGGTCTTCATCAGGTGACATGTCAGAGCCTTTGGCACTGCTCCCACACAAGAGGTTTTCCAGAGCTCTGGAACTCACCCCAGCCTCAGGTTGAAAATATGCTCCATCACCACACACAGTTGATCTGTGCAGGATCTAATGACCCTTGATCTGATGCCATCTGATGTCATCTCCCTGATCAGTCCTTTTAGCTCCTTTTGCATCATTTTCAGATCATCCTTGTCTCTGGATTAAAAGGTCCTCCCCTTCTGCTTGAGGATGGCTTTTGTTTCTGGTGTAATCTGGTGTAATCCAGGGTTTGTTATCGATCACACTATTCTCCTTGCCAGGTTAGAGAATTTTATTGAGATTAAGGGTTGAATGGTTCAGATCATATCTGACCAACAGATATCAGTTTGTGGATATCAATGGTGTTTTGTCTTCACATAGTAAAGTAGAGTTTGGTGTTCCACAAGGTTCTGTCCTAGGTCCGTTTTTTTCCCTATACATATTACCTTTAGGTGACACAGTATTAGCTTTCATTGCTACGCTGACGACACACAGCTGTATCTGTCAGCAATGCCAGATCAAAGGCAGCAGCTGAAAATAGAGAATTGTCTGAAGGACATTAGACAGTGGATGCTCACCAACTTTCTCCTGTTAAACCCTGACAAGACAGAAGCTCTTGTACTTGGGTCTCAAGCTGCCAGACATAAGCTGGTTGACTACATCATAACCCTGGATAGCCTTTCTATTTCACCAAGTATTGAAGTAAAGGATATAGGTGTCATCATTGATGCAGGGCTCTTATTCAATTCGCACGATAATGTCACTAGAGGGTCACCAGAGGGTCACCACAGCTACCACCATCGTTACAACTACAGCTTCAGGGATCTTCAAGTGGACCAGTAGCATCATTATGGACACGTAATCTAGACCATGACACTGAACTACATTCTGGACTTCTCCAACCCTACAACTGTAGGACTTATTATTATATTTTAATCATCACCAGCCCTGCACTGACACCATTTGCACGCTCACTCTACCCTGGAAGGGGGTCCCTCTCTGTATCACTCCTTCCCAAGGTTTCTTCCTTTCTTTTTTTCCCACTCCTAGAGTTTTTCCTTGTGTGCAGAAGGGTCAAGTGTGGGGGGTGTTGTAAGAATGGACATCGCGGGAGCCTGCTTTGTCTTGCATAACAGATGTCTGCAGGGGGAAGTGTAACATTCCTGTGTCGACGGTTGTGGGTGAAGATTCGACACCCCGGTTTTTACATGTCTTTTGTCCGACGTCAACGTGCGAAGTATCAGCCGTCAGGACCGCCCACCCTCTTTGTCTTCACCAAATGGGAGGCACTGGGGGCGTGACATCAGAAACAACAGGTTCTGATTGGTCAGTGACAACTTCCTGTAGGCCAGTGACAACTTCCTGTAGGCCAGTGACAACTTCCTGTAGGCCAGTGACAACTTCCTGTAGGCCAGGGGTATAAATGTCTGCACACATGTGGAAAAGGGGGCTCTGAGCTATCTTGCTCAGGGGGGTTTTTTTCCCTCAGAAGCCGGAAGGCTTCTGGGACTTTTATCTTCCCTTCTCTTTCTCTTCTCCCTCTTTACTCTTTCTTCTCATGTTTACTTTCTCTATAACCTTGGTACCTTTTTACATTCAATATTCACATGTAACCACAATAATTATTTACCGGTGTTAATAAATTAGAAACTGTCCATTTTTAACCTCTATTGTGCCATGCCTCTTTCTGCCAGGTAACATCAAATTGGAGTGGTTGAATACAGTGCTTTGTGTGGAGGGAGAAAGAGTTTTTTTCTACACGCTCTATTCTCTTCTCCACGCCACATGGTCTTCATGTGGTCTTTTTTACAGTGTCAACTGTAGGGCTTGTCAAAGCCCATTGAGACATACTGTGTGTGATTTTGGGCTATGTAAGAAGTAAATAATGTTGTTGATGTTGTTGTTGTAGAAGCACCACATAGTCCTAATGGGTACAGCGTTACCCACACAGAAATGTATTTAGTCCATGATGCAGGTGCCAAGGCTGTCGATTTCCTCCTCATGGTCATCAAAAGCACAACCCCACACAGTAGTTTCAAAACATCCTTTAGAGCCTCCTCGCTCTTCTCCAACCATCTCTGTACTGTGCAGGTGACTGGTGGCTCCCTGCCTACCAAGGGCTCGTACACATGGACAAGGTGCACCAGGTTGTGATCTGATCTTCCCAGGGGAGAGAGGGGTGATGAACAGTATGCCTCTTTTGTGTAGGCATAGAGTAAGTTCTATTTTTTACTGTCTCTGCCGGGGGCATGTGAAATACTGGATGAAGGTGTGTAGAGTGGAGTTTAGTGATGGATGATTAAAATCCCACAATATTAAAAAGAGGGCTCTTGGGGACTGAGTCTGTAGTCTGCTGACCCTCTGTCATTCTCATGGAATTCTCAGGTTATCTCCTTTGGATGGAGCTGGCCCATATTCTGCAGGTTTCCTCTGCCACAGGACACAGCCCTTTTGAGGTCTTACAGGGACAGTCCCCCTGGACTGTGTCTTGCTCAGGGACACAATGATATGTGTATTTGGGATTTGAACCTGGGTCTTCTGGTTACCCACTAGGCTACTACCAACTACAGAGAACAGTGAGGTTGGCCCTCGTCGCATCCAATCGCCGGATGTCAGCCCAATATGACCGACGATACCAATGCCAACTTTGCTTCCGGAACAAAGAGTGTTGCTGTCCACTCAAGATCTTGAGTCACACAAACTGTCCCCTTGGTACATCGGGCCATTCCGAATCTTCAGCCAGCTGCATCCAATCACACCCGGGTTTCAAGTTTCTCCCAACACACACTCACACATTCTGGTCCCATGCTAGGACCGTGAAAACCAAATTATCGTTTTATTGTTTGGCCGAATTATCTTATCATTTTAAAAAGAGTTCTGAAAAACATAAATCCAAAATAGCACTAAACATTTTTATTAAACTTTTCTGTGGTTTGATGTGCAAACTATGTTCAGACCACCCCATAAAACATTTTTAAGCACAGTTGGCAACAAAAGTACAAAACTCTGAATTTGTATGGTCCAACTTAAACATTACAATAAAAAAGACAAAATAAAGCCAAAATCAAAGTATGCAATTCTTGAGATGATTCTGTAGCTTAGTTGGAGTCTACCTGTGGAGAAAACACTTGATTTTACATGGTCAAAGGAATAATCTGTAGACCTCAGAGACAGGATTATCTCAAGGCACAAATCTGGGCACTGAGTGTTGATCCAGGAATCCGCATGGTGGCAGGGGAAGCTCTGATTTTATAATGGCTGTAGTACAGAGAGGAGTGACATCGGCAACAGAGAAGTCCAGTCAGCCAGAGACTTGGCATTGATGGCGGAAGAGGGTGGGCGAATGGTCGACAACATTGTGTTCCAAACAACCGACAGGCAAGGGCAATTATAAAAAGTTTAGTCAAGCAAAAAGGGTCAGCATGAGGCAAAATACAAGACAGCAAGAGAAAAATTGAGCAGCAACAATGGAGTAGAGTCATGATGAGGAGCGTGTGAGGAGGCAAGATGGCAGCCAGGTGTTTATAGCTGATGCCAACCTCTGGCACATCTGCTCCTGGGTGATCGGGCTGTGGCACAGGAACCGTGACAGTTTAAAATATCTCAAAAGTAAGGTTAATTACTGTGTCTGTAAGCTGCGACGTCCCATCTTACATGTCTCAGAGAGGTTTTGTGTGTGTGAATGCATGGAGCCGACTGGGTGAGACTTGTAGACAAGAAGGTAGGTGACCTGAATGTAGCTCTGGAGCACAGCAGTATGTCCTACAACATTGCAGGGAAATAGAGACAGAAAGATGCATCTTCCTATAAATTCTAGAACATCATAAAAAAATGAACATACCAAGTGTTATGTCCTGGTATATTGGGGTGTGTTTCTGTTCTGTGTTTTGTGTTGTTTGCAGGTGCCTGGTGATTTGTAAATTGAGCCCACCTGTACCTGCTGTGGGACAGACAGAATAAAAGGAGCCTCAGTCTCCTTTTTCAGGGCTGCGCTTGCCGTGCCATCCACCCACCCGCCTTCCTACCCTTTCCCTTTGACATCACTTCCGGTTTCCCCTGTGCTTCCCCTAGGAGGCGACACAACTTGTTGTGTCGGCCTGCTTCGGTGTTTGTCTGTTTTTCTCTGTTTTCCTGTTTTGTTTGCTGTTATTCGTTGTAATTCGTTTTGTATGTATTTCTCCTTTATTTATATATTTAGTCGTTAATAAAATACTTGTTAAAATTATCCGTTTCGTCATAGTAGGGTTACATTTGTTTCTTTTGTTACGGGCCGGAGCCCCTAGACCGGTTCGTAACACCAAGAGAAGATTAATATAAAAACAAGTACATAGGCAAGTTAGCATAAGGGCCTTTATAGCCTTTATAGGTTATAGTCACGATGACACAAAATACATTGCTGTAAGTGCTACATATCCAATGTGTAAATAAAGCTTGCTTAATAAAGCACAGTACTGGATTCGTTTAAGTATACCAGGGCTTTTTGGCATTCCATATTTCAAGAACCTTTTGATGTTGAAAATTTGTTAAAATGTATGGGTGCAAAAAAAATTTAGGTATACCAACATTTTTTAACCTAATGATGTTATCATTGTGATATCAGAATCAGGAAATTCATGCAAAGTGAGTGTGTGCTTCACTGTAAAAGTGTATAGACTTATTTCTCACTTTACAAAGTAGTTCACATTGACTGCCATTTTTTATTTTTTTTTTGTACAGTAGATTCAAACATGAAGGGTATATTAACAGCAATAGAAGAGTCAAAGGCCTTTTCACAATGGAAATTGGCCAATTTTTAGTTGGGTTGGACAGGGAGAGTGCAGTGCACAGGGAGTGAGCAAGAAGCTCTACAGAACAGAAGACAGATATGTGGACACAAAATGTGCCGAGGAATACAAATGCAACTGTAAGACCTGGGTGCATCTGAAGGGGTTAACAGTGCAGCGATAAAACAACTCCCTGCACTGGAGCATAGTAAATCTGCCCAGCTTCCAGCGGAACAGGCCAGTAAAAGAAGGGGGAGATTTGGGGTTGTGGGGTGCCACATTCATGACACAGTATGGCGTCCATCAAACTCTGTCTGCCTGTGATATTAAAACCAGAAGCTTACACTGTGCTGCTTCATCAGGGAATGATGTGTGTTGTTTTTTGTGCCATTCATGCTGAATAAATAATGTTTCTTCATGGCTTTTAATTATTTTCTATTAAGCATGAGATCCCTGGAGAACATGACCTGTGGCTCCACTCGGTCTGAAATGCTTTACAGGATACCATTCTTCATTTTTTATTTATCTGTCTACTACACTGTTTAATGCACTTTGCTTTGTTCCCTTTATGATGAACTTTATTTGAAATATTTCCTGTCCTTTTTCACATTCCACCTCTTCATAGGTACCATGCATCCGGAAAGTATTCAGAGCGCATCACTTTTTCCAGATATCGTTATGTTACTGCCTTATTCTAAAATTGATTGAATATGTTTTCTTCACAAACTACACACAACACCCCATAATGACAATGTGAAAAAAATACTTGAAGTTTTAGAAAATGTATTCAAAATAAAAAATCTGAGAAAGCACAGCCCAAATTCACAGTCCAAAAATGTTTTTTCTGCAGTTTAAATAATTAATTTCCACCAGTGGAAAAACAGATGATTGGACATGATTTGGAAAGACACACACATGTCTATGTAAGGTCCCACATTTTACAGTTCAAGTCATAGCTCAAACCAAGCATGAAATCAAAGGAATTGTCTGTAGACCTGCGAGACAGGATTGTCTTGAGGCACAAATATGGTGAAGGTTACAGAAAAAATATGCTACTTTGAAGGTCCAATTGAGCACATTGGCCTCCATCATCCATGGAATGTGGAAGAAGTTCAAAACCACCAAGACTCTTCCTAGAGCTGGCCTGCCAAAGCTAGGCAATCAAGGGAGAAGGTCAGAGAGGTGATCAAGAACCTGATGGTCACTCTGTCAGAGCTGTGGAGAGAAATTAACCTTCTAGAAGGACAACCATTTATGCAGCAATCCACAAACCAGGCTTTTGTAGTAGAGTGGCCAGACTGAAGCATATAGCAGCCCACCTGGAGTCTGCCAAAAAGGACCTGAAGGACTCTCAGACCATGAGAAACACAATTCTCTAGTGTTTGATGTGATTGCCAGGTGTCACATTTGGTGGAAACCAGGCACCGCTCATAACCAGGCAAATATCATCCCTATCGTGACGTATGGTGGTGGCAGCATCAAGCTGTAGAGATGTTTTTCAGCTGCAGGAAAAGGAAAAGATGAATGCAGCAATGTACAGAGACATCATGGATGAAAAGAGTGCTCCAAAGCACTCTTGAACTCAGACAGGGTTAGGGTCCGGTAGCGACGGTTCATCTTTCATCAGGACAATGATGGCAAGTGTGGCAAGCTTGTGGCATCATATTTAAAAAGGCTGTAATTGCTGCTAAAGGTGCATTGAAAGGTGCATTAAAGGTGCAAAGTGTTGAGCAAAGGCTTTGAATGCTTATGTACATGTGCTTTTTTCACATTGTCATTATGGTGTTGTGTGCAGAATTTTGAGGGCTAAAAATTAATTGTAACATTACAAATTGCGGAAAAAGTGATGTGCTGTGAACACTTTATGGATGCACTGTAACTAGCATCTGTAAGTTGGTTAGCAACTGGACCCAGTGCCAATTTTTTTATTTCTCAACCCCTAAATGCATTTCAATTATTTTTTTCAGTGAATTCACAGAGTTTCTGCTTGGTTTCATCAGTCACCTCAAACCTCTTGAACAGGATCCAGCTGGCTGCAACTCTGCAGCTCTTCTGTTAGAGTCGAATAGAACTTGCATTCACTACCTGCTCATTCACCATGAGGTCTTGGATAACTGGAATCAGCTGCTGTTTTTTACCCCAGTCAAAAAGCTGCTTTCAAAATCTCTGGGAGTGGCTCTGGAGTGGAGAGGTCAAGTCTCAGTTTGAAGTGGCGTGTGTGTTATTGTGTGATCCACACATTCTTGTAGCACCCAACACTCAACCCACTAACTTGGCCACACTCATAGCCCAGAAAACTGAATGTGTCTGAATTTCTGTGACTTGAGAAGTGAGATGAATAAAGGCGTCTTTAAGCAGGAAGACCATGTGACCAGTTTGATTATATGATCTCTAATTATATGATCTGGGACTGGGTTCCTTGATTGATTACCAGTATGTAATGAAAGATTGTCCATTGGCAAGACTACGTTAGCGTCAGAACCACAAAGGGAGGAACTGAGAGAGGAGCTCTCAGGTTGGATGAGAGTTGGATGGGGCAGTGGTGGCCTAGCAGTTAAG
The DNA here is from genome assembly GCF_900700375.1 of Denticeps clupeoides. NCBI lineage: Eukaryota > Metazoa > Chordata > Actinopteri > Clupeiformes > Denticipitidae > Denticeps > Denticeps clupeoides. The sequence continues at coordinate 19,850,882 of NC_041719.1, read as the reverse complement.
GAAGCGGCCCCGTAATCAGAAGGTTGCCGGTTCGAATCCCGATCCGCCAAGGTGCCACTGAGGTGCCACTGAGCAAAGCACCGTCCCCACACACTGCTCCCCGGGCGCCGGTCATGGCTGCCCACTGCTCACTCAGGGTGATGGGTTAAATGCAGAGGACAAATTTCACTGTGTGCACTTTGTGCTGTGCTGCTGTGTATCACATGTGACAATCACTTCACTTTAGAACTTTAGTAGTAGCCTTGTGGGTAAAATGATCCAGAAGACCCAGGTATGATCCAGAAGACCCAGGTTCAAAATCCCACTTACTACAATTGTGTCCCTGAGCAAGACACTTGCTCTAGGGGGTCTGTCCCTGTAACTACTGATTTTAAGTCGCTTTGCATAAGGGCATCTGATAAATGCTGTAAATGTACTCCACACATTTATATCAGACAGAGCCCACCTCTCTCTTCTCTTGCATTCACTTTTGCAAACAGAGGGGGGATCAACCTTGAAAAAGAAAAGGCAAAACTGTCAGGATTGACGACACCTGGTATTATCACCTGTGCCCAATCCGCACAGCCTATAAGGGACTGGAGCTCCGCTCCTTCTGGAGCTCCGACATTTCCGTGGACTTGGTCATGAACTTGACTTCTGTTGGTAAATGTGTTTATGCTTTGAGTTCTGGCAATCGGCACACGCCTGCGGGCTCGTTTGTGTTTTGTGTTCTGTTAGGGTCAACTGTTTTCGGCCGTTTATTTTGTGTTTCTTTATTAGTAGTAATAAAATCCTGTTTCCCGAATGTCCTGCCTCTGCGCTTCCTTCCCCCATCAGCTTGCCAGCGTGACAAAAACACAGTATCTGTAAAGAATTAGAATGATGGTGATGCCATCAAATGTGTGCTTTTATTAAGGCAATAAACAATTAGGCCAATTTGAAATGAAACATGACAGCAGACTCCCTCCCATTAAAAAAGAAAATGATCATCAGACATGAAGGAGACTGAAATAGAGACTCAGTAAGAGAGATGACCTATTGGCCTTAGATGTGTGGGCTGATTTACTGCCTTCACCTCTGGGTCTTGCAGTCAGCATCTCTCCATCAACCTACCACCAAGTGTCCCCTCACCAACACCCGTCCAGCGGTGCCGCCACCCAATGCAGCAACAGCTTTGGAATGTTAAACTGCCCTCCCCCACAGCTCTTCTGAAGCCCACTGGATGTGTCACAGGACGGGGTCACAGATAGACCCCGCTTTGTTTTTCCCCACTCTATGTCTCTCCTGCTCCCCCATGCAATCTTCCCTCCCTGCATTCCCACTTAATCTTGGCATTCCTTCCTCAGTGTTTCTCTGAGCAGGGACACATGCCCTATTGTTATCATCTGCTGTCATTTCTTTTTTTCTTTTTTTTTAACTCTCTTTACTTATTGATGAATTGGTGGTTTTATTGATTCAGGGAACCCTGAATGTTCCCTGAATGTGAGAACATTTCCTCTATCTTTGTTATTTTAAAAGAAGCATGACTGTAAGACAAATGAATGTTCCATGCAACCTGAGCAAAGCATCCTAAAATGTACATGCCTGCCAAATGAAGTAATCATAGATAAAAAATATTTTTAGAAGGTTCTATTTGCCTTGGGATGAGTTTATATCATGTTATCACATAGTCTCGTCTTGGTCAGATATGGATTTAAGGCACATTGCATCATTAAATTTAACATACCTAGTGTCATTTTACAACATCCTGCTGAATTTGCAATCAACAGAACAAAATTCATTGCTAATTTGAAAAATGTGTCACTAATAAATTGCAGTCACTTCACAAAAAGTGAATTCGGGAGACAGAAGAAGCAGATGTTGAAGAGAGAGGACATTTCTGCCAAGTCATCTGTACAAAAATTAATCTGTAAAACATCATACCTATATCCTAAAACCTATAGAAAACACTGAGCAGTAGGGAAATGATCTAATGCAACGTGTACTAGAGATGGTTAGAAAAGATTTCCACTCTTTGTTTTATATGTTTCTTTCATTCAGGTTGAGTTTGGTTTACATGCTACATTGTATCCTGTGTGGTCCCTAGTCTGGTCCCAAGTTGCATTTGTCTTGGTTTAGGTGGTCAATACCACAGCATGAGAACAAAGACCGATGAAACCTGACCTACAGTCACAGTCATCATGTCACATGGAGCCTTATGACAGTTTTTGCGTTGCTGAGTTTCTTTTGTAAGAGACATTATTCATGTAATGCTGATCAGAGTAATGCCTGTAGTATTAGCTTACTGCAATGGGGAAGATGTGACATCCCTAAGGCTTGCTTTTGATGTATTTAAAATGCAGAATATGATTATAATGAAGATAGTTTATGCAGACAATTTTACAAAAAGTACTAATGACAGACTATTTAGTAGTGAATGTTTGAGTTAATAACACACCAACATCAACAACATTTATTTCTTATATAGGAGAGAGAGAAAAAAAAGAAAGGAAGAAACCTTGGGAAGGAGTGATACAGAGAGGGACCCCCTTCCAGGGTAAAGTGAGCCTGCAAATGGTGTCAGTGCAGAGTTGGGGATGATTTGTACAATATAATAATAAGTCCTACAGTTGTAGGGTTGGAGAAGTCCAGAATGTAGTCCAGTGTCATGGTCTAGATTACGTGTCCATAATGATGCTACTGGTCCACTTGAAGATCCCTGAAGCTTTAGCTGTAACGGTGGTTGTGGCTGTGGTGACCCTCTGGTTCGTTCTTTAGCAGTTGTCAGGAACCAGGATTTATTTGCTGGTCTCTTCACTGGGGTCTTGATTCTGTGTCTCGGAGAAAACAAACAGAAGCAGCGGCAGACGGTGGCATAGTACAACCAATACTGAAATATGTGGTAATAGTGGTATATTGGTGCAACAGTGGCCTGGTACCCTAACTAGGACAGCCTAACTAGGGTGAATTTAACTTTGTCTGTGTCTAACAGGGGGACTCTGTGATAAACTGGACTTTATAATTGACACTGCGCCAAAGTGAAGTGAAATGAGTGTCTAGGACTTTAACAAAAAGCCAGAGAAAACACACTGAGACTGTGTCTGAGTCCCGGACACTGACAGGCAAGCCGTCCACAACTGCGGAGCTCTATAGGAGAAGGATCTGCTCCCAGCTGTGACCTTCTGTACTTTTGGTACCAGTAGTGACCCCGCACAAGAACTAAAAGTTCACTCAGGTTTCTATAATAGTTTCTAGTTCATTAGAACTAGATGAGCTAATTCATTTGCTGATTAGTTGATTAAATGCAATATTACGTTGTACTTCAGACCTTCAGAAATCTATATTAAATATAGAAAACCTTATATGAATAATCCAAAATTAATCAATAATCTGACTATTATTGTTTAACTTGAAGGTGTTTGCCCATTTAGTAAATTCCCTTATAAATCACTACAAAATGGCCAGGGCAAATACAATTTAAAGGATTCCGTTGTAGACAAAAAAATGTACAAAGATCAGTTTCATATGATTTTATGGTGATCCTTTGAATGTGATCTTAATCTGTTGCCACTTGTACGAGATCAAAGCCATATTTAGTGAAAGATGGTTTTGTCAGAGGAAACAAGTTTGTTATATTTTTCCTTGTCAAATGCTCTGATGGATCAGCTAATATGTCACATGGAAATTTTGAAGGAATGTGTTAAGAATTTTGGGAAAGCAGGCCAGGATTGAAGTTCTTGAAGGTGCCTTTATTGACCTCTTCCTGGGATGCATCTGAGTCTGCTTTTTTTCACAGTTTAATCTAAGGTAAGGCAGTGTGTCTAGAATTCTGCTTTTTATGCTATGCTCTCAAAAATGTGCAAGTGCAAGGCATGGTTACACAGACAGCAGCCATGATACTGAGACTGAATTTTATATGCACAGGAAGCCACTGAAACACTTTGACCAGAACATGCACACTCTCAGGTTATTTACATGCTGACACTGACATATCAACAGACAAATGAGAGCATTGAAGCCAGCAGAACACATGAGAAAAAGCTAGAAAAAATGTGATCTAGTTTGCAAGGCTACTGCATACTAAAGCTAAAGGGCACGTAAGCATAGTAAAGACAAACTGTCTTTCATTTTGCATGTTTTTCCCTTTCCCTCCTTCCATCTTCTTAACTGAACGGTTCATCTGTCTCTTGGCCACAAAAAGACAAAGTATTTTTTTGTATAGCAACATTGATGACATTTCTAATGAGACCCCAATAAACACACAAACATATGAACATATACACACATAGACAGAGCAACAGTTATTAAATTTGCTTAGGAGCAGACATGATTAATGTACTCGAGGATAAACTGCAAGTGTTGCTCAGGGTCATTTGGGTGGAACTGTGGATAATGACTCCAGCGAGGTGGGGAGAGTAAGCTGAGATGTGATCCCAGTGTGATCATAGTAGAGTGTGTGTAATACTATAACCAATAATTACCACACTGCACTGGTGTCTGCCATTGCATTGCAATGTCTACATTTGGCAGGTTAAGATTAGAATGTGCATTTGTGTACAATGTAAATCTGTTGAAAGAACGTTGATTGATTAAGCTGATTTAGCTAGCTAAACTAGTTCAATGTTATTTTTCCCTCAAGAAGTATATTTAAAAAAAACACAATGTAATAACTTTACAGCCTAGTGGTGGCCTAGTGGTTAAGGAAGCGGCCCCGTAATCAGAAGGTTGCTGGTTCGAATCCCGATCTGCCAAGTTACCACTGAGGTGCCACTGAGCAAAGCACCGTCCCCACACACTGCTACCCGGGCGCCTGTCATGCTGCCCACTGCTTACTCAGGGTGATGGGTTAAATGCAGAGGACAAATTTCACTGTGTGCACTGTGTGCTGTGCTGCTGTGTATCACGTGTGACAATCACTTCACTTTCACTTCACTTCACTTCACTACTAAGTAGCCCCCTTTCCCCAAGTTAGATTTACAGGCCGTGAAAATACATACTGCTGAATATAGCTGCTAAACCCGTATGTGAACATGAAAGTGATTATTCGTCATATGTGATACACAGTATTCGGCACTCAGTACACAACTGAATGTGTCCTCTGCATTTACATCTTTATCCTTAGTGAGCAGTGGGATGCCACCTCACCAACTGTAAGGCCATCACTGCCCCATATCAAGCTTAATTGACAATTTGGGTGTTTTAAATGCTATACAAAAAACCATCACCTGCCATATTGTTTTTGTTGCTGGTATTGATGAATAGAACTTCCTAACTTCCCTGAATGCCTTAGACTCAAGATGGTGTGTCATGGCGGCCGTCCACCTTCCCGGTTGCAAGGGGGTGCAGGGACGCCTCGTCGCACCGGAAGGAGATCACACCCAGTAAAAGGGGGAGAATAAGAACAGGTAGTCGCAAACTCAGTCATTGATTCATCTCACATTTGCTGTAAGCCGTTCCATGACTGACCAAGCCTCAAGCCGACCTTCATTGCCCCTGTTCTTGCCTTTTTGGATTGCATCCTGTCTCTCTTTTGCCACTGATGTTACCGACCCTTTCTTCTGTCCAGGTCCCAGCCTCTGACATTGTATCCATCCCTGAGGACTTCCAGGCATGCCGACCACGAGTACAGCCATCCGCTAAAGTGCCCCACGCCCACACAGATGACATGGGGGAATAGATTAAACATTTAATATCACTAATAACACTGTAAATACTGCCCCCAGTTGGAATTATAAAATCATTTCAGCCCTCCGGGAGACAGCACCATATTCAGAAATCTCATCTTTATTATTCAAAAACAAACACACAAAATGGGAGTCTGATAGCATCGTGGGCTTAAGAAAATGTATCATATATGTTCACTGAAGCTTACTGAGAGTATATCTTAAGATAACACCTGACAGGAACACTACTTCAGAATCTGATGTGTGTGAAGTGGTTCACTTCTGGATTGAGGGAGAGCTACCAGCAACTACACCATCTCCACAGATCAGCCCATGTTGGTGTGTTTAAATACTGGCTGAAGCTCCGTGCGGAACTCACTCTGTTGTATTTAGTCCTTTATTACTCATCCATTGGGGTAGAAGGCTTACAGGGCTGCTGATCAGTAACATCCCTGGAAAATCTTCTTGTCTGCAGTCTCTCTCACAGGAGGTCAGTCTGCTGGCAGACGGAAGGGTCCTTCCTCCTTATCACAGCCAGATCCCAAAAATAGAGCTCACTGTCTCATCAGCACTCCCAACACACCCACAGACACGACTGCTCATCTCTCCTCCTCTCCAGCATCAGGCTGCAGACAGGTGACAAACGCAGCTCCACTGCCATGATGAGTGAGATCCTCTCACGGGTTGGTGACGTTTGGCTTGAGGATGATTGTTCCATGGTGAGACGGAGTAATGAATTCCCTGCCACTGTTTTTCTCTTTAGCGCACGTGTCACTTCCAGCAGCTTGGAATTAAAGGGATGGGGAAACCAAGAGTCAGGACATGACCCTATTATATTCAGCAGCATCACACTGGTGTTTGTGTGTGTTTAGTACATTTGTACGAGTGTTTGATCTTTGTGTAAATGTGTGAGACTGTGACAATCTGGGAATTAGACATTGGTACATGTCTGGAAGTTAGAATGTGTGGGATTTAGAATGTTTGTTTGGCTTGTAAATTCATGAGATGCCGTCCCCATTGCGTCTGTCATGGCTTTTTGTTGATGTGATTTGTGGTTTTGATTTGTGTGTGTGTTTATAAAAATTTTCATATATGACTGTATGTTTAAAATTGGATTGTTTTTGGCCCCATAACCAGAAGCTTGCCGGTTCGAATCCAGAGCTGCAAAGGTGCCACTGGTGCCAGTTTTTTTCTGTAGCATTGGTACCATTTTTTTTACATACAATACATGTAACTGCAATAGTAACCTACCTGTGTTGATAAATTAGAAACTGTTCATTCTTAGAAAACTCTATTGTGCCAAGCCTTTGTGTTCAGGTAACGGCAATTGAGTTTAAATACAGTGCTTGCCTTTTTTTTTTTTTTACACCATTCTGCAAGGTGGTGCCGTCTAGGCACATGCAGCCCCTGCCACGTCCCTATTGATACTTTCAGCATTCCGTTCACCATGCAACAGACTGTTCACCATGCCACAGGACGTAACCTGCCGGGTATGGGCAGTCTCTGCTCCTGAACGTACTGGCTTCCAGCGGAGCCAGAGACATGCAGGCCCTCTCCCTGAACATCCCAAATGTCACCATGAGGACTTAGTGGCCCTTTCTCTCCCCGGAGGCCCAGTTTTTATGCCCTGGTAAAGATAACCAGACTGTGGACTACCTCTCACGCTACACTCGAGAGTGTTTGATGGCCGGAGCCAGGTATGATTTGTTGATATGGTGTGTGTGTGTGCATGAGTGTGTCTGTGTGGTACCTGCAGTGGCTGAGGGTGAGCCCGTCCTCAGAGCAGTGCAAGGTTAATTAATACTGGTGTGGGTTTTTTGGGGGGGTTACCTGGGTGAGTCGAGCACAGCTGATAAAGATGAGTGAAAGAAGAAATGGAAATTGGGAGAACCCAAGAAGATGGCTGAAAGGGAAGACATTACTTAATTATGGGATCTTTGTACATGTTTGTATGTGTGTTTTTGTGTATTGTGTATTTGTACAGAGTGCTGTGACAGTTAATTTCATGACATTAGTTTATGAGTTCATTTGTAATACAACTTTATCACATTAGCCATGTATGGACAATAAAGAACCCCTTTTCTGGTAGCTGATCTCTGTGGCTGCAGGATATTCATCACCACTTGTAATCTCTTGAACCCATTGTCTTGGCAGTGCAGCGCAGAATGATCCTATGGGAATTAAATCAAACCCGAGCACAGACTGGAGACCCTTGAGTATGCGCATGGTGAAACATGGTGGCAGTAGCCTACAGGGTGGTAGTAGCCTAGTGGGTAACATACTTGAGCCAGAACCAGAAGACCCAGGTTCTCAGCTCTCAGCTTTCTGGCAGTATTGTGCTGACTGGAGAGTATGGCAGTCACTTTTCAGTCATGTGCATTAACAATTGTGCATAAAACAACTGCTTACTGAAGCTTTCATCTCATGATGATCTTCACAGTTGTGGCTGATCTTTAGTGATTTCACATTATTGCGAGTGCATTGTTTTCTCCTATGGAAAACTGGATATAGCCTGAGCAGAAAAACTAAAAAAATCTGTTTACTGATCATTGGGTAATTTGCCAGCTAGAGATGCTTTGTTTGATGACAGTTACACCACAGCACAAATGTTGTGTAATCATTGAGATAATGAAAAAGCATTTTAGTAGGCTAAAATGAGTGAAATTTGATAGTTCTTCAATTATGCAATTATGTGTAAGCTCATCTGAGAACAATAAGGTCCAGAGCCAGGTGAAATTGGCCATCTGAAACTACAGCATGATTCATTAATTGTTAAGGTTTGGGGAGAAAATAGTGTCCATAAGCCTTCTGTTCATATTAAGATTAATGGAAATGACCTTTGTTTGTGAATGATGTTCGGACACATTGTAGAACAGCAGACATAAGACTCAGAGCTAAAAGGCCTTTCTCTATGTGTCTGTGCCAGTTAAAATGCCCCGGGGCAGGAACCTGTCTGTATGGAGGATATAAAGGGGATTAGGATGCCCCGAGCACCGTGTCTGGCCGTGGCCCTCTGGCTTACTGATCCCCAATGAACATGTCACTCACCCGTTCTTTGATTTCTCCTGCCCAGCCTCAGCTCATTTTATAGAGGGACCCATTCAGTTGCTCTGGTTGGCATCAGGGGCCACAAATGACCAGCATGAATTAAAAAATAGAGGATTTGCTTTTTAGAAAGTTTTTTAATTGAAAAGTGTGTTTTCCAGATCCACTGTGGCATTTAGAATTGTTATCCAGTATCGTCAGTCTGCCCACCACTATGAGAACCACATATTTAGCTTCTGTGATAAAGTGAGTTCATCTTTTTTTCCAGCTGTTGGAGTTGTTAATGGTCATGGTTGTAATATACCATGAGATGTCACACTAGTGCCTACCTCTTGTTGTACCCTGATATGAATTATTAATAAAAAATACAATAACAAAAGTCACCCATTTTTTGTGAAAGACCACATAATTATAATCTACTGAGTAATTAGTGGTTGGGATATTTTAACAAAAAAAACAGTGTCATGTTAGCAACTTTGATAATTCTAATTAGGCCCTTCCAGTTAAATTGTTCAAATAAGGTAGTAGCCAAGTGGCTATCACACTCACCTATGAACCAGAAGACCAAGGTTCAAATCCCGCTTACTGCCATTGTGTCCCTGAGCAAGACACTTAACCCCAAGTTGCTCCAGGGGGACTGTCCCTGTAACTACTGATTGTAATTTGCTCTGGATAAGGGAGTCTGATAAATGCTGTAAATGTAAATGCAAATAAGTATCATTCCTACAAAAAAAAGAAAATCACAGAGATACACACTGCACTGTATATTCACCACCCATATGATCGTGCTGTTTTCCTATCCCTCAAACCTAGCACTGCAGTGCTAGCTGTCTGTTTCAATGCTGCAAGCGACAGGAAATCTCTACCTTTAAGTCATAAATAAATCATCCTGGTAGGGATTCTACTGGTCTGTGGTTTGGTAAGAAGAGTAGAGCAGTGTCCAAAGACGAAGATAGATATACAAAAAGGGGGGAAGATGGGGGTTGGGGTAAGACTTTCTTTATGTCCTTAAAACCACAGTGAACAATAGCCATGGCACAGAGGTATCCATTGTGTGCTATGTTGAGATCTAGGTTTCATACGGAAACCCTGGAGTGACAGACATGTTTAATCCCCCCCATCCCACCCCTCTTTCTCTCTGTCTGTCTTTCGCCTTTCATTATTTTTTTCCATTATTCCCAGTGGTATAAATCTATGCTTGCATCTCAGATGTTGCTACTCATGTAGCCCCTTTCTGTCTGTGTGTGTGTGTGTGTGTGTGTGTGTGTGTGTGTGTGTGCGTGTGTGTGTGTGTTTGTGTGTGTGTGTGTGTGTGTGTGTGAGAAAGAAAGTGAGAGAGATAGAGAGAGAAATTTTATATAATTTCTTATCGATTTCTTGTTGACCTCCCATGAAGCAGTTATCATTCTGTAATACACTCCTCACGTCCTCATAATGAAATCAATATCCTCTTTTGAGCAGTGCAGCCATAAACCCCTGCATCCAATCAAAAGGAGGGTGGTGATAGTGGGGTACAGCATTGCTTTTGTTGGCCTGCCTGAGGGACATCCCTTTCATATGGAGATATTTCTGGATCACAAAGAAGAAAACTGGAGCAAAGACCAGAACCAAAACAAACATCTTATTATCTGTGGATATATACAAATATGCTGTTGCCATTTCAGTTTCCAGACTAGAGCATGTAAAAGTGTCCTGGCTCTCCGATAGCAGAGGGTCTTTTCAAAAAAAAAAAAAAAAAAAAAGGTGATGTTTTATAGGGGATTAATATATTCTGATGACTGCTGATCACATTCTTAAATGTTAATTCGATTTATTGCCTAACTGGGAAATGACAATGGTCAACGATTTAACTGCTCACCTGAGCAGTGTTGGGAAGATTACTTTGGAAATGTAATTCATTACAATTACAAGTTACCCTATTTAAAATGTAAAAGTAATTAGTAGTAAAATAATGTAGTAATGTAAAAAAATTATGTAGTGTAATTATTTGATTGCTTTTTAATTACTTTAATAAATTATGAATGAAAATTCTTTTTCATTCTGCCAAGCTCCATTCGATACACAGATTAACATCATTACAATTGACGAATTTAAAGATAACTCACTGGCCGAGGGGATGCATTCGCAGGCATGCTTGGAGCGGGTGGACAAGTTGTCATACTGGGAGAGGAGGGCTGGAGGCACTTGGCCGGTGAAAAGGCGGCCGGAGGTGAGCTGGAACAGGAGTGTGGCCCTGTAAGTGCCACAGCACGGCGGGGAGGGAACACTGGCTCCGTGGGGGGTAACGGGGAAGGAGGCGAAGGAAGGAGGATGGAATGGAGGGCGTCTGGGATGGCAGGAGGCTGGGGTAACAGGGGAGATCGTATTAGCAAAAGGGGGCAGGCAAACTCGAGGTCAATGGTGGGCGAAGGTTGTGGTCACAATGGGGAATCCGTTCAGAGATCGTCGTCACAAGGGGGGCAGGTAAAGTTCTAGGTCGGGGACAGGACCTAGTTCTAGGTCAGTGTCACCTAGCTTTTATACTTTGCGCTGCCTGCTCTCACTTCCGTTTCGGGTTGCCGTCTCCCCGGCTGATCTGGCACTTTCTGGTGGGCTGGAGGTGTATTGGCCGTGACAAAAACAATAAAATAATATCATAATAACAGCCACTACAAAGTCAGACTTAGTGCCTCATTTTACTGTAAGACCATAAAGTTGTAATCATCTGCTAAAGTAAATATTTAATATTCAAGAGTATATAATGATATGGGGTGGTAGCCTAGGGGGTAACACACTCGCCTATGTACCAGGAGACCCAGGTTCAAATCCCACTTACTACCATTGTGTCCCTGAGCATGACACTTAACCCTAAGTTGCTCCAGGGGGGGACTGTCCCTGTAACTACTGATTGTAAGTCGCTCTGTATAAGGTCGTCTGATAAATGCTGCAAATGTAAATGTCAAACTTCCAATCACAAAGAATGTAAATGTCTGGGCTCCTCCATCCTTCTTCCCATCCATCCCTTTATACCAACCAGCCTGTAGCATCCAACATTTTTCTCCACCAGAGGGTCTTCCTCGCTGTAAAATTATTAGGTTGAGTTAACTTATAATATCTACTATAATCAGTCTCTTGTATAGGCACTGTGCACAGATTGGCTGACAAAAAATTTCACCTGTCACGACACAAAAATTAGAAGGACTCAGCCACAGATTAGTACTAGCTTTTAAGTTATTTACAGGACAAACAAACATATAAGGCCCTCCTTTGGGAAAGGGGACGAGGAAAAGTGGGAATGGGAAAGTCAACTCTCACACAGAGATCACTCCACACACAAACATCAGAACGAGCAATCTCAAGACCAGTCCATACATTATTACACGCTGACAATGCGGAAAATCACACCGACTCCACCCAAGACATGAAAAAAAAAGACCTTCTTCAAAACCAACCAAGAAATAAATGCATCTCCATTTACTCCTTTCACAGTCTAATACTGGAACCCAGAGCAATGAAGCCTAAATACTAAGGCAGAGCAGGTACAGGGAATCAAGAGAGCGTGGCCCGCAATAAGAGCTTTCAGTTGTCCGGTTTGCCTGGATCCACCGTGACCACACTACTATTACAACATTAAGATGTAACTATTCATCTTTTAATAATAAACTGTAATTATACTTTTAGTAACTCTAATAGATTATAGTTGGGCCAGTGGTTGGTGCAATTGGTAATGGCTAAGGAGGCGGACCTGTAATTGGAAGGTGCCAAGGTGCCACTTCACATGTTGCCTGTATTAATGGCACCTGTTTCAACTCATTTTCTGAATAAAAGATACCTGTCCACGCCTTCAAACAGTCAGACTACAACCTCTATCATGACCAAGACCAGAGAGCTGTCTAAGGAGACCAGGGACATCTTAGTTGCAACCTAATAACAACATACCAACTGTGAAGCATGGGGGTGGAAGCATTATGCTTTGGTGCTGCATTTCTGCAAAGGGGACAGGATGACTAATTTGTATTAAACAAAGGATGAATGTATCATGAGATTTTGAGCAAAAACTACCTTCCATCATTGAGAGCATTAAAGATAAAATGTGGCTGGATCTTCCAGCATGACAATGATCCCAAACACAGTGCCTGGGCAAGAAAGAACTAGTTATGTAAAAAGCATTACAAGGTTCTGGAGTCGCGTAGCTTGTCTCCAAATCTCAATCGAATTGAGAATCTGTGCCATGCGACAGCACCAAAACATCACAGCTCTTGAGATGATCTGCATAGAAGGTAATCTCAGCCAAAATACCAGTTACAGTCTGCGCAAACCTGGTGAAAACCTTCAGGAAACATTTTACCTCTGCCATTGCCAACCAAGGTTACATTACAAAGTTTTTAGGTGAACTTTTGCTATTGAACAAATGGAAAGTATATGTGTTAATGACTGGCCTTGGTTAAACAAAAATGTGTATGGTTTAATTCCTCATTTATTGGAAAAATTATCCATTTGATATGCATATATATTACACTCCAAAAGTTTGGACAAACCTTCTCATTCAATGTGTTTTCTTTATTTTCATGACCTTTTTATGGGTAGACTCTTACTGAAGGCATCAAAATTTGAATGAACACATGTGGAGATATGTACTTAACGAAAAGTGGAGACCTGGCCTCCACAGTCACTGGACCTGAACCCAATCGAGATGGTTTGGGGTGTGAAGGCAAAGGGGCCAACAAGTGCAAAACACCTCTGGGAACTCCTTTAAGACTGTTGGAAAACCCTTTCTGGTGACTACCTCTTGTAACTCATTGAGAGAATGCGTAGTGTGCAAAGCAGTAATCAGCTGTTTTGAAGAAACTAGAATATAAATGTTTTCAGTTATTTCGCCTTTTTTGTTAAGTACGTAACTCCACATGTGTTCATTCATAGTTTTGATGCCTGAGACATAAAACAGTTTCCATTTTAGGGGATTACACCAGAGGCTTTATAAAACACTTTGTTCACAAGGAATGACATGCATCTAATTTGTACAATAAAGCATACATCACATACAAAACTGCATATATTATATAGAACTGTATCGAAATGTGTATCCAATTAATTGCTTGACAAAGTACTATACTAATTTGCTGCTAGCAAAATGTCTATCTGTTATTGTCCATAAGGACGAGTGGCGGCTGTCCTGATGGAGTCAGGCCTGGGACAAAGCACGGCTCATCCGTGAGGGGATCGGCATCCTGTCCACCGTCCACAGCGTCTCTCCGCATCTTGGTTATTGCCAGGAGCACCTGAACTGTGCGACGGGTCTCCTCGACCCCACAGTAGCTTTCGTAGGCCATCGAGGTCCAGACGCACGAATTCGTCGGTGCTCCCCGAATCTGGAATTGCCAGGGGAAACATGGACAGCGTGACAGATCGTCTCGACCCTGCGGTAGCTTTCGTTGGCCGCCGAGAGTCTGTTATGATAAAAACATGGCATGGATCTTGGGGCAGGAAACTGCCGATTACCGGAGGTGAGTTGCTGGAGACTGGAAGAGATAGTGGCGTCGGGGGAAGTCCATACCTGAATTCGTCCTCTCGACGAACCACGGCTTCTTGGATCTCAGCGGGGCAGCGTCGGCTGCGTCCAAATTTGGTTGGGTCATTCTGTCATGGTGGCTGGACATTACGAGGAAGAAGGACGCATACGCACAACGAGACAGGGGTTTAATACATGGTACACACGACAGGGGAACATCACCAAACAATGACCCAACGGCAAACAGACACGAACACAGGTGAACATGATTAGGAAACATGACGAACATGAAACTCCGGACCCGGAATAACCCCTGCCGGACTGGATCATGACATGTCTGTAATGTAATAGGTCAGTAAAATAAATTGATTCCCCTCCTAAGCATGTATACGGGGTCAGTAGTGGCAAGGCAAACTGTAATCATTAGTCAAGTAAACTGTCCATGGAAATGTTTTATGGTGTGGACCATCCTAAGCGTGGTCTCAGAAACCCGTTTAGCTGTGAGAAGTCTCTAGGGAGAAGACCTGTCAACTGTAAATTGCTGAACCCTACTCAGCCACTTCAGATCCTATTCCTGAGCTTCTGACGTTTTTTTCTTTATTCCAGAGCTCCGGTTTCCTCTAGGGGTCATTGGCATGTCTGAACTACCCCGTCTGTGTGTGTGTGAGTGTGTGTATCTCTGTGTGTCTGTGTGTTTATATGGATAAATGAGAAACTTGACTCAGTTTTCCCACATTGTGTTTATGGAATCGATGGGACTGGAGTAATGCAGAGCTTAACGGGGCTCCACACTGTACTCTGCTATGTATGCAGATTAATGAATCTGTTTACTCTTAAAGACTACTGAACAGGTATATTTGCATGTGTATTTGTTTTAATGAAGAAGCTTTAGACATCCTCATGCACTTTGAAGATGAGTTGCCAAAAGTAAAGCAGCTTTGTAAGAATTTGGTATACACTTATACACTTATATGTCTGTCTATACGGTTGATTTATATTGTTGAGGTGGATGTTATTTAAAACAGGAGGATCGTGGATGTGCCTTGGTGAGTTCATAGGTTCTGCTCTAAACATAATTAACGAGACCATTCTTCTGGGATGCTGAAACCTTATGCTTAGTATAGTAAAAAATGAGGCAAGGTTAATAAAAGTTCCTTTAAAGAGGGTTTTATAAGCCGTACCTGCCAAAGAGCCAAATGGGGCTGGCTGTTCTCCAGACATGTAGAGAGCACAGCAGCGATCAGGAGAATGCAGAGCTCATGCACCGGCCTCTGCATTTCATCCATCAACCGAACTCAGTCTGCAGAAGGTCATTTAAGACAAAACCTACTGGAAACCAAAATCTTGCATATTAAAACTAAGTTAACTGAATTTTTTTTAAGTGCTACAAAAGATTCTGAGGAATCGTTCAATACAGAGATATTGTGTTTAAAGCTTCCAGTCAAGGTATTACAACATTGTTTAACACCGCATCAATCATTAAAATAATTTGTAAAATGTAGAAGCAAATAATCCAGACATTTTTACAGTAAAAAATATTAATGGATACTTAAAATATTAATTATTAATATTAAATAATACATTTTTCTATAGGATGTTTTGGTTAATTAGAAAACTGTAATCATTTTATTTGATCTTGCACTGGAATGGGAACTTTGAAACTATCAGCTAATTGTAAACTATTCACTTATGCATTAGATTGCTAACTCCCTATTTGATATTTGTGCATGTAATTATATAAACTGCCAGGTTTATTCTAGAATTCACATCAACATAAGAATTTGGAGGCAGTCATGTTGTCATGTTGCAGATTTTTGGTGCTTTTCCATGTGCAAAAATTATGTGAAACAAAATATATAAAAAGAAAAAAAATTATGTGGATAGTCTATTACTTCTGGAGCTGTGATCTCATTTCCCATTCATCTCTTTGGTCTATCTTTGGTTTATCTACACCCATATTAAGACTCTGAAGCCCCTCCCCATCTAAGCTTCACTACACTCTTGAAACAACAATAACAAAATTCTTCCCCAAAACAATAATAAACAAGATTCCCCATCATAATATAACTCTAGTTCCAAACATGCACCGCTCATACAGAAAAATATTCAGCATTAAGCCCCCTCAATTTAGCTGTGAAAGTTTTATTCTATATATACTGTAGATGTGGCATGGACTCTGTTTGGTTGTGTCCAGGATGAATTAAAGTAGTTAACTAATTATTTTTCTGCTTGAATGAATGTATCATGTGTATCTCGTGAACAACATTCAATCCATTTCCAATACACACTCACATATAAAGAGCTTGTGCCGCAACGGTAGTGCGTCTGACTCCAAATCAGAAGGTTGCCAGTTCGAATCCTGATCCGCCAAGGTGCCACTGAGGTGTCACTGAACAAAGCACCATCCTGACACACTGCTCCACGGATGCCTGTCATGGCTGCCCTCTGCTCACCACGGGTGAGGGGTTAAATGCACTGTGTGCACCGTGTGCTGTGCTGCTGTGTATCACAATGACAATCACTTCACTTTAAAAAGAAAAAAAAATGCAATATTTGGATAAGCTGAAGGGGGAAAAAATCATAGCAGATATTTAATGCAGTAAACATGTATAAGATGCAGTTAAAATACATTATTTAGACATGCCCCTTTTCTGCTTATAGCTGTGACATGATTGTTTATGAATGACAGGATCCATAGGAAGGATGACACAAGAACCTCAAGCAGGTCAGTTACAGAGCATTTCAGCTTAAAGCGTACTAAAAGCTATCACAGTAAAGTTGACTTTGTGTGTCTTGAAATGTAACACATTTCATCACCATTTTTTATTTCAGCTCCACTGCCTGATTTCAGTGCATTTTAAACAGGAAGAAACGGAGGGAGAGAGGGACTTTTTTATACTTTGTTATAAAAACCACAGATAATACAGGTCCTGAATCAACACAATAAACACAAACAAACAAACACACAAGTACACATCACATGAATAAATATTATGAGGGACATTACAGTGTGTCCTTAGCATAGCATGACACAAACATTTGCGTGGTGTCCTCTGCCTGCAAAACGAGAATGAATGTTTGGACACCGCTGACAGTGCCATTGTTGTAGCAGCTGTCAAGGTGACTGCAGAATGCACAAGTGATACACCATCCCTAACATCTGAACTTAGCACAAGTGTATCTCTCCCCAAAGCAGCGAGTTGCCCAGCAAAAATAAAATAGACAGTTAAGCTAAATAAATAAATAAATGAAACGCACATTTTACATTTACAGCATTTATCAGATGCCCTTATCCAGAGCAACGTACAATCCAAAGTTACAGGGACAGTATCCCTGGAGCAACTTAGGGTTAAGTGTCTTGCTCAGGGACACAATGGTAGTAAGTGGGATTTGAACCTGGGTCTTCTGATTCATAAGTGAGTGTCTTACCAATTAGGCTACCTCCACCCTACACATTTTGCTTATTTGCTTTGCAGTGAAACAAATCTTTATGTTATATTTTCAAGTAGTAAACTTGCTATAATTTTACTCTAAAGTAGCAATTCATGGGATCTTGCTGCAGACATTAAAGGATTAAAATGACATAAGCATGGTTATTAAAGTTGAAACCTAAGATTTAGGTTTCAACACATATGTACAATTGAGTTATTACACGAGTTTATAACAAATGTTCTGACATTTGATTAAAATTATATAAAAGTCATTAAGGCATGGCTGGAATGCATTATCAATAAGATTATTTATTCATTCTGATGTTTGGGTGTGGGTTGGGTGGGGTGCTGGGTGTAGACATTTGTCTAAAGAGGTCAGCTTATGGAATATTAAAAAGCAGGAGAAGAAACATTGAGTCTGTGTGCAGTGCAGACAGATGGGATTGGGCTGACGACTCGATGACAGGCGGCTTATTATCAGATCAGACCGCTAGTCTGCCCCTCCGGCTCTGTAGCCTGATCCTATACATCACACACACATGCACACATACACCCAATCACACACAGTATCATTGTGTGCACCTTGGGTGAAATCTCTCTAAAATATGAGTAATAATGAATTTTACAAAATAAAATATCTGTCTAAACCGTATTAAAATAAACCATAAAAGAGTATTTTCAACAATTTTTACTTGCTTTAAAGTCCTTTGTCCTAATAAGGACTCTCTTTAAATATCGTCTCTGTGGCACAATCCGTTCAGCTGTTAACCAAAAGGTTGGTGGTTCAAGCCTACCCAGGGACGACAAATGTCTAGTGGTTAAGGAAGCGGCCCCACACACTGCTGTCCGGGCACCTTTCATAGTTGTCCATTGCTTGGTGTGTGCACCATGTGGTGTGCTGCAGTGTATCACAATCACTTCATGTTCTCTTGTATTTGTGAAGATGTGGGTTTGAATCTCAAACTGCCACTGCTCCCTCAGGGGATGAGTTAAATGCAGAGGCCACATTTCACTATGTGCAGTAGGTGCTGTGCTGTAGTGTCACATGTGACAACTAAACATTTTCACTTCATTAAGATAAAAGCAAGCACACACACACTCAGACACACAAACCCCTTTATAAGGAAAGAAAGATGAAAAGGTGTGATTAACAAGTATTACACTACTACTATGTCTGCTACAATTACTACACTACTAATAAAGATAATGATGTTCATAAGATCTATATGGGTCAATGTATTTTATTATTATTGAATTATTTATTTTTTAGAAAGTAGTCACTCAGAATGTCACTGGTGACAGACTGGTGATCTGCTAATGGGAGCAGCCAAAGGAAGAAGTCACTCGGAATGAATGACTGATTATAATGCTGTAACCACTGTAGCGGTATTCGATCAGTGGGCATAAACGCTGGCCGAGGCTCATGCAGGTCTGATACATGTGAAGGTGTTCTGCAGCACAAGGTCATCTGATACAGACTTCGCCCAGGAATGCCAGCGCTGTGGATTAGCGAAATTGTATGCAAATCTATTTCATTTTGGCTACCACACAGCGTCCCTGCTGTCAGCAACACAAACACAGACAAATGTTTCCAGCTCCAGCCCCTGCACAGGAACGAAGCGGTCAGGGTGGACCTGCTCCCATGTGTCTGCCTATTTCAGCGATTGGACACAGAAATGTTTAGCTTTTTTTACGGTTTAATGCACCGGATTTGTGCTGGACTGAGATGGCATAAGTGAGTCTAAGAAATGACAAAAACGGAGACCATGGGATAGAGGAAGAAGGAGGGACAGAGAAATGGATGAGATAGAAGAAGGAAGGGAGGTACAGACGGGACAGGGAGGGTTAAAAAACAAGGGAGCATGAAAAATGAAAACCAAAACCTGCATTGACTGAGCAAGCGCAGAGCGTCTGCTCGTAATGAGTTCTCACAAAGACAAAGGTACTGCCCTTCACACACATTTACTTAAACACACACACACACACACACACATAAACACTACAAAGAGGCAAAGGGAGGAAGCGTCACAAAGATTCATTTTTGCAAGAAGATTTTTCTTTTTTCATTTTTTTTAGCACCAACAGAAAAGCAATTACAAGACAGAGGCTGCAGATTGGGCGGCAGCCAGATATGCCTTTCTCAGCAGAGACAAGCAGGCCTGGAGTAACGTGGAGAGATGGGACAAAAGGGAACCAGATGGAGGTGAGACTCAGAACAGAATGGAATGCAGAGAAAGACTTTTTCAGGCCCATAAATCAAGCCATAAATAACAGATTGAAAAAAAAAGATAAACGCACAGGACATACAGGATTCTGGGATTGCATGGCTTATCACCGTCCATTTAGGGTGGGATCAAAAGAATTAGAGGGAGAGCAAGTTGTTTTTGAGGTTCGCTTTTGAAAGATGAAGGTTTTATTTAGAGTTAACCGGCAAAGAGTTTGATGGAATTATTTGCACATTGGGCGCCATCTCAGGCTCACGTCAGAATGCTAGTGCTAGCGCTGTCCTGTGTCCTTTCATCTGCAAACAATGCAGTCTTCACGCCGAAAATAACTCCGCCGCAATCGATTGGACAAATACCAGCATAAAGAGAGCCAAAAAAACGAGTGAGGGAAAGAGGGAAAGTGCGGAGGGGGGAGAGAGAAATGGCTGTCATGGGCTCTGCACGGCAGCATGCTCAAGCTCTTTTATAAATAGCTTCTATTTAAATGGGCCAGATAGTAGATAAAGGCGCATTTCTGTCTTTTTTTGGCCTGGTAATGAGCTGTGTGCCACTGGCTTTATTAGGGGACTGGAGCTGGAGATAGAGATTTGCCCAGCTGGTAATTAGACACGGTCAAGGTTGGCTTGGAACTTTTGCATGTCTGACGCTCATATGTGTGTGTTAAGAACATTCATGTGGGTGTGCAACATTAGGAAATTGATGTGCTGTGTGTTGTGTGTGGGATCATTACTGGTGTGTGTAGTGCGAAACGGATGGTGTGTGTTCTGCAGCGGAACTTTCACAGTCTTCTGCTGCTGCTTGGTGTTTATATTTCTCCTGACAGCTCTTGAGCTGTGTTTATTTTATGGAGTGTAATTTTTTTCTCTTATATTTGCTGAGATTCACATATTTCCCAACAGAGGCTTCTGATGATGAAGTGCAATGGTAGAAAATTTTATTTGGTAAATTTAGCATCTAAAACAATGTCATCATAAAGAGTCATAGATCTGATGTTCAATGTTCAATTTCCATGAGAAAACCGACAGAACATAAAGAAATTAAATTAATAACCAAGAACAGCCTACCATGAGATGAACAAGAAAGAAAATAAAATAAACATACACATGTTGTTTGCTTCCTATCCATTAGGGCCATAGTGCAGATATTGTATATAGAGAGGACAGGACTGAAAGCTGCTCACAGGTTACACTGTCAATGGGTTGTGAGGCTCCCATCTGTTTTTTTATTTGGATCTGCCTGCACAAGCGTCACTAAACCGGGAGTGACCCAGACTGCAGATGGATGTGTGAGGGGCTATTTTTCATCCAGTTTGAATACGATGTAATCTGCTGGTACAGAACCCCAGCAGAGCTACCTGCTGCAGGTCACATGACCAGATGGAGCTCAGTAGATTTATCACTGTGCTCTTTAAATAAGAGCACCCTGGCTCCCAGAATGCTTTACATTGTTTATGAGGCTTTTAGAGCCACCCACCTACATACACATCACACAAATGTACATTACAAATACACAACAAACGGACACACAAACGGGCTTCATGGCCGGTGTGACAATTATTCATAATAGACATCCAAGGGACATCCAGGGTCTCTGTAATTTTCTTTGGCGATGTTAAATACCCCAGTGCTGTGCCCCAGAAATGCAGCAAACCAGATGTAACTTTCTCCTGTTGAGTTTTTTCTTTTCCTGTTGAATGTATGTATGTGTTTGTGTGTTTAAATGGTCTGGTCAGAAACACATATGGTATTATGGTAGCTCAGTGATACTCTACTGTATTTAATGAGCTCTCTACTGCAAGGACAGAATGAAGTGGAGCTGTGGGAGCTGGAGGGGGCAGAAGTGGTGTTGGGGCGCCCTCTTTAGCCTGTCTGGGGATGGACAGGCCCATCTCTGGGTAAAAATTGTCACACACAGTGACTCACAGTGTGAGGGTCCAAATCTTATGCTCAGCATTATCATTCCTGTGTGTTTCTGAACAAGAGTTTAAGCGTGGAGTTAAGAATTCACTTCATTATAGTCTCTTAGTACCAACTTAATAATTCTTATTCATCTTCAGGTTGGAGCTCTGATGTGGCCTCTGCAGACTTCTGCAAACACTTACTTATGGTATTATCTTGTTTGCCTTTCACTTTAAATGTTCATTCTTCATGACTGTGAAAGTTTCTTTTCATTGTTGAAAAAATGTACTTGGGTGTTTTAGTATTTTCTCAACTCTTATCACTGATCTGCTGGAGGAAGCCTATTTAAATGTGGTTGGCAAATTTTGTTGAAAATGTTTTTTCCCCTTCAAATGCG
Organism: Denticeps clupeoides; assembly: GCF_900700375.1. Classification (NCBI taxonomy): domain Eukaryota; kingdom Metazoa; phylum Chordata; class Actinopteri; order Clupeiformes; family Denticipitidae; genus Denticeps; species Denticeps clupeoides. The sequence continues at coordinate 19,828,777 of NC_041719.1, read as the reverse complement.
TGTCTGTAGTGAGATATGGTGACTTCTTTCTTACAATATAGATATTCCTTTGTTACATAATAGATATCAGATGATCTTGCAGCATTTTGGTATGATGTTTTATGGCAAAATCAATAAAAAAAAATCTTGAGTTTTTGTGCATTCATACTTGACCACCCACAAAACATGTATTAGCAGTGCAAACACACAATTTTCACATCAATACTCTTTAATTGCATTTCTGTAGTAACCACATTGAAATACTGAAAGTGAAGTGATTGACATTGTGATACACAGCATCGGTGCACACATCAAAATGTGTCCTCTGTTTTTAACCCATCACCCTTGGTGATGCATGAAAGGTGCCCAGGGAGCAGTGTGTTGGGACGGCGCTTTGCTCAGTGGCACCTCAGTGGCACCTTGGCAGATCGGGATTCGAACTAACCTGAAGAAAACAACCCATTTTTGTCAATTTCAGCTGAAAGCTGTATAGCTGTACAAAGTCTGTACAGAAGAGGATGCTGAACTCTGATGGTACTGTAGAGTTTGTTTAATAATGCATATAGTATATTAATACAGTCTTGGAATTTGCCGCTTTAATCTAGTAAAGTGAGAAAGATTATCTTATTCATTTTCAACATTTCAAAATGTTGCACATGTATGTTTATACTTGCATAAAATGTTAATAATGTGGTATTTGGAAATGACAGCAACATCCTATGATCCTGCTCTTTTATGGGTTTGTTTGCTACAGTAGTAATCAAAATGGGTTTTGAAGAGAAAGCAAAGGAGGAAGGATGTTTAGATGTCTTACGCTTTTCAATACTATACTAAACATTATTAATCAAGTTAAATGGTAGAATATCCATTATTTAGTACTCTCTAATATTTTATTATCTATGCCATTTGATGTTTTTGACACACACACCCACACACACACTGGCTGAACACACTTACAGTATGCTCTCACCAATGGTGGTCTAAGAAACACCAACCCAACATATGCACATTTACCTCCACACACCTCCAGGATCCACTACTACATTGTGCTAAATGAAACAAACTGCTTTATTTATGAAAGAATATCAGCCTATTTTTAAGTAAATAAAAGCAGGGAAGCAATATTACTTCTATAATAAGACATTATCTTTTAATGAATAACCCAGGCACTGGCAACGCATTTGACAGTGTAGTTCTGCATGCAGATCTCAAGCCTGGGTAAATCAAGAGGGTTGGGTCAGGTGTAAAATATTTGCCAAGTTGATGGTGCAGACAACAAGTTTGGCTGATCCACCGTGGCAACAGCTAATGGGAGAAGCACAAGGAACAAGAAGAAGAGGGTTGTAGTAGCCTAGTGGGTATCACACTCTCCTATGAACCAGAAGACCCAGGTTCCAATCCCACTTACTACCATTGTGTCCCTGAGTAAGACACGCAACTCTAATTTGCTCCAGAGGGATTGTCCCTGTAACTACTGAATGTAAGTTGCTCTGGATAAGGGCATCTGATAAATGAAGTAAATGTAAATGTAAGAATAATTGATGGTTTAATGAATAATTTTTCTAATTAATGAATTTTCTCTTACTTTTACTCCTTTTCATACAAAGACATTGCAGGAGTACAGTCAATTGGTTATGATACTATATATTCCTTACCTGTGTCTGTGGATGACAGGCATTTGATTTGATTTCAAGAAGTGCACAAGATTCAAGATTCAAGACAGGCTTATTGTCAGTACAACAGGATACACAGTATACCGTGTCTTGAAATAATGTTTCACACAGACCCCCCATAGTGCAATCATAAAAGAAAAATATATATGTATATACACACTAAAATAAACTATACTAATAAAAATTTAAGCTTAAAAACTGTACAGACACAGTGGTGCTCACTGCATCAGACGCATCCAGGTAAGTGTTGTAGCTCTGCAGGCCATTTGAATACCTAAACTGACAGTACTTAGATACCTCTGAATATTATTTCCAGAGGCTGGGCAGTATACAATGTCTCACCATACCAGTCTGATAGGTGACACTGAGTAATATATTTAGTTAGTGGAAAGATGCGGTTGTTTTTCAACCCTCCTGCTGACCCATCTGATAGTTGAGGTGTAGCTCAGGGCTGTGCTGCATGTTTTCCTGCCATTAGACCTGAAGATGGTTTCTCTGGAGGCTTTGGCACCAATGGAACACGCAGCTGCTCTGTCTGCCTTTGTGTGGATGCCGCCTGTGGGTGAGCTGCGTTAAAGAGCAGCCTTCTGCTTATTAATAGCTAAATGCCTGTGTACCAGCAGCTGGCACAGGTCTCTCATGGTTGAAAAGACATCCAGACTTACCTGAAGAAAATGACAAAAGCTACTTGCTTCCTTAAAAAAGGATCCTTGGAGCCATTCCACATACTCCAAGCATGCAGAAACAGCAGCTCTTTCTGCTTCTGCTTTAGAAATTCAGCAAAGGGGAAGGAAAACACTTATTGGGTAAAATGTAATACAATAATCTCATTACTGGATTTAATTTATTTGATCCCTTTTATACAGCCATCATGCTGTTGCTATATGATGAGGAAAAAAGCAGGAGGCATTGTTTTTTCGCCTAGAAATGCTATCAAGAATCTGCATGTTGTATCATGTGCATTAAAATAAAGTCCTGCTGCACAAGTGTTCATAAATATCAGCATCTTCCTGCTGATCAGGGATTGAAAAGGACAGTCAGGCAGTGGGTGGTACCAGCCAAAGGGAACAAGTCTCTCCTCCATGACCTGGACCTGATTTCTGCTCTCTGTGGTCCAGCATGACCCTAACTCATCCCAGATGCCTCCTCAACAAAAGAGAAATGGTAAGTAGAGGGAGTGCAAGAGAAAGAGAGGGAAGATGAGCTCATTTTTCACGTACATTGGTAATAAATAAGGAACACATGGCAGGGCCTGCTTTTGAGTTTCGTCCTCAATCTGCACATCCATAAATCAGAAGAACCCTGTGAGTGTGACTCTGAGACATGGTCTTTAGTACAGACCCTGGCTCTTGGGTATGTAGTTATGCTGAAGAACCCCTGACAGATCCCACTTGCTAGACCTCTATAAAGTAAATAGCCTGCTCCTGCTCTGCTGCTTTCACCGAGAACATCTTCAGAGCTATGCGTTTCACACTATGAGAAGGAAGAGGGGCTTGAGGAGATTAAAGTCATTGCATCACATCCTGTCACAGATGCCTCCAGACAAAACATGTCGCATAAGCAGCTGCAGAAAACCGGCCAGGTAGAGATCTGTTTTTCTCCAAAGCCACGGGGTGGGCTGAACATCTGGAGTCTCAAGGCTAGGCTCAGCATGGGGTCACAGATTTTCCTCATCCCAGTCTTGCAGACTGAAGATGCGTGATGAATCCCATAAGCCATGGCGTAATCCTTGAGTCTGAGGTGAATCTGAGCCACACATTTACTTTGTTCAATTCACTTGTTTCGTTATTTATTCTTCTTCCTGTATAAGATGCAACTGCAACCAGGAACTCGCACCATATTTGCATCTATGAGACAGTGTTTCCACAGGACATGCTCATACTACATGTGAATGTAACCAAAACTAAAAATTTGCACAGCATGAGATATGAAGGAAAATATTATGACTGCTGGTATGCTGGGGTATGTGTGTGAAAATGGCACCCGTATGGTGTCAGGGTTCTCAGTTGGCCCTCTGTTCTCCTTTTTCCTGTGGCTCCTGGTGCCGTTTGTGGTTGGGCATTGGATGGGGGTCTGCAGTAGCTTGCGGTTAGGGAAGAACGCTGTTCCTCTCCTTCTCTGCAGTGGAAGAAAGGCCAGCTGACAGACATCAGTCAGCTGCCTGCCGTTGATGCTTGAACAAGCCTTTACAGGTTCCCCCTGTACAAATATCATTGTTCGCAAAAAGAGGAGAGTGCTGAAGGACAAAGCAGCTGGGGCTTGGCCCTAATTCCTCCGCACAAAGATGGGAGGTGAGGAGAGAGGGTGGAAGACACGCTAACATACGTCATTATGGAGAGAAAGTGGCTTTTATTCCCACTGATACATTCTGCATCTCATTTCCGTTTACCCTAATATGAACACGGTAAACTAGTCCCATCTGCTTTTAAACCTTTCTGGGGTTTTTTTTGTTCACTTTACTTTGGACCACAGTGCTTGCAGTGCAGTTTTACAGGTGAAAGAGATCAAAGAGAGTCGAATATCTCAATCACACAAGTAAAGTAATGTCAATATCCTAGACAAGCATACAAAAAAACTCACATTGTGATGTACACCGAGACGCACGTACGACTAATTCATCAGTTAACAGTTACAGTTAAATTCATTACTTAATTGATGTAAAGACAGAAAATGATCCTCATACATTTAATTACTTTATGACTATATTTTATAAATAATTTTTATTTTCTAGTGATTTTCATGTTAAGTGTGCTGAACATTGGTCAGGAAAAGATGATGATGATGATAAACTGAGAATAATAATAATAACAATAATAATAATAATAATAATAAAAATAATAATGATAATGATAATAGGGTCTAAGAACAGTATGTCACCCTGTGAGCAGTAGAGAAAATATTTGCTTATGGATTACTGTCAAGCTCAGGTATTTGTAAGCATGTGTAGTCTTTGTGGTGAAAAGACCTGTGTGTGTCAATAGACATAATAAATGAGTCACTCTGTGAAATTCTCAAGAGAAACAAAAACATCAAGCCCTAACTTGTTTAAAGGTTAACCCCTCACTCTCTCACCCATGTGACACCACCCATGTCTCTGCCTCTGTCACCCTTATTCTGCCTCCATCACCATGAAAGAATGTTGTTTTGTCCATGAAATGTCCACAGATTTTGTGGATGAAAATATATTTCGTCATTGACAACATGCATTTAATGGATGAAATTAGTTGTTAACAAAATGCTTTTCTTGGATGTTGTTGTTTTTTTTTTTCTTAAACTGTATGTAGACATAATGCAATGATGCAATCAGCAATGATGGCCAAGAGCAGTGAACATGATGAAGGCTGCAATCTAAAGTAAAACTGTAAATTCAAGTAGTGCAGAGTTATAAAGCATCTCACATCACATCATGACATATAAACCAGGGATTTATGTTGTTTATGAGCTACAGGGGTACAGGTTTATGGGTAATTAAAAGTGGCAGAACTTCAACACCCATCTGTAGAGTGCTGATGAAATGTGGATGAGGCTGATGCCTGTTTTTGCCATAAAACCAAAACAATTCGTTTCACAGCACATTCAGGAATACAGACATAAATGTTGAGAGGTGTCAAATATCTTCTTATAGTTACAATTCCCATCCCTTCTTCTATGAGTGTGAATTAATAGTTCTCTGTGCATCTTCTACATCCACCTACTTGCAACTGTATCATTGCCACATTTTTTTTTTATTACAGTTGTATTATTTCAGACACACATTCAGACATATTCAACCCCCTGCCCCCATGGCAAATTGCCCAGTAAAATCCATCAAGGGCTGAAGTGGGGTTATGCCGTCAATGCACACAAACTCTCATATATAAACCAGTGAGATTAGATGGAATTTGAAAAATGCAGGACTGCATGGATAAGATTGTGTAGGTGTAGCAACAGAAAAAACACACGCCACTGCACCACCGACAGTCATGACAGTTACATCGCAGTCACATTCCTAATGTAACTATCTTAATGTAGCAGATGGAGTTTTTTTTTTTAAATCTAGACACAGAAAAGGTCCTATTTAAACTAAGTATTGTGATTTCATTCACATTTGAGGTTCACTTGGAAAACAGCGCCCCCTGTGCATCCAAAGCTGCCATTTAATGCATATATTCTGGGTACTAAGAAAGCCAAAATGATCAAAGACAAGGAACTGTCTTTGATGCATCAGATCTAATTTGTTCTTCAAAGACAAGCTGTGAGATGGCCTGTCTGCAAGCACTGAGTCCACATGAAGGTCAGAAGCTAGTTCCAGAGGGGCTTTGAACACCAAGACTAGCAGTGCCACCTGCCCAGCAAAAGCAGTTCTCCTCCAGAGCCTGAACAAAAAGGAATGCTGCCATCTTAAACATTCAACATAGAATGTCTTGCTTGCACTCTTCCTCCAAGTCACCACACTGTAATAGTAATATATATATATATAATAAGGTAAGATCTGCCTTGCACTAAAGCTAAACACCACAAATAGTATTGTAGATGGTGGTAGAAGCCTATTGGGTAAGACACTCCAGAACTCCATACCTAATAAATGATGTAAATGTAAATATGACGCATGCCTGACTCTGTTGTCATGTTCCGATATGGAGTTTTCTGTTGTCTATGGCATCGTCCCATTCTCCTGATTGTCTGCACGCTTGTCCACCGTGCTGTCCAGTCCTCATTGGGTCATTTTATGTTTTTGTTATTAGTAAAACCCCTGTTTTTTTTTTGTGAAGTCGTACAAATACAATTTTTTTTGTTGCTCTGTCCAGCTACTGCCAGGACAAAATGTAAAAATGAAAACTGATTAAATGGTTAAATTAATAAACTGACTTTATTAACATCTGTTTAAAGGTTAAAGTTAGTAGCATTTTAAAAAGGCAAATCCAAGAAGCTAAGAGGACAGGACCTAGATGCTTTCTGAGAAGGGTGAGTATTCCCCCAAAAAGGGGAGAAGGGTGTGTGAGGCTCCTCTCAGATGAGATTATGTCAGAGGGTTAGAAGAATCCGTATTTACCTGCAGGCTGTCAGCTACTCAGCAAGTCCTGCCATTGCTGAAAAGGACAGCAGGAACCAGTAACCATGAGAACATTTACTAGGCGAATGCAGGAACTGATTACTTTCACTAATGGTAACCTCAAAATCTATTGCAAGTTGCTCTCGAAAAGGGCATCTGCCAAATGGAATAAATGTAAATCCAGTTGTAAATCGCAGTTGTGTAGCTTTTTTCCAGTGTAAAGCCAAGTTCAAACAACTGAAAATGATGATACCCTATAAGAACACCCATTTAAAAGTAATCGGTCACATTCACTGAATCCAGAGGCTTAAATCAACACCACACAAAGAGGAACCTGTTTTGTCTTTTGATTACTGAGGTCGGAAGACATGGAGAAAGAAGTGGGACAGGAGAGATAACGGCAGGAAGGAATGTTGGCCAGAGCAGAGAAAGTGGGACCAAGTTCGCAGCTTTTATTAAGGAACTGCTGGAGATTGATTTCCTGTCATTCTGCTGCCGAGATCAATGTGTTACAGCGAGGATGTATGTGACTTCGAGGCCCAGAGAGCAGCCAGCCCATCTCTTGGAGGCAGACGGCATCTTTTCTTCTAATGAAGACATTACTCCCAACCCACCTATCCATATTTGATGAACACCCCAGCAACTGTTTCAAGATACTGTCTGCAATTGGAACAAAGCTCTGAAAATATTAGAGTTGGGGTGATATTATTTCACACCCCCAAAGTCTCTCAGGTCACCTGACCACTTTATATAAGCAGAGATCCCGTCACTGCTGCTCATTTTGTTCACCCTGGGACCCTCCAAAAGAATGTTCCTCTTAATTATGGAACATTAAAAAGACATTTACCTCGATTCCCTTCCCACACAGTATCGATTTTGTCTTTTAACCCACTGCTTAAAGAGCAATGATACAAGCTAGTCTTGACATTAAATACACCAGGGACCAAAGAAATGTATTAATACTTAAAACAGCCGTAGTTGGTCAGCTGACATTGGCCAATTTAATAGGCCATTTGTAATGGGCCCCTGCTATTGATATGCTCCAGACATTTCTTTTGCTTGACATTTAAATTAAAGGTTGAGTCCAGAGCGGTTTCTTTCTTAACATGCATGGCATGGTCTCAGAGGCTATGCTCCAGGCAGCAGGTGGATGACATCTAGATTGCACTGTTACAATGCTCCCCAGTTCTTCATTCCACATTTCTGCGTGTGCAGAGGTACCCACTGCTAATAAAAGTCCATCATGTGGAAAAACCAGATCTGGGCCCCATTTCTCCAGGATTTTTTTACAAGGGGATTAGGAATTCACGTGCTGCCCCAGACCCCGCTTCCAGCAGGGTTTGACTATGAGATGGGTTGGTGCGATGTGGCAGACCAGAGAACAGACAGCTGTAACTCTTTATGGGTTACGCTCGAGTAAGTGTGGAAAGATGAGGGTCCCAACTGTCCCACAGAAGGTTAAAAATGAATCTTCTTTCTTGCTCCCTCTCACTTGCTCTCTCCCCCTCGCTAAATCTGTGTCTCTAAGGTGTAACGAAACTCAATCTTCCACGGATTAACTTTTCAGAAATGATCTACTCGCAATGTTTTAGGCGAGGGGTTTCGAATTACGCTTTAGACACTTCAGAATTCATTTTTAATAGAAATGAAAATATTGAGCTTTGAAGCGAATAATTGGATGAAACTTTAAGGCACATTTAAGATCTTGCAGGCCAGCACTTCATTTTGTGATAATGATAATCGAAATATGAGGAAAGCAACCCTAAATTACATGGCTGTGGGATTAAAGCAGTGCATGCAGGTGGAAAGAGCTTTTCTCCCTCTTGTTGCAACTTTTCCGCAGGGACCAGTTTACATGGAACTGGATGACGTACCTAAGACCCCATCAAAGTCAAGTAGAACCTCTTCGATTTACTCTACACTTTGCTTTTGTTTTACCTAATGCGTGTTTTGGTGTATGTGTGTGTGTGTGCATGCACATATGAATGATTTGTGTGGTTAAGTAAGCGATCCTAAAATATGAATCAAGGCGTTTAGGATACATATCAAAGAATAAAATCTGAACATCTGAACATTAAGAATCAAACACAATGCAGCTGATGAGAAATCTGTTTAGAGTCTCCTGCAGTAAATACACCACTGTTAGGTGCTCCTGTTTAAATGCACCCAGAAAACAATTTATCCATCCGTGCCAGTCATACAATCTTTCTGGCTTGGTTGCTTTTTTTCCCCAAAAAACTTTTGCCATCCTATCGCTAATGTTTTATTTAATAGCATTGTCATTTTCTTAGTCCAGCAGAAGAACATCACTGTTATTAGATGATGTAAGTCTCAGTAAGTCCAGTTTAAGAACACATCGTTCATCATGGTGACACCAGGAGCTGGTCATGAGAGTAAGTAGGATGACTAGAATTATAGCCCTATAGGCCAATGAAGCATCCTCCACACTAAGCCACCTTCAGAGCTTTCCATCTCCGACTAATCCCCTCTGAGATCATACACAATATTAATGACCCCTGGCTTCAATCAGTGGTAGTATGGATAGTGCAGCTCCTGACTAGTCCTGAAGCCAGAGAGGGGGTTGTGTGATATATCAGAGGATATCTCCTCACCACATTGATATATGGGGGAATGAAGGCTTTCTCTTAGCCAATAGAAGGGCTCAAAAGAGCTTTTACCCACCAAATGTCCAGTATGCTGTGATTTACCTCTATAATACCTGCAGTTGCAGCTGTCTATATTCCTCTGGACATAATGTTCCTGTAATGGAATTCCCAGCTCATAACTAAGCAGGCCAAATGACTGTTTAGCCAAGCCTGACCAATTGCCACTGCACATCCATTCACTAGCAATGAGAAAATTCACACACAGAGAAGGGAACAGTGCGTCACACTTTTAAAGAAGTTTTAAAGAAGAATTTCTTAACATATATTTATCTGTGAGGCTATGGATTCCAGCTGTAGATCCCAATTTTACAGATAGTTCTCCAGTGCCTCCAGGTTCAGACACCTCCAGTGAGATCCCACACAAAGCCCTTATATTCTTTTTTTAGTGAGATAGTGTGCTGGAGTGCATCAGCCAGAGACAGGCCAGGAGGTCTGCACTGGGAGATCCGGGGGGGGTTTGCCCACAGGCGCCTCATCCATCTCCCATTTGGCAAAGAGAGGTGTGGGGAAAATGAACAATGGTGGAGAGACAAAGAACAGGAGCTAGACAAGCAAGTGCTTCATTGGCCTGTACTTGTGTGACAAACGTCTCAGTCGTCTTATACAACTCACCATCGTTCATCCTACAGTTGAACCCCATCCACATTTACTCCTGCATAGCAGATCCTTTGCCATGTCAAGGCTCAACCACCTCCACCCTACTGGGACTAATCTACAGCTAATCAACAGCTCATTATCTTTTATCTTTGAGTCCTCTTTATCTTTCACATGACTTCTCTAAAAAACTATTCACATTCATCCTAGTGAAACAACCGAAAATCTAACATCTTGTCCATTTCTGTCCTAGTCATTTACCAGCTCATTTAACCCCATGTTCACAAAAACAGACGTTTCTTTCCTTTAGCTTCAGTCACAGCTCACTTACTTTTTTACGAACTCATCTACCTAATTCTAAAGTTAAAAAAAGCTGACATTTCTTTCTTGCAGCTACAGCAATGGCTCATTTACCTTTTTACTAACTCATCCTTCAATATCATTCAGTTCCAACAGATCATCTACCTTCATACTACATTACAAAAGCAGCCATTTTTTTTCTTCTAGTCTCATCCACAGCTCATTTATCCATTTTATTAACTCATCTTTCAATATCATTAATTTCCAAAAGATCATCTACCTTCATACTAATGTTACAAAAACAGTCATTTCTTTAGTTTGAGGCACAGCTCATTTACCTTTTACAAATGTATCTACTCCTATACTACAGTCACAAAAACAGCCATTTCTTTCATGAAGCTTCAACAACAGCTGATTTACCTTTTTACTAACTCATCCTCAATATTATTCAGTTTTTGCAGTTTTTTGTCAGTTTCATCCCTAAAGTGACATTCTCCCCACAGTGAACTGAGCAACTGCACTGTCAGGTCATCGGCAGAAACTCCACCAGCCCATCAAGACCTCATATTATGTGGTTGTAGCTGTCGCTCTGTGGCCCTGACCTAATCTTTGTCCTGCACACACCCACACCTTCTCACACAAACACACATGGCTGCAGGTGCTATTCAAGCTGAAGCCATCCTAACAGCCTGGCCTAGTTTAATTCAAGCAGTTTGCCCCCTCCTCCAGTAATTCCCCAGAATAGTGGGTTTTTTTTTTTCATTTGCGAAATGTTTGTAAAATGCCTTGGCATTCTGATTTACAGTAGGTTTTATTGGCACATCATTTTTAACACGATTATGCATTTCTGTTTAATGAGGATATTAAACATGACAGAATTATGAAGGGGCCTTTTGGCATCTGCGTCATTTCTGCAATCCCTCACTTGAAAACAGCACATTGAGCCAGTATTTTCTTGTTGTTTCATAAAACATTTCCACCTCTCTCTCTTTTAGTCCATCTCTCCAGTTACTTTTTGCTCTGGTTTTAAGGGCTGCTGGCCCTTTAAGGGCTACTTGCGGTGGTAATGTAATGTTAAATGAATCTACTCGCCAGAAATATGTTAATATGTTTTGGTAGGCCCCGATGTGCCATAAGGACAGGAGCTGTAGCCAGAAATCGCCACCGATCCCAAAACCACATGGCCTAACAGCATCCATACTGAAACAGTTCTTGCTCACCGTAATCACTATAGCAATGCTCAATGATTACAGGAAGGAGAGCAAGAGAGAAAGATTGGGAGAAGAAATATTTCAGGGGAAATGAAAACCTTTTTCATTGTGAATGTGAACGTAATCATGCTATGGATTAATCAAGAGTGATGTGGATACAAGTCACAGTTGATCCAATATCAAGGACAAAATGCTGCCTAATATATCTCATCCACTGGCTGGTGCCATTTCTTTATGAGAAAATCAATGTTATTCACTTCACATTCATGTAATGGCTGATGCGTGTGTAACATCCAGCATGCAAGAAATGTGTGTGTCTTTTGTTCCTCTCACTAAAAGAAATAATAACACAAGGATAAAACATGACATTTCTGTAAAATTGGGGGAATTCAGTTCCTCACATTATAGCTACAGCAGCAGCACAGCACACAGTGCACACAGTGAAATTTGTCCTCTGCATTTAACCCATCACCCTGAGTGAGCAGTGGGCAGCCATGACAAGCGCCCGGGGAGCAGTGTGTGGGGACGGTGCTTTGCTCAGTGGCACCTCAGTAGCACCTTGGCGGATCAGGATTCGAACCGGCAACCTTCTGATTATGGGGTCGCTTCCTTAACCGCTTGGCCACCACTGCCCCATGGCTGTGTGAGTGTTTGATATGTCTACATACAGTACGTGGAAGTTTGTGAAGGTGTTTCTGTGTGTGAATGAGACTGTGAGGTTGCCGGTGTGTACAGATTTTTGTGTCCTAAATGTGCTGTGCATATCTCAGACTCAGCATACTGAATGTGTCAGAATGGAAAATAAGTGTAACCTGTGTTTATGAGACCCCATGGCATCAGCAGCACCCCCCACTGAGAACCGAAATCAGCACAATCTACACACTGAATCTATATGCTGAAATCAACACACAAATCTATCTGTTCTGTCTTTCTTTCTATTAGTGTAGTCCTAGATCAGAGTACCAAATAAGATCTGGCCAGCCATACAGAATCATACAGGGTCTGATATTGCTGGATGGGGTTAAGTTAATGACCTACACAGCAAGAAGCATGTTCCAATTGCCTTGATGCCCTTGCTCTTCTGGGTTTCTCAGAGTTTATTGATCATTAAATATCACTTCAAAGGGCTTACATACATTGTATTCCCCTGACACAATGGTCTGTGACATTAAAAGGATCCTTTCCAAAGTATACTGAGAAATGCTACAGTCCTGCCTTATTGGTTTTAATCAAAGCAAATGAGCAGGGAAATGTCAGTTTGGGAAAGATATAGAGCAGACTAGGTGCACATTCTGTGAAATTTGTGAAATAAGAGAATGACTGTGCAGAACAACCCTTTTTTTTTTTCTTTTTCAAATCAAGGGCCTCTTTTTTTATTGATGCCAATGCACAATGAGAAAACACCAGAGGGTTCAATATATTGTTCCAGCCTTTATTCATAATGCATTATTCCAATACAGTGTCAGGGGAGCCTACAGGAGACTGAGGTAAAACCGGTATGCAAGGTTACCCCATGGGCCAACAGTAATAGTCCAGCGTGTGTATTCTGAGGAGGCCAAACTGCTCTTTCAGACTTGAAGAAGACAGGCTAAACTGTTATTACAAAACCCACGGGTGATGTCCCACATAGCAGACAAACGGATGTCTGGATGTGCTGTGCATTCATGAAGAGTCTGTAAACTGGCTGGTTGGAGGCTACACTGTCCATGGCCAGTGCCTCCCCTGTGTCCATTGAAGGTCCTCCAATCAGACATGATGATTGCTTCAGACCAGCAGCTGCTGGGAGTCTGACATCATTTTATATATCAAGGCTCATGATCCACCGTCTGGACCAGAGCTGTAAATTGTGATAGCAGTGTGTGTCACTAGATTCGATAAAGGACACTGGGTATGCCGAATCCACAAGGGGAAATTAATTTCTCCATTACCTAAGTGCAAAAATAGAAAAAGTATCCCCTTTTTGCTCGTCCAGTTTTATCAACTAATGAAACAGTAGGTTGTGTTTGGTGGAAAGATATGTTTTGTGTGACGGAAGGATACTGGAAAATGTGCACAGTTCTTTTGTATTTAAGTTGGCACAGGATTCTATAAAGACCTTCTAGATTGGAAACAATGGCATTCAAGGCCTGTTTGACTTGAAATATAATCAGAGCCATGGGTCTGGCAAGTCTCGGGCCAGAATCCTTCATCATTTAATCAAATCTGCTAGATATTAATGTGCATGTTTACACATCCACAGACAGAAAAGCAGCTTCAGCAATAGGATGCTGTTGTTGCCCTGTTCCATGGACAGACTCAGAAGGTCATTCCTCCCCCCCATACCATAAGACTCTTTACTGTCTCCAAGGGGGCAAACTCTAATGTTGCCATCCACACCAGCATCTTTTGCTTTGCACTGCAGCTCTGCACAATAATGCTTACGAATTTTTGGACTGTTACAGACAACTCTGGCAAGACCTCTTAAGTTCCCCTTGTTTATGAGTCTATTTGATGTGTACTGTACAGTCTTGTCACTTGTGTACAAATTGACCTCAAGTGGTGCTGAAATATATTTCTAATCAATATTTTTTTACAAGAAATGCCTCATTTTATTACCAACAGCTTTTGTAAGAATGTTTCAGTGCAAAACAAAAGTGTTAAAAAGTATTCAAAGCTTGGTAAAGCTCAATTTTTGTGAATGACAAGCGTTGTCACCTTGTCATATGAGCTTCACCTGTGACTAATAATGGATCAATTAGGTCTCAGATGTGCATAAAAAGAACCCTAGTACACTAGACCTTCACATCAACTTCAACTAGACCTCTGCAAACATGCCTAAGATTCACCCTGAGACTAAAGTGTTCATTATCAAGAGGCTGAAGACCAGATCCACTGCTGATGTGGGAGACACCTTCAATGTGTAAAAAAAGAAGAGACTGGAGACGTTTTTGAGGCAGACCCCGCAAGACAACTGCTCGAGAAGACCGTTTGTTGGCTCGAAAATACAAGGCCAGCCCATTTTCCACTGCGGCAGAGCTCAACGAGACCTGGTCACCTGAAATCCCTGTGTCAACCAGAACAGTTTGTCGGATTCTGTCTCGAAATGGCCTCCATGGTCGAATCAGTGCCCAGAAGCCAGCACTAAACAAAAGACAATTGAATAACCGTGTGACATTTGCCAAGGCCCACAACCTGCTAAAAGGATGGACGCTGGAAAAGTGAAAAAAGGTGGATTTTTCAGATGAATCTTCAGTTGGATTACACCACATTTGCTGCAAATATTGTAGGAGACCAACAGGAGCTTGCATGGATCTGAGATTTACCCAGAAAAGAGTGAAGTTTGGTGGTGGAAAAATCATGGTCTGGTGTTACATCCAGTATGTGGGTGTGTGAGAGATCTGCAGGGTGGAAGGCAACATCAATAGTCTGAAATACCAAGCTATTGGTATTACTTAGAAATACTTAGCTATTTTTTATATTCCCAAACATAAAAGAGGCCAAATTCTGCATTACATTCTTCCCTCTCCACATCAAAGTTCCTCAAGGTGAAGAAGATCAAGATGCTCCAGGATTGACCAGCCCAGTCACCAGACATGAACATCATTGAGCATGTGTGGGATAAGATGAAAGCGAAAGCATGGAAGTCGAAACCTTCCATGAGAATATTGATGAATTCTGGGAGGCATGAAAGACTGCTTTCTTTGCTATTCCTGATGACTTCATCAGTAAATTATATGAATCCTTGCCAAACCGTATGGATGCAGTCCTTCATGCTCATGGAAGTCATACAAGATATTACATTTTGGATCTCACAGCACCACTACTTAATTTGCTGACATATTTTAGTATTTACAGTAAATTTGTTCAATTTCTGTATAGGCGACAAAACTTCTGTCTTGATTAAATGATAAATCTTTTTTCAGTAAAACTAATTCATTTCAATGCATTAAATATCATTTGGCAGGGTTTTAGCTTTTCATATGAGCTATTTCTAACACCAATTGATTTAATTAAAAGTTAATAGGTTAATAGCAGGTGTTTCCAACAAATAAATAAATGACAAGACTTTTGTCAGGGACTGTACTATGTAGTGAAAAACTTTGTCTATTCCCCTCTGGAAGGAAGTATCTATCTATCTATCTAGACACAGATATCTATAAAGATATCTGATAAATGCCATAAAAGTCCCTAGAACTATTATCCACTATAATCCTACTAATCCTGAATTTCTGTTTTAGAAAGTGACAGATCACACAAATCAGACACAGAGCAAGATACCAAACAGTGGCAAAGCAAGTCTTTTCTGGGTAGTACATCCATTTCAACACCCACAAACTGTTTGTTCTTTAAAGCTGGGAACATTGCCTCAAAGCATAGAGCAAGCCTTAGTTCAGAACCAGCTCATATTGATATGCTCACATTGATACACTGTAACCATCACTTTCATTTGTAAAATGTTTAAAACGCACTGCACACAAATACACTAAAGTGAAGTGATTGTCAGGCTAAGGCAAAGTCTCTCTCTCACACATACTAGGTAACTACCTCACCTGATTTGTTTAACTTTTGTTGTTAAACTAAGGACAAATACCCTTATGAAAAAATTGAAAAAAAAATTTTCATGCATATTTACAGTACGTTTATGTTACTGTGTGTATTTATTTGTTATTTGATGTAAGTTGGCATCTGAGTTGTAATTAAAACAGGCACTTTTATTTAAACTGGCCATTCATGTTACACAATGCACTATCAATATTGTTTAAAATGATGACTGACATTTTATCTGATTAACTGGTTAACCAATGAAAAAAAACTTACTGAATACTAGATTTCAAAAATCACACAAATTATTCCACTCTGGCTATTTTATACTTAAATCTTCATATTACCACTGAAATAAACTCAATAAATGCCACATCACTCAATATTAATGAAACTCACATATGTTAATGTTGGTAGTTGAGCTTCTGGGATTTAATAAAGAACTGCTGTCTACAGCTGTCTACACCCCCCTACTGTCCTACAGGCTGTAAGTCAGAAACTACTGTGGCTGATAAACTGAACCACAGTGAATGAAAGTTAGCCCGTCCAAGATTTTCAGATAATAATGGACGCTAAAAAGGTAAGGGTTTGCCTTATTCATGTATTTAATTTATTTATTTATTTAGTTTATGTGGATGTGTTGGGGGGGGGAGTTGCACTTTGCTGCTCCTTTGTGCATGAAGCATGTCATTTGGGAGATGTTTGCTGTCCGGCTTGTGCTCTTTCTTCTTGGCTGTACAGGCACTCAGCTCTCAGAGAAGACAGACAGGGAAAGATAATGCTGCTGGATCATGGAACCTCTACCCTGTCTCCTTAAGATAAGGAAGGAGAAAAGGACACTGCCACAAAAACAGCAGAGCAAGACGAGTGATGGCTATCCGTTGACTTGCAACAGAAATCCCTCTTTCACTGAGGAATAGTGATGTGTGTTTTCACATTATAAAGCATTGTTATACTTTATTTGAAAAGTTGCATTAGGAACAAACAGCAGAGCTTTGAAGAGGTTATCTCCAGAAGCCACATGACCTTCCCATTTTAATAGCATTACAGTCTCACAAAAAAAAATTATTTCACTTTTTGTTCCTCGGTGTAACATTCTGGTGCCTCTGGCTCACCAGATGGCACCAACTCCTAGTTAATCTCCTAATGTTACATATGTAATCCCATTTGTTTCCAATTAATACCACTCAAATAAGATTTTTTCCATTCCTGATTGTCACGTGATCCCGCTCATGTGACCGGGAGCACCACGGAAACGAGGCGATGTGACAAGATGGCCGCTCATAGGTCACTAAATGCCTTTGTTTGTATTCATCGACTTGCTTTACTCACCTCCAATTCTCCAAGTAAGGTTCTTCCTTTTTTCTTGCTTGTTTTCCTGTCCTGTCTCCCTGCCTTCCATCTCTTTTTTGTTGTTGTTGTTTTTTATGTGGATGTTGCAGTTTAGGTTGAGTTTACATTTGCAGATTAATGTCGTGGTAATTCACTGGCTTCCTTGCGCTTCTCTGCACCAGGGTTTTCATAACCATGTACAGGTGCCCACTGTACTGTCTTGCCTTGTTTTTCATGACAGTGATGGAGAAGTGTCTGTGGTGTATGTACTCTATGTACTACCTGTGCTAATTTCAGTTCAGACAATAAAAAGACAATAACCATGAAACCCACCGCTTGATCATAGTAAAGACTTGATCCTATGGTACTGATAAGTTCCTGATTGTCTCAATGTGTATGACCCTGTTTGCTCCCAGACCGTGACATCCACCTCTGTTATCTTTCCTGCACACCATCGTCAATTGGTTATTCTGGAAAAAGGTTGTCACCCCCCCCTTACACTGTCCCCTGACTTCTCTCTGTGCATGCTAATACAGATATCACAGATATTTCGGTACAAACTTTGCTTGTGGACATTTTTTGTTGTTCTTTCCCACATCCCTGCGTGGCAGCATCCATCTCTCACCATACACCAGCTTTACTCACACGCCGACCACTGCACTCTTTACACTTGCCTGCCAAGCAAGTGGCAAACCATTAGCAAAGTTAGCATTGCATCCTGAAAGAATCTTCTTATTTCAGTTTTTTCCAATTGTTAAAAGTTCATGAAAACCCTGGTGCAGAGAGACACAAGGAGTTAGGTGAATTTTCTAATATGCAAATGTAAGCTTGACGTCAGCCGCAACATCCATGGATGTTGACGATCGTGAACACAAGGATTGTGACACAAGGATATATATATTATATATGCTTTGTTGTATACTCAGGTCTTCTGTGTGTGTACGGGGGTTAAGATAACGAGCCTGGTTGATCTACTATGCTGATTTATTACCCACCCAATCCTCTTAGAGTGTGAACATGTTGCGGTTCACACTCAAAAAACTTGCGGATTGTAACGTGTGTTTTGTGTGATTAATTGTGGATTTTTACATGTACTCTGAACTTTGTCAGTGGTGGCCTAGCGGTTAAGGAAGCTGCCCCGTAATCAGAAGGTTGCCGGTTCGAATCCCGATCCGCCAAGGTGCCACTGAGGTGCCACTGAGCAAAGCACCATCCCCACACACTGCTCCCCGGGCGCCGGTCATGGCTGCCCACTGCTCACTCAGGGTGATGGGTTAAATGCAGAGGACAAATTTCACTGTGTGCACTGTGTGCTGTGCTGCTGTGTATCACATGTGACAATCACTTCACTTTATTCACTTTATTATTATTATTATTGTCACTATCGTGGAGTGCGGCATCAAATCGGCAGTGATGTGTAACAGCTCCGGGCTGTGTTTTATTCTGATATGCACCCAACATTAATTTTTAACCGGTTTATCTAAATAGCAAACAAAGTGTTACTATACTAATTTGTACTTTGCATGTTGCCTGTGTCTGGGGGGGGACCAAGGTTGAGCATAAAGTAACCTCACGGTCATGACAAACGTAGTCACATGCCACCAACAATGAAGGTTGTCAGTTCAAATCCAGAACCACCCAGGTATCACTGAGGTGCCACTGAGCAAAGTATTGACCCACACACTGCTCCCCGGGCACATGTCATGGCTGCCCACTGCTCATAAGGTGATGGGTTAAAAGCAGAGGACACATTTTGTTATGTGCACCATGTACTGTGCTGCTGTTTTATGTAAAACTGAGGAGAATGGTTATAAAACTCTCACTCTATACACACAAAAGCACTGTATTCTACCACTTCAAGTTGATGTTACCCGGCAGAAAGAGGCATGGCACAATAGAGGTTAAAAGGATGAACAGTTTTTAATGTATAAACTCCAGTAGATTATTATTGCAGTTAGATGTGAATGTTGTGTGTAAAAAAAAAAAAAAAGGTACCAATGAGAAAACCAAAATGAAAGACAGGAGGAAAATATAGAAAAGGACAGATCAGCCTGAACCAAGCTTCAGAGACATCACCTGATCTAGGAGAAAAATGGGAGGAGAGAAAAGACTCGAGAACCGTAAGGCCCAATTCCGATGGAAAAGCAGTTGAAAAGCAAAGTCCTCGCTACCACATGTGAACAATCCTTTATACACCTGACCTACAAGAAGCTGTCACAGACCAATCAAAAAATGTTCTTTCTGACGTCATGCCCCCGGTGTCTCCCGTCTGGGGAAGACAAAGAGAGCAGGTGATCCCGACGGCCGGCACCTCGCACCCGGAGGAGGGCCGCCAAATGCTGCAATGCCGTCCGACAAATACATGTAAAACGGAGGTGTTGAACCTCCATGCACAACAAAAGTGCAGAAACACCATGGCCCTGCAATGTCCCATTCCACATTTACAATGACATTTACTTCACTTTCACTTAAAAAGCAATTATTATCAAACACATAGTTCCAGTATTAGGTGTCCAACAAAGAGAGGAGAATCTATGAAACAATGAAATATCTTCTAGAAATTTCTGATCAGCCCCCAGCAGACCTCCAACTGCCATGATTGCTGAAAGGGTTAATGAATTATATCTTAAATAATGTTAATCCAGTTTCGCTTGAGGGATTTCTATTTCTGAACTTCATTTTTGAAATTCAAATCTAAAGGCTTAGTATACGCTCCACTTCAAAACAGAACAATTATGAAACCCATTTCCATTTAAAACTGGATTTCTCTCATTTCCAAGCATGTCTGCAGGTAGCAGAGGCCTGAGTAGGTCTGAGATAATAACAGAGAGAGAAAAAAAAAAAGCATGATGCAGCGCTGCCGGCTTAATCAAGCAGGGGGTGTGTGAAAGAAGGGTAAGCACTACTTCAAGTGAGTGGGTTTATTTACGAGGCTCTGGCAGCAGAACTTCAGTCACTGGTGGCTGTTACACAATTGCTTATTGCACCACTGCCACTGAATCTCAATTTTCTCACTTCTCCTGGAAGCGCGCTCTTATACAACATTCCGCATTAGGCTATACAGCAACCTGTCTCTCATTTTTGCACAAATGGAAAAGGTATCGTGGCAAGCTTCTCCCATCTGATTCAATGATAAAAATGCACATTGCAATATCTGCACACATGTCTGAGATTTGTTATTATGCCTTAACAGGAAGTTTGTGTTGGTGGAGGAGACGAATGAGAGAAAGCGTAGTTTTTGATGCCGAGGTGATAACATCCTGTCTGGAGAAACACATTGTCTTATCTCCGGTTGTTCTCTCAACAGTGTAGACTCATTCAGAAACATTTCAGCTCCTGTGCTTCACCTTATCTTTCCCATTCAATAAATATCATTCATGATATCACTCCCAAACCCAAACAACTCTGATCAAAGAGCCCCAATAATTTTGTTTCTCATTTTGTAAGAGAATACTTCAGCATTCATTCTATAGTTTTATCCATTATTTATCCAAAATCCCAAGGGAACACTGTGGGGATGGTACCTTGCTCAAAGTGGACCCCAGTGATTGGGATTTGAACCCGCAACCTTCTGATTATGAGTTAATATTATATTAAGTGTTATCACAGAACACTTAATATGGTGCATCTCTGCAACTTTTCTCAGCATTTTTCACAATTATTGTTTAATCTGATCCAGCTTTCATCCTGACCATGGACAAAAATAATTTCAGCAAACTTAGGACGAACTTCCAAAAATATCCCAGAAACAAAACTCATTGCTTGTGGATGTACGGCTTCATTGCAAATAACTCACAATTTAAGACAAAAAATTAAACTTAATCTGAGAATAAAATGGATTCTCCTCCAATTATAACTTTTTTCTGTATCCCACAGAGTGCAGCAGCAGTCCTGGAGATACTGATATTACAAATCATCTGAGCGCATCGGCGCTGGATCAATATGGAGTCCTGCAGTCACTCATGTTTATTACACTCTTTTGCAATTTTAGAATTCAGATTGACACACCGAGCCCAAGACTAACGTTCCAGAGCAATGAGGCATGGCCGTGAGATTATCAACAGCATAGTATTGCAGCTGAGCATTGAATTCTGGGAGTTAGAGGGGAGCGAATGCTCATCTCACACACCTTCGTCAGCATCAGTCACAGCATGTCTCTTATGGTGCAAGCCTAGCACCACGCACATGTGGTAAATACAGAAAAAAGGTCCATAACCAACACAGAGCTGACAGTGGTGCAGTTTTTTTTTTTTTTTTTTTTTTTTTTACTGTCAAAGCATTTGTAATTTTATTATATTTTTCATCTCAAAATACTTTAATCCTGGGTCCACAGATTCAATTTAAAGATTGTGTTCTGGGTGACAGGATTATTTGGACCAGTTGTGCTTTTTATGTAAATCCTGAGGATGCCCTCTGAACGTACACTAGTAAACAAGCCATTGCGTTTTACTCCCAAAAGCCTCTCTATTGACAGATTTGTGGCCATGCCTATGGAAGAGAAGCCATCTGCAATTTTATGGCTATTTCTGAGGCTTGCAGTGGTAGTGCCAATATCAACAAATAGTCAGAGACCGACAAGATGAGCTTTAATAACAACTGCCCCTACAGCATTGAATATTGGGATACCATAAATAAGGTGAAGAGGAAATGTCTGTGAAGATTCTCAGTCATGACTGACATGAAGGTGAAGAGGATTTTAGTTTAAGGGATGTTCAGGGACTGAATCCAATTCTACCTGCTGTTAATTAGCCAATGGCAAAAGATAAAAAAAAAAAAGATGTTTTTGTTTTTTTGTTCCTCAGTCCTTCAAGCACCTCTGTCTTCCATCACGTTTGCTTAAGAATGTTTGAATAGAACCTCAGAACCTGAATGAGGGGAAAGTTGTCTCTCAGAATCCCAGCTGGTTGTCGTGGCTCATTTCACTCATTGGGGAAAGAGTCTTGGGAACAGAGAACATGAATATTTTGGTCCTGTTTTATCGGACTGTCTGTTTGGGCCGCAACAGAGCTCTCTCCTCCGCATTTTAATCAGGCAATGCAGCCAGCCGGAGCCGTGCCTAAAATAATGGAGCAGCTCCCAGCTCGTCCTGCCCATTACAATTCATACTTGGGCAAATAATCATAATGAACGGCAGGAGAGAAAAGAATAAAGTGCTTAGGCTAAGCCGTTAATAAGAAGCATGACTTCTTCCTCGCTAAGGAATTAAACTGCGCTGCACTCACATGCTCCTCAGAACGCGAGGGTTAATTCTCCACATGTTAAGGAGGGGCCTGATAGACGGAAAAGCTCCAAGGCATTTTGACTAGACTGTGAAAAATTGATTTGGACCAGAGATTGTTCTGCACATGCGCTTAGGGAAATGGGAATATCAAAGGAGTTCTTTGTTTACAACTCGAAAGCAAACCTCTCCTTTCCTTACTTAGTGGTGTGCATAGACCGTTTTTTGCTTTATTGGCTGTGAAAAGTTTTGAATGTAGTTCTGGAATGAATACAAGGTTGAGTTGAGCATGTTTGCATACTTGGGACAGTGTGTATATTGGCACTACTGATAGCGCAGGTAGAAATCAGTTCCTGTTGAGCTGCAGGGTCCACTAGAAGAAAGGATCTCAGGTTGTACATTGCACCATCCTGTCCCATTTTTCTCTAGTGGGCTAATCCCTTTCTGCACAGCAAAAACATGCCTAAAACCTGTCTTAATAGAGGCAGAATGGGTTCTCAAATTTCCTTTGTCGCTTGTACCTGTATGTTAGGGTGTCCTATTATTTCCTGTGTGTGTCTGTTAATTGGGAACTTGTTGTAACAAAGTGCTGCACCTGGAGAGCTGTCATGAGAGGCAGGTTGATGGGCTCAAGTTTCATTGGCCATTTCCCACAGCCTCAACCTGCATTCTGTCTTGGTCCTGGTCCCTTTGGTCAGTGGATGCATAATGCCATGCAACTGGGGACTAAAACTTTTTTCTTTTAATCCTAATTAAAGTAATTGGCTGTCCTCGAAATTCTCAAGACGAGTACATCATTCCATAATCCCATTTATATTTATTAAACTGGCAGTATGAAAGATCTAATCCTGAATATTACAGTTTGCTGGATCACTGTACATTTTTATCTTTGGATAAACAATTGGCATTAAAACATTTATGAATAAACAAGGCAAAGGTTGCTTTGGCAAACTTTTAAAAACATAAACCAACTTAAAAAATAACTATTCATTTACAAATCCTATATTCTGTCACCATTTCGAACACATTTTTCATATAATGATTTTATTTAAACATTTTTGGCACTTTTTCCTCATGGTTACTGCAGAGTAAATCATTACAGTATTTGATTGCTTATTGTTTTGCAAAAAATATCAAACACATATATAAACCTTACACCAAATCAGCCAAATGTTGTTTATCACTTGCAAAAGCACACAATTTTTGCAAAACTCCTCAAAGCACCAAGAAAAATTCCTCCTGGAATCTCGTATCCAGGCCTGGCATGACCCCCTGTAAAAGGGTGATGCTTTGATTGGGTTGCACAACAATACCAAACAACAATACTGCAGACTGTAGAAAATCTAACTTCCTTATAATATATCATTAGATTTCAGCCAACATAGATGTCAGAACAAAAAATATTCCAGTGTTATTACTACTGGAATCTCAGCAAAGATTTGTGTAGACAAAAAAATACACTTACACTCCAATACACTAACAGTAAATTTAAGGGGGGAAGAAACAAACAAAATAGCTGTGATTTAAGAAAAATATCATCACCCTGCTGAATCTGGCCCTCTACTTACATTTACATTTACAGCATTTATCAGACACCCTTATCCAGAGCGACTTACAATCAGTAGTTACAGGGACAGTCTCCTTGGAGCAACTTAGGGTTAAGTGTCTTGCTCAGGGACGCAATGGTAGTAAGTGGGATTCGAACCCGGTTCTTCTGGTTCATAGGCGAGTGTGTTACCCACTAGGCTACTACCACCCTACCACTCTACTTCTCCCTTCTATAACTCCCTTGATCCATCCCTCTTATCCTCTTCCTCTTCATTAGTTGCAGATTTTAGTTGCAGATAAATTAACTCATCTGCTGCCTTTTTATAGTCCTTATACATGCCTGGTGTGTTCAATTTGTAAGTGCTGTCATTTGAAACGGCAGTTCTTTCTGATATCTTTCTGTCAAAATTAGATGTGTTTTAGTGATTTGCAAATCTTCTGTGAAGCTGAGGTTGCGTTTATAGTTTTGCTCCTTGAGTGTAACATTTTTAAACTATTGAATAATTTTTATTTTACTGTTAAAGCTAACGTGAAAACCTCAGATTATTATCACCTTTATTGCTGTAGCTGTGTCTGGTCGTACCAAATTCTTCAGGTTTTAAAAGTAAACAGTTTAGGTAGAATTGAAACAAACTGATATCATGGATGCAATGTCATAGTGCATGATACAAGATGTCACATGATTCCATCTGCGTGACCGGGAGCAATGCGGAAACGAGCCACACGACTCCTATAAATAGCCAAAATGGCCATCGATCATTGCTCAGTCATTATTGCTGTTCTCTGCATGAAGACTTGGTCAATCATCATCATCTTCCAAGTAAGACTGGTCCTGTTTTTTGTTCACCTACCTGTTTCCTTCCTTCGTGACCTGCCCTTTTTTTGTCTTGTCATTTTCAGATCAAAGTAGTGGAAATTCGCCAGCCTCCTTGCACTTCTCTGCACTGGAGTTATTCCTTTCTACCCACTCATCTCCCTGTTCCGTCTTACTGTTGTGATGCTGGAGTGGCACTGAGAGGAGTGGCGAAGCCCCCTTAATCACACTGTCTCTGGTTTTTGATTTGCCACCTAGCCGCTACCTCTCCTCCCAATCCCAGATCGCCATCCTGCTCTCACTGCTGACCGGTGTCACTGTCCTACCCAGGATTCATGGCAGATCTCAAGGCCACCTTCTGCCATCCAGGTGCCATGGAGGATGTCGCCTCTCAACTTTACCATTTGCACCAGGACTGTGGCCCCTACCCAAAATGCTGAAACAGCTGCAATGGTTTCTTGGGTTTGCTAATTTCTATTGTTGCATCATCCATGGCTACAGTGCAGTCGCAGCACCCCTAACTGCTTTCACAAAACCCTCTGCTCGTCCTCTCCTCATGACTTCTGCTGCTATCCAAGCCTTCCAGTTCCTGTGTCAGCGCTTCACCACTGCACTTGTCCCCCTAACAACCGGATCCAGCTCTTCCAGCATTTTTGGGGCAGTGTTGCCCTTTGAGGAAGCGGCCCCTTAATCAGAAGTTTGGCAGTTCGAATCTCGATCCGCCAAGGTGCCACTGAGGTGCCTCTGAGCATAGCCCCGTCCCCATACACTGCTCCCCGGGCGCCTGTCATGGCTGCCTACTGCTACTCAGGGTGATGGGTTAAATGTTCTTCACTCATTTATTTGGCCACCCAGGACGCCTAACAGACCATCACCTTCATTCGCCAGGCATTCTGGTTGTCATCACAGGACACCAACTTCCCCAGCTGTTGGTCCACTACATTCTATTCCTATCCCTCATCGTCCTTGGACCCACCTCAATTAAGACTACATCACTGATCTCCTGGAAGCTGACAGCCTTAACACAATCCTGACTATAGTGGAATGCTTCTCAAAGACAGTCCACTTGGTCACCCTGCCTGGTCTCCGCTCCTCTGCCTCAACTGCCGACCTTGTCCTTCATCTTGTGGTTTGCCTCCATGGGTTCCCACAAGACATCGTCTCCGACTGGGGACCCCAGTTTGTCTCTGCTGTTTGGAAGGCATTCTGCTGCTTTGTCAGTTCCACCTGCAGTCTTTCCTCTGGCCAAGCAGAGAGATCCAACCAACAGCTGGGACGTTACCTGCGGTGCTTTGCGTCAGACCATCATAACAGCTGACCTCATTACCTCCTGTGGGTGGAGTTGGCCAACAATCTGCAGGTCTCCTCTTCCACAGGACACAGCCCACTTGAGACCTGCTATGGGTACCAACCGGCCATCTTCGCCCACCAGTTGCCCGCAGGGAAGCCCCCATTAGTCCGTTAGGAAAGCGCGGTCTGCCCTCCTCAAGTCCACCCATTGCACCTCTGCCCAGCATGACCGTTGTCATCCTCGATGACTGTTTAGAATCTCATCACAAAATGTCTTGGTTGCACAAGGGAGTCCTGAACACTTTTAGTTAGGTGGTTTTAATGCTCTGTATCATGCCACGTCGGTAACAGGTGAAAACACAGGCGTACAACATAAAGTAGGGTTTTAATAAAATAATATGTCTTAATGGCCAGTAAAACACAGACAAATGAAACGTAGGATAACTGTACATGTATTTGCAAACATTTGTTGACAGGGGGTGTGGGCACTCCCCTACTCTTATAGGGCCCAAATAACCTTGAACCCCCTCCTAACCCAAGCTCCTAAAAAAGTCCAGGCATATATATATATATATGTGTGTGTGTGTGTGTGTGTGTGTGTGTGTGTGTGTGTATATATATATATATATATATATATTTTTTTTTTTTTTTTTTTTTTGAGCAATGCACAAGTCAGGCAGCAGATGAAGAATGATACTCACGAATGCTTGGTATTGGTCATGGACAGGGATTTGAGTCATGGATTCAAACCTATTATCTTTGAGGTGTGACAGCATGTAGCCTCCCCCAGCAAGAGTAAGAGGTGTCACCAGAGGTGCCAAAAGGCCAGCAAATGGCTTGAGGTGCCATGGCAGGAAAGTCTTGTTGGGGGTGGGTGACCACTATCTTCCTGACAGAAACATCAAAGGACAATCTGATTGGTCTGTGGCAACCTTTTTGGGTGTTAAATGCAGAGTATAATAGAGGTTCTCTTGAAGGTTGCACTCGCTTGTTTTCCTTCTCCATCAGGGGCCCTTCCCCCTGGGGGGTTTCTCACCTCTCTCTATCCTTACCTGCTTCTCTTTCTCCTTTCCTTTACTTTGGGATTTTCTGTAATATTGGTTACATTTTTGCATGCAATATTTACTGTAACTGCAATAGTATTCTTATATTCTATCTTGTAACTTCTATTGTGCCATGCCTCCAGGTAACAGGGTATAAAATTAACATGGACTAGATAGAAGATATACTGTATCATTTACAATCTGGCATGTAGATATGGCTGATACAATAGATAATCTCTGTATTCCTCTGCATGTCTTGTATGTCCAGGTAACCTCAGCAATTTAAAAAATAAAAATAAAATCTTTAATATCAATAATATCAAAAGGGGATGTTAAAAATGTAAAAAAAAATCACACACCCGAGCTGGGATTTGAACTTAATAAAAACTTGAGGCGATTTGCTCATGATATAATACATAACAATAATAAAACAATAAAATGCAATAAGCATAAATCCTCTGCTGTGCACTCTGCTTCTTGTGCACATTGTTCTGTGATCAACTCTGTGATCATTATGCAATCAGACTACTGGTATTTTTCATTTTGGATTATTAATACTTTTCTGGGTTGTCAGAACCAGTCGAATTGAGACGCAGACACAGTTAAGAGGCAGAATAAACATAAATAACATAATTCACAAGCCAATCACAGGATAACTCCCTTGCCTTTTTTTTTTACTTCACTTTGATTTAAAAGTGGTAATACTGCTAACATCTGCAACATGGTAATCCACAACTTTACTCCAATGAGCTGTGGTGGCCTAGCGGTTAAGGAAGTGGCCCTGTAATCAGAAGGTTGCCGGTTCGAATCCTGCTCTCCGCCAAAGTGCCACTGAGGTGCCACAGAGCAAAGCAGACACACACTGCTCTTCCGTGTGCTGTGCTGCAGTGTTTCACAATGACATTTCCGTTCTTGAGTTTTCCCCACGGCTTCATTTGTAGTGTATTTCTACAAAATTTGTAGTAATACTCTTCCTTGTCAGTCAGCATGGCTCTTTGGCCTGTGGTGTTGCCTTTGGTAGTTTCTTATTTTTTGAAGGTGACATGACAAACCATATGAGGTAGTCAAAATCTGTTGATCTGTTTTGTTTTAGGTATGAAATTAAGCAATAGGTATGAAGGGCACTTGTCATGAGTGCTACACTCCTTGAAACTCTTAACAGCCACTTTAACCACTATCATACCCTAATCACCTTCCTTTTCAAATAAAAAGCCCTATCATTCTTAGAGACCAATTTCTAAGAGATGCAATGTGGTGGTCACCTAAACAAAGAGGAGGACCCAGCTGATAAAATTCAAGTACTGAAGGAGAGTGTTTGAACAAAAAAACACTCAAAACAGTGTTAAGGTCCAATAGCCCCCTTGGTCCTGTCTTTCCTCATTGTCACACTGAAAAGCTGTAATGGAATTGGAGCCATCTCTCAACCTGTGGAACAGGATAAATAATGACCCCTCATGGTGCAGACACTATACAGTGAAATGCAGTGAACCCAGCCTCACCCTGCATTACAGGGGCCCAGCGAACCCTCCATCACAACTGTGAATAACATCTGTCCCAATGAGCAGCTGTCACAACACCAGGACTGAGACGTTTGAGCTGGAACAACTTGTACATTAGCACTGCGCAGATGAAACAGGATTTAAAATACAGTTGTAGAAAGACAGAAAGACAGGAAGACAGGATCTATGTACATTCTCTCAGTCATCCTTATATTGTAAAATCAGCCTTAGTTACCAGTATTGTCGATGAACTGGCACACTGTACACATTCTGTTGTTGGTGAGATGGTGATTTGACATGAAATTGATGGTTGTACTACTAATGGGCAGTGAAAGCCCTGTCAAAAGAAAAAATATCTTGTGGCTCACATTTTTTCTTCTAGCATGCCACTCTTCCACATTCAACAGATCACCCTCAAACAAAGTTCAGTTGTAACAGACAGAGTTCACAAGGTTTTTACACACTACTAATGTTTGCCAGCCATCGTAACATTTCAGTATCCTGGCTTTCCTGGCTCAAATAGACTCTATGCCTGACAAATGTCTAAGTCTTCTATTGCAACCCTATGCAATGAATGTTTAGTTTATAATACACAAGTCCTATACACCAACAGTGTTTTGCATAATGTGATTGTTTGAAAAGGTACAATGCAGATTAGAAGTGTACTGGTTTGTGTATATTTATGAAGTATTTCTGGTCTAAGTGTATGTCTCAGGCTTTGCTTCATTACAGCACATATGTAGTTTGATGAAACTGTAATGTACTGCTGTGCAATAAAATGCTGTGCCCAAAGCCTGACTCTAAAGCATTTTGGCACTCTGCACAGCGCACATAAATCACCCCCACAACCCTTCTGTAGGACCACAAATGCATTTTTGATTTGCAAAAGTTGAGTAATAGCAACATATTTATGACACCTGAAAGTGCAAGTCCTACAAAATGTCTATTACAAATTTAGTGGAGTGAAAATCAAAGTATTTAAATACACAGCTGCATCCCACATAAAAAGTGAAAAAGCTGTTTTTATGTCCCTAAACATTGCTTTCATTTTTCTTCATGCTGCTCATTAAGCCTAAATGACAATCATGTCATATCATGTAATTATTGTCTGTATTTTGGTCTGTAACCTGGTTTGTTTTTAACTATCTTGGTATCAATTATCCATATCAAATGTTTCTAACCCTGGTTAGTCCTGCACCAGACCTGATTTAACTTAGGAGCCCAAAACATTTAGGACAATTGCTCAAAAAAAAAAATCAGGGATGTGAGGATGGTAGCTTCCAGTGCTGTATGTTGTCTCTCCACAGGATTCTTGCTCTCCAATGCCTACTCAGGACTGGTGCTCTTCCAGGTGCAATGTGGAGGAGGAGAGTGGGAGACAACAAAAGAGCTTGGAGGACAAAAACACACAGTTTAAATTCTGGTTGGGATGCTGACATATATGTGTGTGGTTCGCCAATTCTGTGCTCTTCTATGTCTGGCTTCCTTTAATCTCCTTGAAGAAATCAGAGGTGGAGCCCTGTGGCCACGTGGTCGATGCCACAATTCCACAACACAGGTCCTGAAATGGGACAGAGGACTGCTCTCTCTGACAATTCTGTTGTTCGCCACGCTGCTGGAATATTCACATGGGCGGGGTCTTGGGCCGTATTGTAACAATATATGTACATATTTTTTTTCTAAATTACACTGACATGACAGATTACAGTAACACAACAACAACATTTATTTCTTATATAGCCCATAATCACATACAGTATGTCTCAATGGGCTTTGACAAGCCCTACAGTGGACCCTGCACATAAGGAAAAACCCCACAGAACAAAAACTCTAGGAGAGAGAAAAAAAGAAAGGAAGAAACCTTGGGAAGGAGTGATACAGAAGGGATCCTCTTCCAGGGTAGAGTGAGCCTGCAAGTGGTGTCAGTGCAGGGTTTGTGATTGTCCAATAAGAAGAAAACATAAGTCTTACAGTTGTAGAGGTGGAGAAGTCCAAAATGTTGTCCAGCGTCATGGTGTACATTACGTGTCCATTATGATGCTACTGGTCCATTTCAAGATCCCTAAAGCTTTAAGAGTTACGGTGGTGGTGGTGGCTGTGGTGACCCTCTGGTTCGTTTCATGCTAAGTCCTCATTTAGCGGTTGCCAGGAACCAGGATTTATCTGCTGAAATCTCCACTGGAGTCTGCCAGTAGTCTGTGCGCTTGATTCAGTATCTCAGAGAAAACAAACAGAAGGAGCAGCAGACGGTGGTATTGTACTACTGATACTGAAATATGTGGTTATAGTGGTATATTGGTGCTACAGTGGCCCGGTACCCTAACTAGCCGTTCCACAACTGCGGAGCTCTATAGGAGAAGATTCTGCTCCCAGCTGTGACCTTCTGTACTTCAGTACAGCCTTTATCTTCTCACAGACCTATAGAACACATTACTTGTCACGTCTCTGATTGGGGTACCTCTCAGCTCCAATCAGCCTGTTTACTTCCTTGTTTATGCCTGTGTATAAAAGGTCTGTGGTCTGTTTGAATCTCGTCCGTTCGTTTAATGTGCCTATATTCATGTCCATGTGAATATGAATTCCCCACTGGTGTCAACCCCATCCATTCAGACACAGATACAATACATATAAATACCAATATATTGATATTGAATATATAGATAAACAGATACAAATATATTGTAAATCGGATATTGTTTGAAAATGCACAATTAACCTCATAATTGTTTTCAAATGGCATTATTTGCAACAACCATGGCACAAACAGCTTTGTCTCATTGAATATTTAAAAGACAAAATTTTTAAATGGAGAAAATACAAACTGTAATTGTGTACTGCATAATGAAAATATACAGAAAAAACAATCCTACAGCAGTCAGCATTCATTTCTCTGCCTTTAGCTGGTAATCCTGCTTTTTTTTTTTTCTTTTCCCGGCAACTTTTCATCTCATGAAACCAGTATTGTGTAAGATGAATTTCTTGTTTCACTTACTAATTAGTATACTACATATTTCCAATTTTCCAACTATCTTCATTCCTTGTCCCCCATCTGTTGTTCATATCTGATGTGTGCTGTCTGTTCTATTTTAAGTTCTGGAATTTCACTATGTAGTGTTTTGGGAACGTACCTGTTTTTGTGTTTTGTTTCTTAAATAAATATCACTATGTACTGCACTAGTGCCTTATTCTGTTTCTCAAGCGAAACAGCGAGAGGAAATCAGAATGTAAAAACAAAAACAGTTGCTAAAAAAAACAGTATTTGCTGAGCATACAGATTTATCCACATCTTACATCAAATTGAATTTGATGAATTTACGGTAAAGGATGAAACATTTTGGTCATGGCCTAGCAGGACTTTGGTCATGGCCTAGCAGGTGACACTGAGGTGCCACTGAGCAAGGTACCATGTCCACACATTGCTCCCTGGGCTCCTTTCATGGCTGCCCACTGCTCACTAAGGGTGATGGCTCACTTTTAGCTGAAATTTAAAAAGACAAACAGTTTTATTTTTGTGCACAATGTTGGGTCATGGTGTACAAATTGAGATTACAGGCCTACTGAAAAAGCTCCTCTCCGGCATCAAGCATCAGCTGGCGGCCTTGCCCCTTCCCAATTGCCCACTTCTTTAAAGGAGTACCTGCACCAGTGTTCTGGGTCTATGTCTGGTCAGTGAGCTAGCAGGGCCAGCAAGCAGACCCTGAGCAAACCTCATCCACATGTTATGTCAGAGTCGGTGGGACTCTGCAGTCTGGTATGTGTAGTTGGAGTGTGTGGGCGCGAGTTGAGTGTGTGTGTTTTCCATGTGAGTGAACCTTTCCTTTCCTCACTCCTTTTTCCAAAAATGTTCCAAACATTCCTATATGTTTGTCCTGACAACTACAGCTACTAATGCAGTTAGTCAGGAATATGATCATCCAGTAACAGAGCTGGACAGTGGTGGTGTGAATATAATGTTTATCTTTGTTCTTCATCATTTCTGTCTGCATTAACATTGAAAAAACTCAAAAGCCTCTGGTTCAATTAACATTCGTCAAAAAAACATACATAAGATTAAGTTTTAAGGTTTAATAAAAAAATAACATAATGCTGATTACATTGATAGAGCATGTAAGATGGGAAGTACCGCCTGTATCTTTGTCAAGCTGAGACACCCCCAAACAAGAGGCATCAAAAGCCAGCAAATGGCTTATATCACGACAAGAAACACAAGGCAGAGACATCAAAGGACAAATCCTGATTGGTATATGGCAACTTTTTGGGAGTCAAATGTATAAAAGAGTTTTCTCTTGGGGGCTGAGGTCTTCTATTTTATCTCTTATTATTTCTCCTGGATAATGCTGCTGAAGCCTGGTTCATGACTTTGTTCTCTCTCTTCCTCTATTCTCATTTCTCTTATTTTGGGTTGGTACATTTTTGCATACAATATTTACTATAGCTGCAATAGTAATCTGCTGGTGTTAATAAATTAGAAACTGTTCATTTTTGTACCTTCTATTGTGCCATGCCTATTTCATGCCAGGTAAAATCAGATGAGTGTTTAATACAGTATGTGCGTCTTTCTTTTTTACTAGCATGTATCACAATCACGCTCCTACACACACACATTGTATTATGGGTTGTAGTTTGGCCTGCCATTGATCTGTTTTACAGCCATATCTAAAAATAATAATAATAAAGGTTTGGCCGACAATACTGTGATATCACAGTTGATAATGGACAGGAGCATTAGGGGCTTTAAAAAGGCTTTGGAGTGGCAATTAAAAAGGTTCAAAGATTCAATTAGATGAACACTTGTAACACATGTCAGTGTAATCAGATCTCAAAAGAGCAAACAATATTCAGTTCAGAGCTCAAAGATGCAAATATTTTTTTTGTTGTCTCGGTCTCATCCTGGTCTTGGTACTGTTATTTGGTATAGGGTTTGTCTTGATCTCGGACATAGCAGTCTCGATGGGAAAACAACGCGTCCTCATAGAACAGTATTACTATTTATTACCTAAACTCAAATGCAACCAGTCATTTTTTTTTCTATAGCCCATTAGTAAGGTGTGCCTGCTGCTTGCCGCAGAGCGAGGAGATTGTGGGGTGGGCTGCGTGGGTGTGCGGTATCTGATAATCGTGGAGGGGCTCTGCATTTCTTGTTGTCAGTATATGAGGAGAATCTTACAAAGAATAGTCCCAAATAGCTGCTTGTTTTTTGTTTTGTTGGAATTCAGACAAATAATTTTTCATGAGAAGCCATCAAACACCCATCAATACACATGACAAAAAGTTTTAACTTATATAGATCATATAGATCAATGTGTCTAATATAGTTTGTTTCCTTTGAGAAGAACTGTCTAATGTGAAATGTTTTATGTCCCTTCTATATCCTTCTAATTGATCCTGGACGGTGGCACCTCGTGGCTTAGTGGCACCATCAGAATTCGAACTAGCAACCTTCTGATTACTTCCTTAACCGCTAGGCCACCACTGGCCCACTGATATTTAGTACGAAATATCTTTGTCTTGTTGTGACTTTGGGCAACTCTCTCAACCAACATTGTATTCATCGTAAGTTTATTTTATATTGAAGTAATCATATCTTGTCTAGCCTGGTCATTCTCACTAACTCTAGATCATTGTTAATCTTACTGGAGCACCCGTAGCCCAGCCAGGGACACGCTCCCTGGGTTCCCTCTGAACCTCAGTATTTAACTAGTGAAACTATTGTTAAATTTTGGATATGCTCATTTTCTCCCACCTCTTACCATTAAGGAAAACCACTAAATACACAAATTAACACACCACAAGTATTCTAACACACACAAATAATTTACTAAATATATTTACATATTACATTAATGATTAGAACATGAACAATTAGATAAAATAATATTTCACTCAACACATATATAACAACTCAAAAGTAAATGTCCTCGAACTCTCAATAACTCAAAAAGTCAATAGTTAAACTAACCCGGGTACCCCACACTACTCGTTGCAGGCCTGAGTCGCTGCTCGGGTGCGTGGTAGCCGAAACATAAAATGGCTGCTTCACTCTCGTAGAGCAATAAACCAAAACCAGGATCGGTCCTGGTGTCCAACAGAGCTCGCTCGGTCCGGGCCTCCGCGTTGGCGACCTTACGTCCGCGTCTTCCCTTCCGTGACCCGCGTACCGCGTCGGATTCACCGCTCGGTTTTCGCGATCGTAATCTGTCTATAATTCCGCTATTGTAATGGGTCACTGTCCATTTCCCACTAGCGCTATATGTTCCGGAGGGTATAAATACATGTGCTATGTATATATTTCAACCGGACTCGCAGGTAACTTTACTGCCCCTCGCGTCCGTCCTCCATCCTTCTCCTCCCCTTCTCTTCTCTTCCGGTCTCTCCAACCAATCACCCCCCGCTCACACACATTAGGCAGGTAGTACACATATTACCGAAAGGAAATACTTTACATATATAAAAAGTTAATTAAATGCAAATACAACAATTATTCCTCCATACAATAAATAAACACCTTATCCAGGCATTTATCAGTTCTATAAAATAAATATCAACAGAATAAAATATCAGCAGGGCTACATTACAAATTTGCTAGAAGAAAATGTATTTAAGAGTGTCAGTAAACATTACATATCCAAATGTCCATTGTCTTCACTTCAAATTACATAGCCTTATTCAGAGCTTACCCAAGGCCTCTGTCCCTGTTATAATAGACTTAATATGAACATCTTTCTGGTTCATTCCATCTCTTACCCTTGACGAGGTCTGACAAAATGATTATAGGAGAGGATTGCTAAGAGTATTATTTTGCATCAGATCATGTAACTATGACAAATCTGGGAGAATTTTAATAAGCGAAATATGGAAAATACCATTGATATACCACAATTCCCGACCAATGCAGCTCTGATACTGGGGCAGTGGTGGCCTAGCGGTTAAGGAAGAGGCCCCGTAATCAGAAGGTTGCCGGTTTGAATCCCGATTTGCCAAGGTGCCACTGAGGTGCCACTGAGAAAACTGCTCCCTGGGCGCCTGTCATGGCTGCCCACTGCTCACTAAGGGTGATGGGTTCAATGCAGAGGACAAATTTCACTGTGTGCACTGTGTGCTGTGCTGCTGTGTATCACAAGTGACAGCCTTGGTCTTGGTCTTGGTGTCTTAGTATCGGTACCCTCAAGTCTCGACAGTGTGTTGGTCTTGATACCCTCCGGTCTTGGCAATGTCTTGGTATCGTTTTAGGTGGGCTTAACTACAACACTAACTGTGATTCAAAAAACACACAGGGGCCACTCTGGGTCCGGAGTTCGGACCAGAGATTCATGTTAGTCTTGTGTAATGTTTCCTGATTGTTATCACCTGTGTATGATTGTACATAACAGCATGAATGACACACAATGCATCCAATTCCACAACTCACTGAAGGACTAGGAGCAAGACATTAAGGCATTACTCTCACTTATTCCTAATTAGGGTCATGGCTGCTTGAGCCCATCCAGGTCCATTCGGTGCAAGGCAGTGAGTCACAAGGGGAACGGTGTCAGCTAACTCATTCACACCTACAGACAATGTAAATTCATCAATTCACCAAACATGCACTCCTTAAGATGGCAGGAGGGAAACCAGAGGACCACACCAGCACCTACACACACACAAAGTTTGCAGGACTGTATACAAGGCTTTATACACTGTTTGATGGTTTTTAGGACCATTTTTGGCAGACTGTTTCATCTGCAGGAACTATGTTCACCTGTAGATCCATTTTACAACTGACATAAATGAAAGTGAACAATAACATATGGCAACATTAGCTAGCTACTGGGTTACTCAGACATAAATGCATGTGATTGTACTGTATGCGTGTGTGTGTGTGTGTGTGTGTGTGTGTGTGTTTGAGACATGCAGAAAACCCTTCCAGCATCCACACAACAAAATTTAATGTCTGTTTGCAAATGAAATATTTTGTTATGTGGACTGATGAATTCAAAATAAAATAGTTTGGCCACAATGCATAAAGATATGTTCTGAGAAAAAGCTTACTGAATTCCAGTAAAGGAACACCTCTGAAGCTACTACGTATGGGGGTGGATGGATCATGTTTTGGCCTTGTGTTGCAGCCTGTGACACATGGAATATTTCATTGGTACAGGAAAAAAAATCAGGAAGCAAACATCACACTATTTGTAAAATACTATAGATGATCCTCTTACAACAAGAAGATTTTGCCATAGTTATCATAATCGTTTGACCTCAGCAAAGCAGATGGCCCACAATTTCTAGCATAATTTTACTTAAAACCCGTATATCATGGAAATAAAAAGCATAAATACAATTCACTGTAACAGACATTTTTTTTGTTTGCATGCCCTTGTGAATGATTCATGTTCATTAGTATTTAGAGCGATAGTAAGAAACTACCTGGTATTGTAGTAAATGCAGGTGGAGTCCAGGATGGAAGATGCCAGTCACATAAACCATATATTTACTCTTTCTGGAGTAAAGAGGCAATTCAGCTCAGCAGCTCAGTTACTCCTGCAGGAGCCACAAACCAGGTCTCAGGGTATTACTGTACGGGAGGACCAATTACCCTCACACAATTACTGCACCTATCCACCTAACCACAGTCATCCATCACCTGGTGATGTCCTGCATACACCTCATCCAGCTGCTCTGGGCAAGTCATCCACCGGTCATCCAGCTGCCAGCGGACAACATGAGCAGCATGGCTTTAGCCCAGATGTCACATTAAAACTGGTGCAGGAAAACTAAAATTTTGGTTTTGAATTACTGAAAAGTCAAAGAGTGTATGTGTGGTGCACTGGTGACATCGGGGTTTGAAGGTTTACTTTCTTCTTTGCAAATGCTTTGAATCATAATTTATGATAACATTTTTTTTATTTTGTTTCAAAGTTGTATCCCATCTTTGAGTGTATTTTAGATAGCATAATACAGGGAAATGAGGTGGAACTTTTTTGTGTAGCACAGATAAACTCTGCTGTCAGAACGAAGTGGCTTGACGAATGAATTTCTTCCTTGTAAAAATTGTGTGGTGCCCTGATTCAGACACCAAACACAAGACCATTTTTTTCCTCCCATGTAAAGGAACAGCCCTCTAGTCCCTAGAACATATGGGCACTCTTGCCTCAGTATTATTTAGGAACGTGACCACCCCGGTGATATTAGACAGAGATTAGATTGGAGGCTGGTCCTTCTTTTAACTGAACCCTGAGCAGAGCTGTAAACACGGCAGACCAATCACCCATTTTCCTTCTTTTTGCTCTCTCTCTTTTTCTCCTGACAACAACTCATCTGGGGATAGAAGAAACGATGCGTGAATGGAATTGCGATGCTGCCACAGAAACTGCACTGGAGCAGAACAGGTGCTGCAAGGAAGCAGGAGAGCAGCAAAGATGGAGAGTAGGTTTTTCTTTTTAAAGACACACACTCCTTTGGTGACAGCTGCAAAGCCAAGAAGAGGTTAGCATAGTAGTCTGTGTGTGATTAATAATTACAGTGAGAAATATCTTTAACTTTAGGGCTGGGGAAAGATTTAAGCTTCTTACAACTGAAGTAGTGATAATATTCACAACCCAGAGGAGGAATAAACAGTAATGGAAAGAGAGAGTGTTAGAAATAGCCAAGCTATATGTCTTTTTTGGTAAATGACATAATATATTAAGGGTCAATCTTCTCTCACTGTCTCTCTCCACAGCTCAACTGAGTCCTGCATCCATCGTTTTCTGAAACTGAATTGTGGGTAAAAGTGAAATATACAAATATCTAAATATACATTTTAATTTCAAATTAAATAATTGTATATTGCCTGTCACTAAGGGGCAAGTCAGTAGAGAAACAAGTTGGTGTGTCAGGGACCTGGAGTGAATATCGAGCTGTGACCTGTCCTGCACTGAGAGCTTTGTGCTCAGTCATGTCTCCTGCCTCTGGCTGTGCTGTCACCGGCCAGTGGCAACGGAGCTGCTAATGATCTTCTGTAGTGAGGCATTCTGGGGCCTGGCCTTTTCCTGCCACACTTCCACACTTCTGTTCCTCACTCTTTTTTTGGCAATGCCACGTAGACCTAATTAATAGTCTTTTACAGACAAATGGTTTAACTATGAGACTCATAGTAAAGGTCACCGTTTTTCTTAACATTGCTACCGAATGAGTCTGGGCCTTAGGGTCAGTACCATCTGAGGAAACAATCACAGAGGGAACAAGCAAACAAGGAAGAGAGAGAGAGGAAAAGGACAGGGCACAACAGCTGGCAGCTGAGGCAAAACCACAGCATATTGTGGACTATAAGGAAGACCCTAAAGGTTCCAATACTGCATGCTGGAAAAGAGAAGTAGAGAAGGATGGATTTACACATTTACATTTAAGACTTTATCCAGAGCGACTTATAATGTGTTTCATGTTACCATTGACGAAGAAATCAATTCTGGTTCATTAGGACCCCCAACTATGAATATCTTCTCTTTATTCACTCTGTTGTAGTTTCTATACATACAGGAAGGTCTGTCATTTGAAAATACTCAGTGACTGTGCTGTTCTGACCTAAAGGGGAATTTCATTCCACCACCAAGGAGTGTAGATTAATGTTTTCCTTTTACCTTTAGCGATGGAGGGACCAGGCGAGCAGTATTGTAGGCTCGGAGTATATGAGGTGCAGTGCGAGGTATAATAAGGTCTGTGAGGTAGGATGGTGCTACTCCATGTTTGGTTTTGTAGGCCAGCATCAGTATTTTGAATCTAATGCGTGCCGCTACTGGGACCCAGTGGAGGGAACGTAGCAGAGGGGTGGTGTGGGAGAATTTGGGAAGGTTGAAGATCAGTTGTGCTGCTGCATTCTGAATTAGTTGAAGAGGTCAGAGGGCAAATAGAGGTAGACCATCTAGAAGAGAGTTACAGTAATGAGATAACTAAGCACTGAACCAGTATCTGGGTGGCCTGTGTTGACAGACGGATTTGTCTGATATTGTGGAGAAGGTATCTACATGTAGCGCCCCTTGTCACGACTACGGGCTTACGGGGGAAGGAAGCACAGAGGTCTGACATGCTGGGAAGGGGTTTTTATTAACAAATAAACAATAAACACAAATAAAGAATGGTGCGGTGGCCGAAAACTATTTAACTTAAATGAAGAACGTAAACAAACCCGTAGGCGTGTGGCGATTGCCAGAACTGAAATTACGAACACCTACACGGTTACAATGTCAAGTTCACGAAAATGCCGGAGATCTGGAAGGGGCGGAAACATCCGGCATTTAAGCGCTGTCAGGATTGGCCACCGGTGTTGAGCACAGCAGCAGTCAATCCTGACACCCCTAGACCAGCCAGGGATACGCTCCCTGGGTTCCCTCTGAACCTCAGTATTTAACTAGTAAAACTATTGTTACAGTTAGCCTATCCAAAATTTATCTCACCACTTACCATGAAGAAAAACTACTCAATTCACAAATTAACACAGATTCACAGAATAACACAAGTATTCTAACACAAAAAAATTATTTACTAAATATATTTACATATTATATTAATGATTAGTACATGAACAATTATATTGTTCTAATTGAACAATCTAATTGAACAACATGAACAACTTTTCCCTCAGCTGGAATAATAACATCATCAAGAAATCAAATTATTTTTATTGACCATGGCTGTAAATTGTAAATTTATGTCGGGGTGACTCTTGTCCTTTATCAGCAATGTCCCTCTGGGAGTGTCGCTTTAAGTTTTTGCTTATTTGAGGAGGTTCACTGACTATCAAGATGCAATTTTATTTCTATTGTGAATGTCATTTGAGAACATTATTAATTGTTGAATGTCAAACACATATTGTCAATGTAATTATTGAAGCAGAATTGAAGCAGCTGCTTTACGGCAAGAGTTACATTCATAATGTGTGATAGTAAAAAAAACTGCCATGGTCATTGTTTCACCTCCGGGCCCACAGGGGTTGCATGGACTCCAAAGGATGAGGTCAACTTGCTCTTTTTTGTTTTTTCCTCAGTGCTGCTCGCAATTTATTTCATGACTGATTTTGCCATGACCTTTGCAAACCACGATTCTTGTGGATAACCCTTGCCTGATTATATGACCTCAAATATTGCCGTGTTCTTGCAGCGCCCCAATTACTCTCCAGCCTGCGCCTTTGATACCCCAGCCACTGATGTGAATAACCCTGGATTCTACAGCCCACTGCTAACCCACCATGCTAACCCAAGTCTCCTCCTCGTCACCATGAATCCAGCCTCCCGTTGCAGAGCACCCCTCTGCCCTGCCTTGCGCTCCAGCAAGCTCTCTTTCCAGCCCTGATCCCTGTTACATCCATCCTGCATGTTAAGAGTCAACACCCTCATTCCCACAAATCCTCCTCAGTCTCCTCCATGTCCTGCAATCTCCACAAGTCACCTCCATGTCCTGCACATACACCCCCCCCCCCCTTCTAACCCGGACCATGACAGAAACTTGTTAATTGTTAGTGTTTTAATGATAAAGAGAATCTGAAACATTGCAACATCATTGCAAACATCAAGTCTTGATGTCAAAGTATTTAGCAGTTTTCTGTACTACTGAACCACAGAGTAGCCAAAATTGCATGTCTCTATAATAGGTAAGGAAGGAGAAGAGAAATGGTTGATGGTGTTTGGAACATTCTGGACACCATGCCCAAGGCACTGTACCCTAATGACAGACCTGGGGCCTTGAGAGTAAACAGCATTACAGCAAGTCAGGCAAATCTGGCCAAGCATTCACTCTGCAGCAGTATCTAACCTGGAATGGGGGGCTCAGTAGTGCTTCATGGCAGAGCTTCTCCACAGGCTATTGATCAGTTCAAAGGCAAAGGGAAATTGTCTTCTCCTTGCTCAGTAAGATGCGTATTTTGGCACCTCAGATACGCAAGATCAGACCTCTATTTTCATCCACTTGAAGATTTGAACTTATCATACAGTCCTATCCTTCTCTTTCTGACACAAATAAAACTCCCCATACACACCTGGCACCCTGATGCCGCCAGCTTGCACATTAGCACACAGACCACTGCTGACGGGGCAGCCTGTGTGGCCTGGTCTCCACTCTGTTGCACAGTTGACTGATATCAACACTTTAAAGGAAACAACCCTGAACTTGCAATTATGACTGGTCATTTTTGCATTAGAAATGCAAATGTTATCTCTGAGAGAAATGCCCAAATGTTACCTCTGAGAGAAAAAAAGTTCAAAAACAGTAGACTGGTCACATACTGCACCAACTGCTCATTGCACAAGGGGAGTAGATATTCTCAGTCACAATAAATCAAGATTGTCACACAAGGTAATATTACATTTGCTCTGAAGCCATCAACAAAATGTTCCTTGTCACAAGATAGGCATGCAAAACATTTCCCATCACAGGTTGAAGTCAACTCTGTTATAAATGTGTGCATTCTTTCTGGTTCCTCTGTTTCCTTTCTGTTTTGCTTTGTTGGCTGGTCTGGTAATAGACCTGTCGGAGATGTAATAATGATGAATCTCTCCAGCCGAGAAGAAGAAAGCACTGCGAGTGAGGGATGGGAGAAAAAGAGGAGTGGGGGAGGAAGTAAGAACACCCCAAAGGAGAAAAAGCAGAAAGATTACAGCTCTGGCACCATGCAATAAATCAAAAAAACTCCCAAAGGAAGCCGGTCATTACCACAGGTGCCAGTGCCAAGTACATCCATGCACTCTCCAGTCTGATACCCACAATGCCTCACCCCAGACAGGCCTGTCTTCGGGTCTGAAATGCTGGAATCTTTACATGTCAAGGGTTGTGTGGGAAAACACACATCCTGAAGTTGGTGCTCCTTGTTTTTGCAAGTTTTAGGCAAATCCAGATTTTTTGTCATTCTGCTGATGTGCCTTGTCTCTGTATCTGAAAACTGAATTTGTCAGTGACTAATGTACCAGCCACCCACAAGTCCTCTCATTTGCATCCCAAAACACACACAGTAAATAACACACTGTCATTTTAATGTCTGGGTAATGTGTTAGATTGGGTAATTATTTTTTAGTGACAACGTTGCAATTCATTTATGGTTTTTATTGGTCTGGGTCGCTGCTGTGTTTAAGCAAAAGTTATCTGTCATGAAGAGGTCTGAGGCTCATAAGGAGCTTCATAACATTCATATGTATGTGTATATATAACTTACAGTGTGCTGTAAAATGTCCTTGTGAAAGTAAACTACAGGCAGCAGGGGCATGTTCATTAAGCAGTAATTAATTTGCATTACAGTGAATTTCACTGCTATCCGAGGCTACGGTAGGGTCGCCGCACTCACCAAACCATCCCATCATTTTTTCCAGCTCACACCAGAGGCCACAGAAGCATTCCAGACACTCTGCCTCCATTTCACCATTTCCTCCATTTCCACCATTTCCTCCAATCCTGCAACATCCAACACAACCCTTCATTGTGCAAGTCAACGTGTCAGATGTGAGCACTGGCACCGTCCTCTCTCAATGGCATGGACCCAAGGTGACTTTACAGTGTAGGGGACCCTGAGCTGCTGGTGGGCAAGTGGGCTCTGGAGGCATGGTGGCACTGGTTGCAGGGCAGTGATACACTGTTTATTGTAAGGACCAACCACCAGAATCTCCTCATTATATGCAATGACAAACAACTCAACCCCCTGCCATCCAGGTGGGATCTATTCTTCAAAAACTTTGACTTCTTCCTCTCCTACCATCCTGGCAAATAGAACAGTAAGGCCAATGCCCTCACCCATTAACACACCCCTGATCTTATCCTCTCTGTCCCAGAGCCCATCCTGGTACCCAGTCGCATCATTGGTCCCCTCCTCTGGTGCCTTGAGTCATGTGTCCGCACTGCTCGGGCCGATGACCCAGGTACATACAACACAATACCAAACCGGCTCTATGTGCCGCCTTCCTGTTGGACAGATGTTCTCCACTGGGGCCACTCATCAGCTTTTTCGGGCTACCAAGGGAGACCCCATGCTCATCCAGAGAGCACTCTGTTGGCTGTCTATCACTGATAACGACCAGACTTTGTGGAGGCCTGTGTAGTGTGTGCAAGGTCCAAGAGCGCCACTACTCATCCTTCCAGCCCACTGCACCCTCTGTCTATTCCCCGGCGTCCATGGACCCACATGGCAATGGACTTCATGACTGGGCTGCCTGAGATCAATGGTCAACACCCTACCATACCCCTATTTTTTGACACCAGAATGCTAACTTGTACATTCCCTCAGTTCCAGCTCCTCATCCATCGCTGTAAGCATGCCTGGTTGAAGGCACAGGTGTTTCATCCTCCTGGCGATGTTTCATCTTCATTGAGGACTTCCGGAGGTGTGCCTCCTCCTTTGATTGTTTATTTCCTGTTTCTCTGTATGAACACCTGTGCCAGTGGATACTGCAGTTTTGTGTTCAGATTTGTGTTCATTGTTTAGCACCCCGATGAAGACCACTCCCCTGCTCCTTTGCACCATTCTGCAATATGGTTCACTTTAACATTTACCAATATGCCCCTCTCCAACTCAATGCAATTTGGTACATCCTTAACTCTGTTACATATCAGTTAAGGAGATCCAGGTTG
Source organism: Denticeps clupeoides (assembly GCF_900700375.1). Lineage (NCBI taxonomy): Eukaryota > Metazoa > Chordata > Actinopteri > Clupeiformes > Denticipitidae > Denticeps > Denticeps clupeoides. Next base: position 19,784,493 of record NC_041719.1, on the reverse strand, counting down.
TAGGCCTGATGGACATCTGTACTGATGGGACACTTTGGCAGGGAGCAACATATCTCATCTTCTAACGCTGGTAGGGTCAAGTTATTTATGTGCCCCTATGTCAGCTCCAAGTTCCAGCACACAAACAGGACATATGCATTGGTCAAGACAAAAAGTAACGAGTGCGTAATGAGTGAGTGCAGATGAATGTCTTGCAGGAACTTGGCATATTTACAAGATGGGGAACTTAATGATCTACGGATCTTAACACAAAAAAGCACAGGATAGATGGTTGATTCATTCCTGGTGAGGTACAGTGCAAATTAACACATTTTGCACTGGCCACTTTATTAAGATAAGCAAATGTTTAGAGAATATTCAGACGAGAGACCTACACCAAGCCTCTCTGTGTTCACGTTTGCTACATTCTCTCCTCAAGGTTGCTGTCGAGACACAGCCGGGGCTTAGATTGGAGATTATTATTAAAAATGTGACTGGAATCCAAGACAGAAAAATAAGCCATAGAGTATAATAGTGGGAAAGCAAGCGCCTGGATGATGTGGAAAACATCAGATCCTGACTGAGGAAGTGTTTGGCAGATTGAAAATAAGGAAATAAGGAGGAAAGGAAAAAAAATAATTTAAATAGTTTTTTTTTATTGCTCCTTGAATATGCCCTAAAAACAATTCTACCCTTAAAGTTATATTCAGTATATTTGAAAGATTGTGAAGCAGTGGTCACCAGTGTGTGTGTGCATAATGGGTGGCATACTGCTTGTTATTTGTATTTTTTCAAGAGGATGTCTTGACAGCACACTGGATAAATACAACACTCACTTCAACTTGGCAGCTTTATTAAAATTAATAGCACCACTTACCAGGTGCGTCACAGCTAAAAGAACAGGCTGAGACACAGCCACTGTCCCGCATTGCCTCTGAAAGAGCCTTGATGATAAGATAGACAAGCATCTTAGTATTATATCTGTGGAATGTGTGCCTTGTTTGTGCCATTATGGTCTTCCCAGACTTTGCCCATGTTTTCAGAATACCTGACTTCTCTCATGGTGCATCTCATTCGGGATATTAAAAGGGCATGTGATGTTTGGGACTTTGGTGGTATGGTTGATGGAGGAGTCTGTGATGAATTCCTTGGTGTGCAATCAGACCAAGAAGTGGGGAAAGATAAATAGAGGTTCTGAGTGTCTGTTTTCCCTTCCTCACACACTGCCACCAGCCAGGAGAGATACAAATTACCCTTGCTAGCAAATGATTTCTGTTGGTGTGGCAGCCTCAGTCTGTGTGTATGTGTGTGTATGTGCGTGAAAGTGTGTTCAAATTTCTTTCTGCTTTTACCCAATTATCAACAAAAGCCCTGGATCCTCTTTCTTTTTATGCTCAGAAGTTCTAGCGTTGCATTCCAAATTCTAATTATGTGAAGAAAAAGACATTATTATAATCACCACAGAAAACAGTTATTCTTGCAATCCCTTGCTTCAAAGCAAACTCCCACTTTCCTCCAAGCAGCACAGACATGAGAAGTGCTGGTGAATATTCTCTCCAGTTGATAAGGTGGCCGGAAGCACTGGGCTGCCAGCATTGTCTGTTCTAAAGACCTTTCCTACATTCCAGTGTTTGTTTGCATGACAGCTTCTGCTCTCAGTCCAGCACTCCACACCTTCATGTCTACTTTGAGAGAGATGAACAGGTGCCGACTCACTATGATGAAAATGGCGATGGAGACAGCGAGATCGTTATGGAGCCCAAATTGGAGGGAAAATAAACAAGGAAGAACCAGTAGTGAGAGGGAACAGAAGTGTTTGAGACAGCATGGAAGGAGTTGACACCGCACATGAAAAGAGAGGCCCCGTATAATGTGGAGTTGGAAGGGAATGAGATGAGAGGAAGATCAGAGAGAGGAGACAGAGATGGAGAGAGCGTTCAGGCAACGTTCGTTCTGCTAAGCAGATGAAGATAAATGAGGAGGCCGTGCCGTTCTTTCTCACTAGGCAGATAGCAGGGTTCCGGAATAGTCATTTATGTCTAATTACCTCTCACCAGCCATTAGCTCTGTCAGCAGCGCTAAGCTAGCGCATCGCTCCCCGCTTGTGCTGCTGCTCGCCTCCACCAGCACCCAGTTAGCACCCGGCTACTGCTGCCACCCACCTTTGCGGTTGTGATAATGAGACAGTGTTTCTGGCCACTCAGCCAGGACCATTAATACAAAAGCAGCTGATCAGTCTCTAATTTCAGAGAACCTTGTCTAATATTCATAACTTTCTTAAGAATACTGATGGGACAATATGTTTTTTTTTATATTTCAACAAGGACATTATTGATTGAAAGAGAGGCCTGAAGACAGACAGTAATTAAATGGAGGGATTGGTGTGTGTAAAATTAGAAGTGGCATCATTAAACTAGAACGGAGAGGACGGGATGTCTGTTGGTGATGACTGATGCCTGAAGGCCAATTACGAGATTCGTGTGTGATAATGAGCTCCGCACCAACCCCTCATTTTCAAGCCAGGTTCACTGAGGGGGCCAAGCATAGTACCCAGCCCTGTTATCACTATAGAAACTGAAACTCATCCGCGATTCATTCATTCAGGATGAATTATTAATATTTGACTAATGGCAGCATAGTACCTGTTGCAGCCATGGCAACAATGCAGTGAGCAGAGCATCACTCCTTCACCTTTTGACCTGTGCTGTGGTCAGGGTGAACAGTAATTCCACAGAAATTCCTTGCAGGGACTGGAGGGAAACTCGTCAGCCCTGGACCTTTTCATCACCTTCTCTTATCCTCCAAATCCACTTCCTGAAGGCTAGGAAGGCTGTATTTTATATATTTTTATATATTTATTTTTTATCTGACCTTCAGTTTACAATGTTACCAGGAGCATTCTGCCTGAGTGTATCATGCCTCACACCAATTCACTGTTTGTGTGTGATAAATCACACACTCTGGCTTTTTCTGTGTGAATCTCAATGCATGACCTCAGTTTGTCATTAAGGTATTTATATTTTGTTTTTACATGTCATTGTTCTGGGTTTGTGAATAAACTGTTATGAAAAAATCAACAATTTGTTATTACTCTGTACTTATCCACATACTAAAATGCTATAACAATTGTGACTTCAAAGTTTCCAAAATATATTATTAACCCAATTGCTTTCCTCAAAGCACTTTGTGACTACAGTAGTAGAGCAAATAATTAAAGTTGAGAACACTGGGACATAATCATGCAGAGGTAGAGCATTCTAACAAGTATGATCAGATTGTGGGATGTAATTGAATGCTAATGCATTTACTGAGCAGCTATTGAAAATGCCCCCAAAGTCTGAAAGTCAACCAAAATCAAAGGATAAAAATTCTTATTCATCACACACACTTTTTTGTTCATACCACCATTATTAATTGCTTACAGACTCCTGGGAAAAATCTTGTAAAAAGAGGAGCAGGTTTGTTGGATTGCCTCTGAAAAAAAACCAATATGCCTAGCAAGTCCAGATACTGTGGTTGAATACCACCGCATCTCAATATTTAACTCCAGTCCATTAGCACGTTTGACAGTCTTGTGTAGGTTTGCACAGTGTCTGTCTGTTTCTGACCTTACCTCTCTGAAATCACAAGTCTACTAACAGTGTGTTCACATCCGACCTCACTTTGCCAGTCCTGCAGTGTTTGGTGTGTAACAGCTAGCCAAGTCTCTGGAATTTTCCATCTCAGCAGACATTATCCAGACATTAACAGGCAAGTCATATTCCTGCATCTGCACACTCGACTCTTGACTTTGCTCAGATTAAAATCTGGATCACGGCCATTTCAACCCAATGATCTTAAAGCCCTTGCGGTCAGAGGTTTTACATGATGACTGTAGCTAAATTAACTACAGTGTAGTTAAATTGCCATGGCATCAGCTGAAGTCACCGGCACTTAATGCATGCTTAAGTGCGCCAATAAATATGTGTTTGGGTGTTGGTTTTTCTGTTTAAATTAATTGCATTTTATTTCCACTGCAAGCATCATTCATTAATGTACAGTAAAATAAAAAAAAATCACTGTAAAAGCACTCAGTGAGTCATATTCTTAGTACCTGCCATCCTAACAGTTCTGCATTATCAGACAAAAGGAAAGAAATAACAAGAATAAGACATGCATCGCTCAAAATAATTTTTTTTCTCTATTGTTTGCAATGTGTCACGGGTGGGCTGGACATTGCGGTGAAGGAGGACGCATTTGCACGATCACAGGACAGGGGTTTAATACAGACTTCACAAGACAAGGGAACATGAACACGCACAATGACCCGACGGTGAACAGACACGAACAGGATAGCTTTATACAATTATATAAATAGACAGCAGGTGAACACAATCAGGGAACATTACACGAGACGAACATGAAACTCCGGTCTGGACCCCGGATCCGGAGTCAACCCCTGCCGGTCCGGATCATGACAGTACCCCCCCCCTTAAAAGCACTACCACCTGGGAGTGCCCACAAAACGGTCCATGAAAGGGGGGAGAAGTCCATAAGGACGAGTGGCGGTTGTCCTGGACCGGCGGCATCAGGCCCGGGCCAAAGCACGGCTCGTCCGTGGGGGACCGGCATCCTGTCCGCAGTCCGCAGGCACCATCACTCCGGTCAGTCTCCGGCATGCCCCGCTGGAAAGTTCGCCGTCTCCCTCATCTCGGTTAACGCCGGGAGCACCTGAACTGCGCGACCAGTCTCCTCGACCCCACGGTAGCTTTCGTAGGCCATCGAGGTCCGGTCGCACGGATTCGCCAGTACTCCCCGCCTCCGGAATCGCCAGGGGGAACATGGACCGCGTGACAGATCCTCTCGACCCCACGGTAGCTTTCGTAGGCCGCCGAGAGTCTGCCACGCTTAGGGGAACTGATTAAAAACATGACATTGATCATGGCGGGGAACTGGCGATTACCGGAGGTGCGTCGCTGGAATCCGGACGAGACGGCGGCGTCGGGGGACGTCCATACATGGAACCTTGGACATGGATCTGTGGAGCAGACGTCCTTCCGACCATCCACGGATCCCTGGATCTCAGCGGGGCGTCGATCGGCTGCGTCCACGTGGTCGGGTCATTCTGTCACGGGTGGGCTGGACATGGCGGTGAAGGAGGACGCATTCGCACGATCACAGGACAGGGGTTTAATATAAACTTCACAAGACAGGGGAACATGAACACGCACAATGACCCGACGGCGAACAGACACAAACAGGATAGCTTTATACAATTATATAAATAGACAGCAGGTGAACATGATCAGGGAACATTACACGAGACGAACATGAAACTCCGGTCCCGGATCCGGAGTCAACCCCTGCCGGTCCGGATCATGATACAATGTTACAATGTTATTGTTCAAAAAGCAGTGCACAATTAAGGAGAATAATGAGCAATACTTGGTCAGGAAGCAAGTGTTGAGTGCATTTCTCATTTATATTGCTTTAAGAAGTGAAAAAAAATTATTGTGATACACAGCACAGCACACAACGAAATTTGTCCTTTGCGTTCATTCTTGGTGAACCAAGAAAGGCACTGGGGGAGCAGTGTGTGGGGACAGTGCTTTGCTCAGTGGCACCTTAGTGGCACCTTGGCGGTTCAGGACTCAATCCAGCAACCTTCTGATTGTCAGGATCCGGTCCGAAATGTTGTCATGTGTAATGTTCCCTAATCGTTTTCACCTGTGTCAAATGTATAAAGCTGCCCTGTTCGTTTCTGTTCGCTGTCAGGTCTTTGAAGTTATGTTCCGTGTTCACCAGTGTCTACGTCTCGGATGTCTCCCCTGTCCTGTGATTCACCATTAAAACCCCTGTTCCGTGATGTCAGGTGAAAGCGTCCTTCATTCCTCGTCATTCCTCGTCACTCCACGTCCTCCTCTCCGTTCACCCGCCGCGTCATGCCCGCATGGACGTGACACTGATTACAGGGTCCATTTCCTTACCTTAAAAAAAAAAAAAAGTGAAGTGATTGTCACATGTGATACACAGTGCACACAGTGAAATTTGTCCTCTGCATTTAACCCATCACCCTGAGTGAACAGTGAGCAGCCATGACAGGCGCCCAGGGAGCAGTGTGGGGATGGTGCTTTGCTCAGTGGCACCTCAGTGGCACCTTGGCAGATTGGGATTCAAACCGGCAACCTTCAGATTACGGGGCCGCTTCCTTAACCGCTAGGCCACCACTGTAACTTTAATCTGAGGAAGCAGTATGAAGCATGATTTGTGTGACCTCTAGCAGTCCAATTCTGTTTAGTTAAATGTCATAAATAGGGAATTTATGTGCATGTATTCACAGACCTCACCAGGACCTCCAAGATGATTTTGCCTTGATGGAAGACTGGATGGATCAGCTTGTTGAAATGAATTTAGTTTTTTCGGTACCCTAAGAAACATTGGCAGCATTGCAGGCTGCTGTTTATGAATCCTATGGATCATGGGATCCCCAAGAGATGGCCCTCAAATAGGAGTTGGGTTAAAAGGTATTCAGTGAACTGAAGAGGGCAACTTTTAGTACTATAAATCCTTGTTAGATAAGGTAAAGATTCAGCATCTTAAATATTCAGCATCTTCTTAAATATTCCTGAGTTTCTCTAGGTAACATTACAGGCCATACAGAAAACTGTTCATAGACCTGGTTTCTCAAAAAACATCCATTTCAACATGTTCCATATATCATCTTATGTCATCATATGTCTTTCCCAAAAAAACAGGGCATCTCAGGTTTCAACAATGTGTGTGTTGCCCTTGTGATTTAAATAAAATCTTCTATGGTATGATTAGTTAATTTTAAGAAGGTATTGAAGATTGCATGCTGTCCAGAAGCTGTAGTCCTTGGAGCACTTATTGACATGTATTTATCTGAAAAGCTCTTTTTCTGTCAGTCAAGAATGAGACAAGCATCTTTTCTAGACTGCTTTGAAGCATTTCTTTTTTGACACTCTTCAAAGCAGCTGATGTCCTTGTCTCGCTTTCATGTCTAATGTCACTCAGATTTGCAAGGTGGCGGCAACTTCCTCAGTACATGATTAGAGTGCCGCCTCTGCCTGGCTTCGTCCCTTCTGATTACCTCTGTCCCGTCCCAGCTGCAGCCTTCTCTGCTGCTGGTTGGGAGCTAAAAAAAAAACACTTGCCCCAAGCCCTGGAAGTATGAATATTGCAGGTCTGACGGCTTTAATTATGAATGAGGACAAGTGTGAGAAAGTGTCGTCTAAACAGGGTCTGGGTCCCAGCTGGATGTATGGGTCAAATGGAGAGGACAACACAGACTGCTCTGGTGAATACATTACTCCTCTGGAGCACTCAGCTCCCACCGGTAGCCATAAGAGGCTCAGAATAGTCTTTGCAGTGGCTGCCTGCAACTGGCAGTTGCACCATATGTATTTAATTCCTCTCACCTGTTTGTCAAGGTCTGAAACAAATGGCTCATTTTTTATTGAGGAGATGATGGGAGTGCTCTGCAGTTGGAGTACTCCTCACTCCCCATTCCATTCACACACAGAAATGCACAGTTACTATGGTGGCTTTAATAAAGCTCCACAGCAGCCCGTCTAAAGGGACCGATCCCAACACAAGAAGCAGTGACACTCATGAATGATTCAGGCGCTTACATTAAACTGTCTTCCGACATCTGTGATGCCTCAGCTAGAACTGAATGGGGCAGCAGTGGCAGCTATGGGCCTGGATGGAAAACATACATACACACCTGGATACAAACACATACATATGCTAACATACATGCAAACATAAACAAGGACATTGTGTCTGGGACCCAATTCATACAGTATTAGAGGGTGAGAATCGAATCTAGAGACTACACCCATCATGATAACACACACAAACTACAAACATACTACTGATTATATAGGGTGGTAGTAGCCAAGTAAGTAACATACACCTATGAACCATAAGACCGGGGCTCAAAGCCCACTTACTAACCCTACATTTTTCCAGGGGGATTGTCCCTGTAAATACTGATTGTAAGTCGCTCTGAATAAGAGTGTCTGATAAATGTCGTAATGTAAATGTACTATTTGGAATTACAAAAAAACTGAACAAGAACACATGGAATTATGCCATCAGTTTTGAATACTGCATGAGTTAAATGGGTTTGTGGGCATGCTAAATGGTTCAGCAGCCTATGAATGTTTTGTTTTTAGTACAAAGAACATTTTTTGAAACTTTATACTGTACCAATACTTAATTGTGCTGCCCTATGGAGCATGTATGTGCAATTATGCCAACTGTCTACTTTTTGTGTTTTACTGTACAATGTGTGTGAGGGGTATATATGTGAGGTATATACCTCACAGTTACTGAAACCCTAATATACAGTATACAACTGGACATCTTTGGTCAGCATTCCAACTGAGGCCTTCAACCTCATGAAATAGCAGCTGTCCAATGGCTGCATGTGCACAAACTTATGCTAAATAATCTTTAAATAATGCAATACACACATACAATACAAATTATAAACATAAACTTAACAACTTAACAATTCTTTCTTTTTTTGTCAGGTTTCCATTTGTCAGGTTGACCACTTTCATTATATATACACACACACATACATGATCTAAATATTTTGGCATGGTTAAACCTGGATCTGAGTTTATCATGAAATGTCTTCCCCTGATTCCTGATTGTGTGCACTTGTTCCTAAATATATACAGTACCGGCCAAAAGCTTGGATACACCTTCTCATTCAATGTGTTTTCTTTATTTTCATGACCATTTACATTGGTATATTCTCATTGAAGGCATCAAAACTATGAATGAACACATGTGGAGTTATGTACTCACCGGACCTGAAGCCAATCGAGATGGTTTGGGGTGAGCTGGACTGCAGACTGAAGGCAAAGGGGACAACAAGTGTTAAACACCTCTGGGAACTCCTTTTAGGTGACGACCTCTCGAGCAGTAATCAGAGCAGGTCACTATTTTGGAGAAAGTAGAATATAAAACATGTTTTCACCTTTTTTTGTTAATTACATAACTCCACGTGTTCATTCATAGTTTTGATGCCTTCAGTGAGAATCTACCAATGTAAATGGTCATGAAAATAAAGAAAACACATTGAATGAGAAGGTGTGTCCAAACTTTTGGACTGTACTGTAAATGCTTTCTTTGTATCAAGCCACTTATCACCTACCTGCACCCTGTTGTTTTCTGTCACATGTCACGTTTGTGTGGGAAAGCCTGTGATGGAACTTTACCCATGTTCACCTTTTTCTCGTGGACATGTGATACCTCCATGATGAATGTCTGCACTCTCTATGTTCTTTGTTGTGACAGGCTTAAGGCATTTCTTGAGCTGGAACTAAAAGTGAAATCTAGTGATTCTGATTCGAGCAGACCATGTAAAAAGGCAGATTGTTTTCACATGGGCAGATCGTAATGCGGAAAACGGATTACGCCTGATTTAAATGCTGCGTGGAAGTAGGTGTGTGGTTTCGCAACAGAAAGTGTTGTGATTAAAAGGATTTGTCAGCTTCAGAGAGACGCGGCTGTGGAGGTGGTGGTGGTGGTGGAGATGTGGGCTATCAGAAGGTGGAGCTAATGTGTCTGAGAGAACAAGGGAATGGGCAGGGAAGCAACGGCAGTGTAACAGGTGCGTTTACCACAACCTTCATTCTGAATTATTCAACCTCTGCTAAGAAGCAGCCCATCCTATCAATTATTCAGCTATTTTTTTTCTCCAGTGTACTGAGGTGGGCTTAATTATTTAAAGCCAATATAATGCCCAGCAAGGGGTTAACATGACTGTTGGTGGAGCTTTTCTGCAGGGAACAGTTGGGAGGGGGCTAATGACATGACCTGCTGAGAGGGCGATGGCCTGACAACACAGCTGAGAGACTGCAGAATATAGTCTGTTTGTGTGTGTGTGTAGGTTTGATCAGCCATAGCATTAAGACAACTCTCATGTGAGGTGAATAACTAACAAAAAGGACTAGTGTAAGGATCTGTGAAATTTTCACAAGGTCCAGATTGTGATACTAGTACACCAACCAAAAACACTCCAAGGAAGAAGACCCAGAGCCAGAGCTGTGATGTTTTTGAGGAGTGAAGGAGTCAAGTCTGATCTGTATGATAATGAGAGCAGATCATCAGTGATCAGAACTGGACCAAGCAGCAGAAGCTGATCAGGTATGACAAACCCCAGGACAGTGTTTTGCTGGGAAACCATGGCTACAACTTTCATGTGGATGTTTGACACAACACAAAGATTGCTGCAGACCACATTCCTTGCTGGCAGTGAAGGTAACCTGCCTCACTGCAGACATGGTTAAAGAATGTTTTGTGGAACATGACGAATGGTTGAAGTTGTTGACCCTGCTGTGTGCTGCTTACATCTGGTTGTCAGACACCACAACATGCCTTCAAACATCTTGTGATGTCCATGGGTCAAAGCGGCCAGTTTGTGTCGTACATACATATGTATGGTTCATCTGCACAAATGTGCACAAACACTAGAAGACTCTGTAAAATATGCATTTTGAACTATATAAATCTTCAAAGCATTCTTAGATTTTTGTAGCATTTTACTGTGAATACATATTCAGATTCTGAACACAAACATGCACACACACACACACAATGCACACATGCACACACACAAGGGTCACCTGACAGCCTGCTGCTGTGGTTTTGCAGTGGCTAGGTGAAACATATTCATTCCCAAAGCACCATTTATCTACTAGACATGAGCTGAACTAACATTTACCTGCTCTTCACTTCCAGTTCTGAACCTTGGTCCTGCCTAGCTGTCCCTCACACACACCCCGCAAGCTGCCCAGCCATTTTCCACACATATTAATGACACAGTGATCCACCCTATCTATAATGCAGCACACAAGACAGCACTTAACTATCCACATCCATTAAAGAGAATATTACAGAGTCAATGACCTCATTAACGTTAATTTCATTAAAGGCGCTCCATATAACCCTGCCCCTGACAGCAGATTTATTCACATGCATAGAACAGCCAAGTTGTTTCATCTTATTTATTTATCTGGAATAAATGTTTTTAAGACATGCCACTTTGCTGTCAACAATGTCTTCAACTTCTAGTGTTAAAGAGGACTGTTTTAGGAAGTGTAAAGAGCAGAGCTGGCTTTTGAGAAATGAAAAAGAAGCAATTTATTTGCATAGCTCCACGTGCTATATCTACCCTTGAACTAATTTATATGGATTAAGGGGAGGAATTAGAGCGGCTCTTGTTTGTGGACTATGATAAATGTGTCTTTTTTTGCTTCCTGCAGTTAGAAATGCTGCAGCTCCCCCTATTGACCAAAAGTGGAGTGAAAGCAAGCAAAGCTGAAAGGTCTGCACGTTTTCAGCCTCAGCCGCAGAGCAATCCTGGGCTCCTGAAGTGTCTTGTGAAGTGCTGAGCAGTATCTGTGGCAAGGATCTCTGATTGAGGTTAGCATCCTCTGGGTCCATGACACAGTCAATACCATAGCAGCTGCCAAGCCATTAAAGCGTTCATGGGTGCGATTGGCCATGCCTAATCTCAAATGGCATCGATATCTGAGGCATTTCATTCCATTGTGTGCATTTTAGCTGGTCCCTCGCCTCTAAAGAACAAATTGCATCAAATTACAGCCTTCAAAGATGCCGAGGGGGAAATCCTTAACTTATCGTGCAATTACCGTTTCACCAGACATAAAAAAAATTTATAATAATAAAGAGCAGCTTTCCTACAGTGAGGTCATTCAGAGGCAACAAATCAAAGCTTGCCTTTCCCAGGGAAGCCATAGGAAGAAGAAGAAGAAGCTCTGGACTGCATGGCTGCCCCTGACAGTTGATAGTTCCCACTTGGTGGGGGGACGTTTTGGGAAGCTGTTTCCCGCCGGGTGGCTGTTTTCTTTGGGACGTTGTTCTCGCTTTTGGCAGGCTGGCCTGACGTTTTTCCGTGTGTTGTCCAGCTGCTGAAGGTCCTCTCTTTGTCTTTCCCATCCACTGCAATAACACGCAGAGAGCAACAGGCAGACGGTCCACACACAGTCCAGACGCCTTGCTAATGTCACCCCCCCACACACACAAGCCGACTGCAGTCATCTCTTGTCTCGTGCCTTTTTAAGGTCAGGAGACGGAGCGGTGACACTGAGCCACAGCTGAGGGGATTCACAGCGGCTCTGCTGTGCTATATCAGAACCCGAGGAAAAGCAAAGGGAGGCATGAAAACAATGGATGTCACCCTCAGGTGACAGTGCCGAGTATGCCTTGCTGAGCTTGTTCAGGGCTGTAATTACAGCTCTGGCACTTGGATCTCCGCAGGATGTTGGAATGAGCATTTTCAGCCAAACTCAGATCAAGCAGAACTGAAACAATCTGGATTTGGTTTGCGCTTAATGAATGTAGCTCCAATTATTCCCTGCACCGGCCGATCCGAGCACAGCCCTGTGCTACATTTCCTGTCACACTAGGAGCCAGGCGTCCTGTCACACACAGCTAAATTCTGCTATCGGGGTCATGCCGCACCATGTGCTGTAATTTTAAATGTTGAATGTTTGCCAAGCTCTTTGATAGGCACAGGAAGCGGTACAAGAGTGTAACATGTAGAGCGATGGATAGTGAGGGAGGGCTAGATGGAGTTTAGACCGAGAGCTGAAAGAATAAGATAAACAGTCAGAGAGATAAAACATATGTTCGGTTTCAGTTCAGTTCCTGTCTCCTGTTAGATGTAGTGGAGTCAACGCATTAAAGCTGGCAACTAAGCTGGAAACTATACACATTATTTCATTTTCACCCAAACGAATGATTCATATGGATTTTTCATGTCAAATAAATAAAACATGAAAGAAGCACAATCTTTAATGAGGTTTCTGCATGCAATGTATTGATAGTTTATAATAATCCGTGTGAAAACTGTGAATCATCAGGCTCCTCCCATTTAAAACTCTGTTTATATAAACACGTTAAAGTGTTCTGGGTGACAGAAATAATTTCACACCAGAAATAATTTCAAGACTCAGAGCACTTTCTGGCTTGTTGTTACTATACTGTTCAATAAAATATGAAATAAAGAGATTTTTTCTATACAGAAGCCA